>NC_133450.1:33624-333624 GCF_048565385.1 Saimiri boliviensis
CCATAGTCTCTCCTAAAAGGTTAATACCTAAAATATGTAAGGAATTCAAACAACCCAATAGCAAAACAATATGATAACCTGATTAAAAAATAGGTAAAGGACCTGAACAGACTTATCTCCAGAGAAGACATAAAAATGGCCAAGTATATGAAAGGATGCTCAACATCACTGGTCATCAGGGAAATACAAATCAAAACCACACTGATTTATCCCCTAACATCTGCTGGGATGCTTATTATGAAAAAGACAAGAGATAGGTGGTGCTGAAGGTGTAGAGAAAAGGAAAGACTTGTAAACTGTTTGTAGGAATGCAGATTTAGTTGGCCACCTTGGAAAACTTCACAGAGCTTCCTAAAAGAAATTCAATGGGCCGGGCGCGGTGGCTCAAGCTTGTAATCCCAGCACTTTGGGAGGCCGAGGCGGGTGGATCACGAGGTCGAGAAATCGAGACCATCCTGGTCAACATGGTGAAACCCCATCTCTACTAAAAATACAAAAAATTAGCTGGGCATGGTGGTGTGTGCCTGTAATCCCAGCTACTCAGGAGGCTGAGGCAGGAGAATTGCCTGAACCCAGGAGGCGGAGGTTGCAGTGAGCCGAGATCGCGCCATTGCACTCCAGCCTGGGTAACAAGAGTGAAACTCTGTCTCAAAAAAAAAAAAAAAAAAAAAAAAGTTACTCCATTCATATGCTTCACATGTACACAACTCAGAGTACAGACAACAGAACAAGTAACAACTGGACACCATGTAATACTGTTTAGCCATCTCGCTTTATAAAACAACTCATGCTAGAATAATAGTCCCTGTATATTTCTTATTTTAAGCAGGACTATATCCCTAACGATGTACCAGAGCCAGGTGCAAAATATACTCTCAAATAACTGACAAACCTAATCCAGGTATTTAATACTATATGTATAATTATATGAAAACCGTTTTTGATTCACACACAGCTGATAAGTATATATAGACAACAGATTAAGTTGCTTAAGTACACTTGTGAACTGAGATAATGGGCCCATTTGATCAGACAGAAGAAGATATGATTATCTTCCTACTTGCTGTGGTAAATTGGTGTATGGTTTATCTAAACATAGTACTCTTCAGTTTTAATTTCAAATATGCTTTAATTGTAAATATACACCATATGTAGATCATACAGTAACTCTTGTTTAACCCTCTGATGTAAACTCCCAACGATTTCCAAATTTTAAACTAGTTATTTTATATTAAATTAAAAAGACGCCGGGCGCGGTGACTCAAGCCTGTAATCCCAGCACTTTGGGAGGCCGAGGCGGGTGGATCACAAGGTCAAAAGATCGAGACCATCCTGGTCAACATGGTGAAACCCAGTCTCTACTAAAAACACAAAAAATTAGCTGGGCATGGTGTTGCGTGCCTGTAATCCCAGCTACTCAGGAGGCTGAGGCAGGAGAATTGCCTGAACCCAGGAGGCGGAGGTTGCGGTGAGCCGAGATCGCGCCACTGCACTCCAGCCTGGGTAACAAGAGCGAAACTCCATCTCAAAAAAATAAATAAATAAATATATAAAATAAATAAATTAATTAATTAAAAAGAAAGGAAGCTGTTAAAAGACACTTTTTTTATAAGGGTATGCACAATGGCAAATAAAACAGACATGGTCTCTGCCCTTGAAACTTACAGTCCAGTGGAAAAGACAGAAAAAAAAAGAAATTAACAAATTTATTGTAACAAATCATGCTAATTAGAAAGGATAATCGCTAAGACGATGAAAAAGACCAACAAGGGAGCCTACTTAGCATGGTCAAGGAAGGCCACTGCCAATACAGGCTGAAGGCGTGTGTGAACGGTCTTTTTCCTGAGACAGAAAGAAAACCTGAAGGAGTTTTCAGACTAAAAGTCCAGTTAAGCTGAAGAGTTTAGGTGGGGAAATGGGAGTGCGCATAAGATCAAGTGAAAAGGGGACAGGAGGAGCTTTTAAAGTGCAACAGGAAATCACTGCAGAGTTTTAAGCAGAGGAATTACACGATCAACTTAATAGCATTACATTGGCTGCTATGTGAAAACTTTGGGATGATGAGTGGAATGGGCCAAGAATGAAACTTTGTCAAGATACTTGTAATTACACTGAGACCAGATCAGGAGAATTTGAACGAGAAAGGTAATTCCAACTGCACTGGGAGGCATGCTTTCAATTTAGAAACCAATGTAAAGGAAATGTACACAAGGTAAACTCTATAAACTTGCTACTAAGCGAAATGGCCTAAACTAGAAACTGAACTATTCGTGCCAATTCCTGCTGCTCAAATAACTTCCAAAATCCTACTGCTGTTTACTTGGGCTAAATTTTCGCCCAGTTCAAATATCTTCTAAGACGCGGCTAACTACTCAGGTGGAAGAGAAAGAATCAACGGCGAGTGAACGAGCTGACAAGCAGGGAATGCTCCTGAAGATGCAGCCAGCCTTCAGAAAAAGGACTTCTAAGCAGCCTCACTTAGACGAAAGAAGGAAGGAGGGCTCGGCTGCTGGATTTCGGACTTACTTTCTTCCTCCAAAGCGAGGAGGGCGGGTCGCTGAAGCGGCGGCAGGCGCGGGGTCCCCGGAACGCTGCTTCTCTGCAGGAGGCAGAGCGTTTGGGACCCGAAGATGAAGGAGGTTGGGCATCCTGGTGGCCGGAGCCCAGACCCTCCCCAGGTGCGGGGAGTTGAACTGACGGAGCCCGACCTCGCCCTGCCAGCTTCAGCACTTGGTCACCGCGGCAACCACGCACCTTCCCACGAGGGCTTCCCGGCCTTGGGCCTTCCCACTCCCAGGGTCTGGGCGGAGCCGTGCGAGGCCTTTGCAGCGGGCCCCACCCTAGCTCGCTCCACTCAGCACTGCCCCGGTAATTAAGTGCAAATTATCAGCCTGAGGCAGGGGCGGGGGGGAATGTAGGAGTTTCAACCAAAAAAGGCAGGTTCATTGCCGCTGCTCCGCAGAAAGCAAGCTGGGAAGGAAGACCCTCCCTGTTTTGCTTTACAAACCCTTAGTGGCTAATCTGACACTCACTCCATTAGCTTAAAGTGAACTCTTCAGTGGAATTCTGAAGTTCTGATTTCTAACTTTTGTTTACAGCATGCACGGTGAAGATCTCAGGCTCTCAAGTTATTCAACCTAAATTCTTACACTGGCACTGCCACTTAGTAGTTACTTATGTGGCCTTGGGCAAAACACTCCGCATCTTGGCCACTTCATCTGTCAAATGGCAATGAGAATAGTGCCCACTTTACAGTTACTGTGAGAAGCAAATGAATTTGTGCTTATGATCATGCCTGAAACACGTAAGCAGTTAATAATTCCAATTGTTTTGGAATAAAATGGACGTCCAGAAATAAACCTTCATGTGTGTATGGTCAACTGATCTTTAGTAAGGGCGCAAGACCATTCAATGGGAAAAGAATCATCTTCAACAGAGGGGAGACAACTGGATATCCTAGTGCAAAAGAACACAGCTACATCCTTACCTCACATCACATACAAAATTAAAATGGCTCAAAGACCTAAACTTAGAAGCTAAAACTCTAAAGCTCTTCAAAGAAACTGTTGGTGAGGCCGGGCGCGGTGGCTCAAGCCTGTAATCTCAACACTTTGGGAGGCCGAGGTGGGTGGATCATGAGGTCAAGAGATCGAGACCATCCTGGTCAACGTGGTGAAACCCCATCTCTACTAAAAATACAAAGCATTAGCTGGGTATGGTGGTGCGTGCCTGTAATCCCAACTACTCAGGAGGCTGAGGCAGGAGAATTGCCTGAACCCAGGAGGCGGAGGTTGTGATGAGCCGAGATCTCACCATTGCACTCCAGCCTGGTTAACAAGAGCAAAACTCCGCCTCAAAAAAAAAAAAAAAAAAAAAAAAAAAAAAAAAAAAAAAACAAAACAAAAAAAAAACAACTGTTGGTTTAAATCTTTATGACCTTGAATTTACAATTCTAAGAGTTTTTGATGGATTCTTAGCTATGACAACCAAAAGCATTACCCAAAAAAAAAAAAGAAAAGAAAAGAAAAATAGATAAACTAGACATCAAAACTAAAAACCTTTTGTTTCATAAAATACCATAAAGAAGACAAACTACAGGAAGAGGGGAAATTCTTGCAAATTATACATCTGATAAATAACTTGTGTCTAGACTATATAAAGAAGTATTAAAATTCAAAAACAGGTGGGTACAGTGGCTGGTGCCTATAATCTCAGCACTTTAGAGCCAGAAGGATCACTTGAGCCCAGAAGTTCTAGACCAGCCAAGGTAACAGAGCGAGACCACATCTCTACAAAAAAAAAAAAAAAAAAAAAAAAGAAACAAAGAAAGAAAGAAATAGATAATAAAAATTAGCTGGGTCTAGTGGTACATGCTTATAGTCCCAACTACTCAGGAGACTGAGATAGGAGGATCGCTTGTGTGCGACCCGCAGAGACCCTTCCCAAAGCAAATGAGAGCGAGGAGTTGTTAAGCCGAGTCCAGGTTTATTGGGGTTTGCGGGCAACTCGAGCGGGAGAGGGAAGAGCTGCACCCAGCAGCTGCCGGAGAGGGTTTTTATAGGGGCGGCGGCCTGTTTAGGCACGGTGTTGTGAAGTGATTGGTGGCGGTTGGGCATGGGCGAAGGGGGAGTATTATGGAGTGCAGGGATTGGCTTAGCTTTGGCGGGCTAAGGTAGGGAGTACAGGTGAGGTGTTATGGAGTGATTGGTGGAGGTTAAACAAAGAAGAAGGAAGAGCCATGTGGCAAGAGGGGATGGGCTCTGGAGGCGGTCCGCTGGATGTGGGTCCCGGGCATGGGGAATGGGCCCTTTCTACCTAACATTCCCGACTCCCTAAAAAGGGAAAAAGGGCGACGAGGTCGTTCTGGCTACTTCCTGTTGAAAATGGGCGGCGGAGGGATCTGATTTTCTTTAGGGGGTTTGGGAAGTGGGCAGAAGGGCGTAGCTTTCCATGGAGGTTGGTGGGGAAGTGACGTGATTGTTTCGGGGGGCTGGTGTGTTGGTATGGTGTTATCGTGGAAGACTGGTTGTAGCATCATCTGGTTGATGGTAACTCGGGTTAGTTCTTGGAACCGCCGTTGGAGAAAATGGAAAAAACAAGGAGCAATGAGTAGAACAAGACAGATAACCAGTAAGGGACCGAGTAATGGGGATAGGAGGGTGTACATGGAAGACGACCACTATGCGGAGGCTTCTGTTGAGAACTTGTAATTCTGGAGGCTGGTTTTGATCTTTTGGAGATTTTCGATTCGCGTTTCTACCAGTCCAGATTCGTTGACATAGTAGCAGCATTCCTCTTGTAGGAAGATGCAGGTTTCTTCACGCTCCGCCGTAAGTAGATCCAGCGCTTTCCGATTTTGTAGGGCTACCTGGGCGACCGAGGTGATCTGTCGTTGGAAAGATGTTAGAGACGCCGCTGAGTCCTCGATGGCTGCCTGAAGTTGTGAGGAAAGGCGAGCCAGAGCTTGCTGAGAATGGAACAATGCCCCTCCTCCTAACCCCACGGCCAGCGTGGAGCCTGTAAGGGACAGGCCCACAGCCACCGGGGGGAAGGCCGCCCTTCGGGTGCGATGAGACGGAGCCTGTGGGACCTGTAGTAGGAGGAACTCGGCCGGAGAGTAGGCAGTGAGTCGAGGTACTAAGGTGACTGGAAGGCATAAGAGGGTTGGAGGTTGGCTAGAGGACAGGTTTTTGGTTAGGGTGCGATTGCACTAGAAGAAAATGCCTCGTGGAGCGGTTAGGTTGGTCGAAACCTGTCTGGTGTAGTTACAATGGGAATAATTGTGGCCTAGGGAGTAGCAGGCCGGGAGCTGAGACTCAGGTAAGGCATAGAGTTGTACGTTAGGAATGGGAGTAAAGGGGTTAGATGATTTCGGAGCATTACGTGGAAAGGGAGCCAGTACCGCAACGAGAGGAGTCTGCCCAAGAGTGGCACACAGAAGGCAGGAGGTTAAATTAGTAAGTCCGGACTGATTAGCAAGTGCCAATCCCTCCCTGAGGAGGGTGATTCATGAAAAGGGGTGTTGCGGGGTTGGAGCTGAGTGTTTAGGATTTGCTCCTGGATTTGTGTGGAGGAATGAATTTGTGAAGAGGTGAGGACGTAGGCGCGCCATATGTACAGGTGTGAGGACGGGTACGATTGTATTGGGAAGTCATAAAGGGCTGCCTTTTGAGGACTGGTCTATATTTGGTCCCAAGGGTCGGAAATGGTTAGAGTGAATTGGTTTTTTCCCTCAGTGGTGGGAGTTTTGGATAAAAGTGAGTGATGGGTTTGACCGCTTGGGCTTGGGTATGGCGTTGTTTTTCTAAGTTACAGGTTGACCAGACACAGCCCAGACAAGAGTACCAGGAAGAGGTTTGACAGGTTGAAGGCTGTCTGTAATAGAAGCAGAGTACAGGGTGGGTGACTTTGGAATTATGAAAACTAGAAAAGTTGAGTTGTAGGGGACGTCAGCCCCCCGTTGCGGGACAGTCAGAGGTGGCTAAAAGACGGTTGTGAGAGTAAGGGGAGGAGTTACAGATATGATGTGTTTTGGTATAGTTTTCAGTAAGGAAGAATCTCCAGACATACTGAGAGGAGCTAAGTTTTGGTAAGTTTGAGAGATAGAGGGCCAGTAGGAGTACACTCCCAGCGGGGAGAGAGGGAGCCATCAGGGCACCTCTTTACTTGGGACAGGTGGACCCACGACGGAATTTGTGCGACCTTAATGGCTGAAGGGGTGGCGAGGATGACCGTGTAAAGGTCCTTCCCACTTGGGGGCGAGAGGCTTTGGGGAGAGAGATTTAATAAGGACTGAGTTACCCGGAGATACCCTTTGGGTGGTTTCGGATGGTTGAGTGGGCTGTGGAAGAGAAGCGTTGGCGTGTTCCCTAAGGAGATTTTGAAGGAGAGTGAAGTATGGGAGGTAATTACTTAAAGGAGTGGCTTCGGGTGATGGAGGAGTTGAAAGTAAGAAGGGGCGACCATACAGTAGCTTAAACAGGCTAAGCTGTGCTGGGCCTTGAGGACTTGCTCTTAACCTGGCAAGGGCGATGGGGAGCAGTGTAACCGAGGACTGGCGGAGTTTGAGCATAAGTTTGGTTAAATGCTCCTTGATGAGGCCATTGGCCCGTTCTACCTTACCAGAAGACTGGGGATGATAGGCAGCGTGTAATTTCCACTGGATTCCTAAGGAAGTGGAGACAGCGTTAGTAATCTTTAGAGATGAAAGCTGGGCCGTTATCTGACTGTACGGCGGCCGGGAGTCCAAACCGGGGGATGATGTCTTGGATAAGATGAGTGGCTACTGTTCCCGCCGACTCGGAGGCTGTGGGATAAGCTTGAATCCGGCCTGAAAAAGTGTCGACAATGGTTAGTAGATAGCGGTATTGTTTGTGTTTTGGCATGTGGGTAAAGTTAATCTGCCAATCTTGGCCAGGCAGAAACCCACGTAGTTGATGAAGTTGACGCCGAGGATGACAGGAACCTTGGGGGTTGGCTTTTGCACAGATAGTACAGGAGGACTGGACCTTCTGTATGGTGTTGAGGAGGTTGTAGGGGTGAAAAAGTGGACTGAGGAAGTGGTACAAGGCTTTGGGTCCAATGTGGAGTGAGTTGTGAATGTCTTGAATTATTTGGTGTCTTTGTTTTTCAGGGAGTATAAGGAGATTGTGCTTAAAAACTCAGCTGTCCCTGAATTGAACATTGGGTAAAGATTGAAGGTTGGCTAACTCTGTGGGAGAGTATTGGGGGTCGTATGTTTTGGAAAGGAAATAGAGAGTGGTGGGGGGGGGGCTTTTCTTTGGCTGTTGTTTTTGTAACGGAGTCAGTAAAGGCACTTCCCTTAGCTACAGGAGTACGTGAGGATTGGTGTCCCCTGCAATGGATGATAGCTACCTTACTGGGGAGCTGGATTGCCTGAATAAGCTGAGAGATGAGTTTTCCATTGAGAACGGGGGTGCCTTTAGTGGTAAGGAAGCCCCGTTCTTTCCATATCATGCAGTGGGAGTGAGCGATTAGGAAGGCATATTTGGAGTCTGTGTAAATGTTGACTACTTTTCCGGTTGCCCAGATTAATGCCCGAGTAAGGGCAATTAACTCAGCTTGTTGAGAGGTAGTTCCCGGGGGGCAGAGGCTGAGCTTCAATGATGTCAGTGTCTGTAACAATGGCATAGGCAGCTTTCCGCGGTCCTGGGGTGGTGAGGGCTGAACTACCATCAACGTAGAGAGTGATTGAGGCTGCTGGAATAGGCTGGTCAGCCAGATCTGGGCGCGGGGACTGACTGAGCTCAAGAATTTCGGAGCAGGAGTGCTGTGTTGAAGGCTCCGAGGGGAGAGGAAGGAGGGTAGCCAGGTTTAAAGGGGAGCAATGTGAAAGAGTGATTGCAGGGTTTTCGATGAATAGTACGTGTAGAAGTTGAAGTCGGGAGGGCTCGAGATGAGTTAAAGCTTGGTGAATAAGTAGGTCAGTGAGCCGATGTGGGGAGAAAACTTGGAGGGGTTGGTGCAGATTGAGTTTTAGGGCCTCAGTAGTGAGGTTGACTGCCGCTGCGAGGGCCCGTAGGCATGGTTGCCATCCCTGTACAGTGGGGTCTAATTGTTTGGACAGATAAGCTATTGGCAGGAGGGTGGATCCTATTGGCTGAGTAAGGACACCTACTGCTGTGTGCTGCTTCTCGTCTGTATATAGGTGGAAGGGCTTGTTTGGGTTAGGTAGAGCTAGACTGGTAGTTGTGGATAAGGCTTTTAGGAGAGCATTAAAGGCCTGGTTAACAGTTTCCTGGGAGGTTAGGGGTCCTTTAAGCGAATGCGAACAGGCTGATGATGGGAGGCCACGGAGGGAGTACTGGTATCCCATACCTGTGGGCAAATGCTAGGAAGGAGTTGGACGGCCTGGTGGGGGGCTGGCGGATTGGTAACCAGAGAAAGAAGGAAGATTACTGGCATTAGTATGTGGGAAGACGATAGTTGCCTGCAGTTTGGTTAGAATGTGCCGTCCTAAAAGGGGCACGGGGCATGAGGGGATGACTAGGAAGGAGTGGGTGGGAATGGAGGAGTTAAAAGAGCATGTGAGTGGAGGGGTTTTGCGCGGTGTGGATGGAGACCCGTCAATTCCCACAACAGAGACCTGGGAAGGAAGAGTTTGTCCTGAGTAGGAGGGAAGCACAGAGTAGGTAGCCCCCTTGTTGACTAAGAAGGAGACACTTTTACCCGCTACCTTGAACACAACCCTGGGCTCGGCAAGGGTAACCGGGGTTGGGGAGCCAGGGCTCCTCTAGTCGTCTAACAGCCCTAGAAGTTCTGGGAACGGAGAGTTCTGGGCGCCTGGTCCCTGGGCGGCACGACCAGGTTCCAGGCCTCCAGTGACAGCCCCTTGCTGTCCAGGATGTCGGTCCGGAGAGACCGGGACCCTGGGCAAACTGGGGCAGTCAGACTTCCAGTGTCCCATAAGCTGACAGATGGGGCAGGACTTGGTGGGTGGACGAGGTTGGGGACAGGCCTTGGACCAGTGTCCTTCCTTTCCACATTTAAAACAAGCCCCTGGAGGGGTGCGAGCGGTATTTTGTGGGCCCCGGTTTCCTGCCGGCAGCAGGGCCGCTACTAGAGCCTGGGTTTGTAAAGTGACCTTCTGTTTCATTTGGGCTTGGCGGGCAGCCTCGGCTGTGTCTTCCCTTGCGTTAAATACTTTAAAGGCCATTTTTACCAGGTCCTGTATAGGGGTTTCCGGACCATCCTCCACCTTTTTTTGTTTTTTTGTTTTTTTTTTTTTTTTTTTTCGGATATTAGGAGTGGATTGTGAGATGAAGTGGGAGGCTAAGACAGCAGCCCCAATTTGGGAAGTAGGGTTAAGTCTAGTATAGCGGACAAGGGCTTCCTGTAAACGGCCGAGGAAAAGGGCAGGGTTTTCGTCTGGCTTTTGAGTGACTTTTTAAGTTTATTATAGTTAACCACCTTATTGGAGACAGTATCCATGCCCCGCAGAAGATATTGGAGTATCCGGTCACGGGCAGGGATGTTAGACCCCAGCCCTTCCTGATAAGTCCACTGGGGGTCTGTGCTAGGGAGAACTTCAGTGCTAACTGGGATTTGATTAGGGTTTATAGCATGGTCCCTGTCAGCTGCATGCCTAGCTGCTGCTAGGATGCATTCATGTTCTTCTGCGGTGAGAGTGGAAGTGCAGATAACACGGATATCATGCCAGGTAAGACTATAAGCCTGAGTGAGGTACTGAAATTCCTTAATATAGGTGGAGGGGTCGGCTGAGAAAGATCCAAGTCGGCGTTCAATTTGAGCCAGGTCTTGGAGAGAGAAAGGAACGTGAACTCTGACGAGTCCCTCCATCCCGGCCACCTCGCGGAGCGGAGCCAAGACAGCTGGTGGGTGGGATCTAGTACGGGCCGCAACTGGAGAACTTAAAGGGGGCGGCGCCGCAACAGTTGGAGGGGAGGAGAAGGACGGGGAAGGAGGAGGAGGAGCTGTGGGAGTGGGGGCAGGGTCTGCAACTGGTGGAGGAAGGGAGTTGGAGTGAGCAGGAGGGGAATGGGATAGGTGGTTAGGCAGCTCCTCCTGCTGTTCATAAGGAGGGGGAGAGCTGACCTTGGGAGGGGTGCGAGCTAAGAGAACTTGATGAGTGGAACAGGAGGAGCAGAGGTCGGGGTGGGGACGCAAATCCCAAAAAGCCTGGACGTACGGCACCTCGCGATCCTTGCCAGTACGGCGACAAAAATTGTTTAGGTCTCGTAGGACGTTAAAATCGAAAGTACCAGTCGGAGGCCAATGTGGCCGGTTATTAAGCTGGTATTGGGGCCAGGCCACTTGGGACAGGAGGATTTGGGAGTAGCCCAGCTGAGAAAAGTTGAGGAGTAAGCACCTGAGAGGGGTGTTTGTTTTAGGAATTTGAGACTCCGTGTTCCCCATGGCGCGTGTGGCAGGACCTTTCCTTTAGCGGGATTGGGCTAGAGCGGTGTGGGAAGAGGCGTCCCGTCTGTCCCACAGCCCCTCTAGAGGACGGTAGGAAGAGTCAGGAAGGGCGTCCCCTTGTCTGACCGTTCCTATTGTGGAAGTGGAAGTGGGGGAAGGACCAGAGGAGGCGTCCCTCGTCTGATCACTTCCAAGGCTCCTGGAGCCTGGTTGGAGGATCTGACTCTCGGGCCGGCCGGCGCTTGGCGAGGGATCCGTGGAAGGGGAGACGCAAAAGGAAAAGAGGCCACCACACGCACCGCGGGGAAGATAGGCAAGTAAATGGACTTACCTTATCCAGAGTGTGGAGGCCAATTCAGAGGAAGGGGGTCGCCAAAGGGAGGGGGCCACTGGTGGACCAGCCGCCCACACCTCCCGGGTTTCGGCACCAAATGTGCGACCCGCAGAGACCCTTCCCAAAGCAAATGAGAGCGAGGAGTTGTTAAGCCGAGTCCAGGTTTATTGGGGTTTGCGGGCAACTCGAGCGGGAGAGGGAAGAGCTGCACCCAGCAGCTGCCGGAGAGGGTTTTTATAGGGGCGGCGGCCTGTTTAGGCAAGGTGTTGTGAAGTGATTGGTGGCGGTTGGGCATGGGCGAAGGGGGAGTATTGTGGAGTGCAGGGATTGGCTTAGCTTTGGCGGGCTAAGGTAGGGAGTACAGGTGAGGTGTTATGGAGTGATTGGTGGAGGTTAAACAAAGAAGAAGGAAGAGCCATGTGGCAAGAGGGGATGGGCTCTGGAGGCGGTCCGCTGGATGTGGGTCCCGGGCATGGGGAATGGGCCCTTTCTACCTAACAGCTTGAGCCTGGGAGATCAAGGCTGCAGAAAGCCATGGTCACACCACTGCACACAAGCCTAGGTGAGACTGAGACCTTTTCTCAAAATAAATAAATAAAATAAAAAAGACAACCCATGTTAAAAACGGGCAAAGAGGTCGGGCACGGTGGCTCACGCCTGTAATCCCAGCAGTTTGGGAGGCTGAGGAGGGTGGATCACAAAGTCAAGAGATCGCGACCATCCAGGTCAACATGGTGAAACCCCGACTCTACTAAAAATACAAAAAATTAGCTGGGCATGGTGGCGTGTGCCTGTAATCCCAGCTACTCAGGAGGCTGAGGCAGGAGAATTGCCTGAACCCAGGAGGCAGAGGTTGCGGTGAGCCGAGATCGCGCCATTGTACTCCAGCCTGGGTAACAAGAGCAAAACTCCGTCTCACAAAAAAAAAAGGCAAAGAATCTTATCTTACATAGGAATTTCTCCAAAGAACATACAGAAATAGCCAAAAAGAAAATGAAAAGATGCTCAATATTGTTAGTCTTCAAGGAAATGAAAATTAAAACCAAAATTAAATCCCACTTGACACCCACTAAAATGGCCATCCAAAAGGATGGACAGCCAGGTGCAGTGGCACACCTGTAATCCCAGCACTTTGGGAGGCAAAGGCAGGTGGATCACCCGAGGTCAGGGGTTTGAGACCAGGCTGACCAACGTAGTGAAACCCAGTCTCTACTAAAAATACAAAAAATTAGCTGGGCATGGTGGCACATGCCTGTAATCCCAGCTACTCAGGAGCCTGAGGCAGGAGAATCACTTGAACCCAGAAGGTAGAGGTTGCAGTGAGCAGAGATCACACCACTGCACTCCAGCCTGGTGACAGAGGGAGACCATCCCAAATAAATACACATATAAATAAAAAGACGGACAATAACAAGTGTAGAGAAGGATGCAGAGAAACTCAAACCCTCATAAACTGTTAGTAGGAATGTGAAAATTGCACAGCCCCTGTGAAAAATGGTCTAGCCATTTTTCAATAGTTTATACAGAGTTACAACATAATCCAGCAACCACCACTAAGTATACATGCAAGCAAAATAAAAACATAATGCACACGAAAAGTATACATACAAATGTTTATAGCAGGATTATTCATAATAGCCAAAATATAAAACAAACCCATAATGGTCATAAACTGATTAGTGGTTGAATAAAAACTGGTAACAGTAAGCTACCCCTTACTGTTAATTGTGATGAAATACCAGCTGAGGCACATGCCTTGGGAGCTAAGTGGCTTCTGCACTTGACCAGTATAAAGACGGGTGTGGGAAGAGTTCTTTTGGATGCACTTGAGCAGGGGCCTCTAATCCCTGGGTCACAGGCCTGTACTTGGCCACACAGCAGGAAGTGAGCACTGGGTGGGAGAGCAAATCTTTATCTGTATTTACAGCTACTCCCCTCATCACTGCCTGATATCCACCTCCCACCAGGTCAGTTGCAGCATTAGATGCTCATAGGAACACAAACCCTATTGTGTAACAGTGCATGCAAGGAATCTACATTAGTCTGTCCTTAGGAGAATCTAATGCCTGATAATCTGTCACTGTCTTCCATCACCCCCAGACTGGACCGTCTAGTTGCAGGAAAACAAGCTCAGGACTCCCACTGATTCCATTTCATGGTGAGTTATATAATTATTTCATTATATGCTACAATGTAATAATAACAAAGTGCATAATGAATTTAATGTGCTTGAAATATCCCAAAACTGATCCCCTGCCCCAAGTCTGTGGAAAAATTGTCTTCTACAAAATTGGTCCCTGGTGCAAAAAATATTGGGGACCACTGCACTTGAGCACTTACAGAGAGAAATACAAAAAACTCAAGTCTTTACGTCTCAGCGTAAGTCATGGTCTAAGATCAAGAGATCTTCCATGATAGCCCAAACACAATTCCTTATTTCTTGTATCGACAGGGCTGATATTATTGAAAATGAAACACAGGCCGGGTGCGGTGGCTCAAGCCTGTAGTCCCAGCACTTTGGGAGGCCGAGGCGGGTGGATCACGAGGTCAAGAGATCGAGACCATCCTGGTCAACATGGTGAAACCCCGTCTCTACTAAAGATACAAAAAAATTAGCTGGGCATGGTGGCGCGTGCCTGTAATCCCAGCTACTCAGGAGGCTGAGGCAGGAGAATTGCTTGAACCCAGGAGGCGGAGGTTGCGGTGAGCCGAGATCGCGCCATTGCACTCCAGCCTGGGTAACAAGAGCGAAACTCCATCTCAAAAAAAAGAAAATGAAACACAAACTTAAATGTGTGGGTTGCTGAATTATAATGACAGTTGGATTCACTGTGCCACCAAGGTTCTCATGAGAACATTAGGGTACTATAGGTAAGAATGGGATTTTTTTTTTTTTTAAGGCAGTCTCCTTCTGTTGCCCAGGCTGGAGCACAGTGGTGTGATCTTGGCTCACTTGCAGTCTCAACCTCCCAGGCTCAAGCCATCCTCCCACCTCAGCCTCTGGGGTAGCTGGGACCACAAGTACGAGCCACCACACCCAGATAATATTTTGTGTTTTTGGAGAGATGTGGTTTCACCACATTGCTTCGGCTAGTCTCACACTTCTGGGCTCAAACCATCTACCCACCTTGGACTGCTAAAGTTTTGAGATTACACGCAGAAGCCACCATTCCTGGCCCTATTTTCTTTTACACTGATTTATTGTGAGGACCCCCAACTGTCTTCCTGACTTCTAGGCTTGCTCACTTCAACCTGTTCAATGAAGCCAGAGGAATTTTTCTAAAAGGCAAATTTGGGTCGAAATGGTCCTTGACTAAAACCTGTTGGTGACTGCTTATTGCCTTTAAGATAGAGTCCAAACGAATTTGGCCATGGGGCCTGGTAAGAGCTGGCCTTGGCTCACTTTCTGAGTTTTATTCTGTGCTACCCTCCCCATATCCCTACCCTCCAGTCACATGAAATGTCAGTTTTCTTGGGGGACTTTACTGGTCTTTCAGGAAACACTCCCCTACCCTCATCATCACCCTTTCATTCTCATCTTTGTTCCTCTTTAGCCTCAGCTGAGGTGTCTCACCTCACTCTCTATGATACAAGAAGCCTCTTGGGAGTGTTTCCACCCCACTGTGTACTTCTGTCATTGTGCTCATCACAGTATGGTAAGTATTGGTATATGATTCCTATATTGGTCCATTTTGCATTGCTATAAGAAAACACAT
This sequence comes from Saimiri boliviensis, assembly GCF_048565385.1. Lineage (NCBI taxonomy): Eukaryota > Metazoa > Chordata > Mammalia > Primates > Cebidae > Saimiri > Saimiri boliviensis. The sequence continues at coordinate 48,574 of NC_133450.1, forward strand.
CAGGCTGGGTAGCTTATAAAGAAAAAAGGTTGGCCAGGCATGGTGGCTTACACCTGTAATCCCAGAACTTTGGAAGGCCAAGGTGGGCAGATCATGAGGTCAAGAGATTGAGACCATTCTGGACAACATGGTCAAACCCTGTCTCTACTAAAAATACAAAAATTACCTGGGCTTGATGGTGCACATCTGTAACCTCAGCTACTTGGGAGGCTGAGGCAGGAGAAATGCTTGAACCCAGCAGTCAGAGGTTGCAGTGAGCCAACATTGCAAGGCACTCCAGACTCGGCGATAGAGTGAGACTGTCTTAATAATAATAATAATAATAAACTTAGCTGGGTATGGTGGCACATGACTAATCTCAACTACTTGGGAGGCTGAGGTGGGAAGATCACTTGAGCCCAAATGATAGAAGCTGCAATGACTCGTAATTCACTGTACTCCAAAGTCTGTGTGACAGAGGTGGACTCTGTCTCAAAACAAGGAGAAAAAATGAAAAAAAATATATTTGTTGGGTTAAAAAAATAAAGGGTAACAAGAAGACTCAACAAGCAAAGGTGTCAGTCCCCACTAGAGTGTGGGGACTTGCGCAGGAGTGTCTGGACTTGAAGAACAGGTTGGTGGAGACCAGATCTTTCATCCCACGCAGTTTGCCCTGTAGCATGTACGTCAGATATCCCACATTAGCTGCTGGTGACTGAACTGGGCTTCCCGTTTCTGTGTTTGGTTTGCCCATCACAGTATTGAAAAATCTTTGAAGTGAATACCTTGCAGTTTGCTACAGTCCCCCCCTGGTGTCCCACATTATTTCAGCCTCCTTTCCTCATGTAGATTTTTTGACCCACTGGGACCTGTGTTTGCTATGGGGGAAAGCAGGAGGGCAACAGAAAGTACAAAACCTCCAGCCCCCGGTCTTCCCAGGTAATCCCCCATTCAACCCCAAGCTAGGCCTGACCCAGGTTAGCTTCCATGCTGGGGCACCCTTAGGCTGCTATGGCGTCTGAAAGCTGCTGCATCAGACTTCCACAGGAGGCCCCTGTGAAAATGGGGGAGCAGGGGAATGGGAAACGGATGGCCAAAAAATAAGGGGGCTGGTGGAAAGCATTGCAACATATGGCAGAAAGCAGGAAAAGAGTAGGAAGGCAAAATACTACAGCCTCCGGTCTCCCCAGGCAGTCCCCAATCCAAGTCTTAGAACTGACCGTGCTTAGCTTCCAGGAAGGGGCACATTCAGGCTGCTATGGCACTCAAAGGCTGCCAGGATGGCCAACCACAGGGAGGTATCTGGTATGAGCCAGGCATAGGGGAAAGGGAGAGCTAGGGAGTCGGGGAGGTTTGGAAGCAGTGTGACAAGCGAGAGAAAGCAGGAAGGGAGCGCGAACCCAAAGCCTCCAGCCCTCGGTCTCTCAATGCTGTCCCCCATCAAGCTCCAGCCAGGCCCATCCCTACTTTGCTTCTGGGCTGGGGTGCCCTGAGGCTGCTATGGCACCAGGGGCTGCTGGCACGAATCCCACAGGGAGGTCACGTGCAGGCTGGTACAAAAGAGGGGACCAGAGAGTAGGGAGGAGGTTGGGAAGCGCTGTGACAAGCAGAACACAGAAAAAGAGAGGGAAGCCAAAGTTTCCAGCCGCCTTTTCCCCGAGGTGGTCTTTCATCCAAGCCTCAGCCAGGTCCAAACCTGTTTAGCCTTAGGAATGGGTGGCCCTCAGGCTGCTATGCCACTTGGGAGCTGCCACAAGAGATCCCTAAGAAAAGGTCAGGGGCTGCGGAGTGGCAGAGGTGGGCAGGCAATGGGGGACCTGAGAGTCAAAGGCCGGTTAAAAAACTGTTGGAACAAGTGGAATAAAGCAGGAAAGGATTGGGAAGCCAAAAGCCTATCGTCTCTGGTTTCCCGAGGTGGTCTCCCATCCCAGCCCCAGCCAGGCTCAACCCTGCTTAGCTTCCAGGTTGGGGCCGCTCAGGGTGTGATGGTGCTCAGTGACTTCGGAAACAGCCCCCTTCAGGGGGGTCCTGGGCCAAGGCAAGGCTGAGGCTGGCCAGAGAGTCAAGGTGTTGCTGGGATGCCTTGCGACAAGAGGGTGAATGTGGGAATGGAGCAAGAAGCCAAAAGCCTCCCATCCCCTGTACTCTCAGAGGGTCCTCAATCCAAGCTCCAGCCAGGCCCGACCCTGCTTAGCTCATGGACTGGGGCACCCTCAAGCTGCTACTGTTACAGAAAGGTCCCAGGCTGAGACAGGCTTGCAGGCTGTCAGCAAAGATGGGGTCAGAGTCGGGGTGGTTGGGAAGTGTTGCAACAAGCGAGGGAAAGCGAAAAGCGAGAGGGAAGGAAAAAGCCTCCCGCCCCCAGTCTCCCCAGACAGCTCTCTATCCAAGCCCCAGCCAGACTCGACCCTGCTTAGCTTCCATGCTGGGGCCCCCTCAGGGTGCTATGGCATCCAAGGGCTGCCAGACAAACCCCTACAAGAACATCCCAGGCTGCCGTGGGAGCACAGGCCAGTGGAAAGGGGGCCAGTGAGTCAGGGGGCCATTGTAAAGCGTTGGGGAAAGTGGGGCAAAGCAGAAGAAAGAGGATGCCAAAAGCCTCCAGCCCCTGTTTTCCCAGACCATCCCCCATCTAAGCCCCAGCCAGGCCAGACGCTGCTTAGCTTCCAGGCTTGAGGGCCCTCCGGCTGCTAGCGTGACGGAGGACTGCCTGGACAGACATTCCTGGTAAGGTCCTGGGTCGCAGCAGCATGGGTGAAGGCAGGCCAGAAAGGGGAGGGGCACAGCCAGCAGATGGTCAGGAAGCATCATGACCAGCAGGGAAAGGTGGGAAAGAAGCAGGAAGCCAAAAGTTTTCAGTCCCCAGTCTTCCTGCAGTCCTCCATCCGAGCCCCAGCCAGACACAACCCTCCTTAGCATTTTGGCCTGGGAGTCCTCAGGTTGCCATGGGCCCTTGGGCTGCTGGAATTGACCCACATGGGAAATTTTCAGGCCATGGCAGGGTGGCAGGAAATGTAGCCAGAGTCAGGTCTCAGTTAGAAAGCACTGTAAGAAGCAGCAGAGAGCAAAAAGGTAACAGAAATCCATGAGCCTCCAGCTCCCAGTCTCCCCAGGCGATTTGCCATCCATGTCTCCGCCAGGCCAAACACCGCTTGGCTTCCGGACTGGGGCGCCCTCAGGCTGCTATGGTGCCAGGGTGCTGCCGGGACAGATATCCACGGGGAGGTCCCTGTCCATGGTGGTGAAGCATTCAGGCTAGAAATGGGGGACAGAAACTCAGCGGGGGTTGGAAAGCATTGACAAGTGGGGGAAAGCAGGAAGACAAAACCCTCCAGCCCCCCACCTTCCCAAGTGGTCTTTCATTCAAGAACCTGCCAGGCTTGACCCTGCTTAGCTTGGGAGCAGGGGTGCCTTAGGCGTCTATGGTGCCCGGGGGCTGTGGGCAGACCCCCATAAAAAAGCCCCAAGCTGTGGTTGGGGTGCAGGCGGGCAAGTGTGGGACAGAAAGTCAGTGGGCAGTTAGGAAGCATCGTGTCAAGCAGTGAAAAGTGGGAAGGAAGCAGGAAGCCGGAAGCTTGCAGCCCCCAGTTTCCCCAGGTGGTCTACCATCCCAGCCCCAGTCAGATCTGATCCTGCTTACCTTCCAGCCAGAGGTGCCCTCAGGCTGCTACAACACCCAAGGGCTGCCAGGCAGACCCCAAAAAGAAGGTCCTGGGCTGCTGTTGGGGCGCAAGTTGGCAGAAAAGTGGGCCAGAGAGTCAGGGGGCAGTTGGAAAGCGTTGCAATAAGCGGTGGAAAGCGGAAAGGGAGCGAGAAGACAAAAGCCTCAAGCACCCCGTCTCCCCAGACGGACCTCATACAAGCCCCAGGAAGGCCCAGCCCTGCTTACTTTCAAAACTGAGGCACCCTCAGGCTGCTACGGCCCCAAGGGCTGCTGGGGTGGCTCCACAAGAGTGGTTCCCCCACAGCCATAGGGGCAAAAAAGGATCAGCCAGAGTCAGGGGCTGTTGGGAAACGTTGCTACAACTGGGGAAAAGCGCCAATGGAGCGGAAAGCCAGGAGCCTTCATCCCCTACTCTCCGCACGTGGTCTGTCATCCAAGCCCCTGCCAGGCCTGATCCTGCTTAATTTCCAGCTAGGATACTATCAGGCTGCTATGGCCACCCTTGGCTGCCAAAACGGAATTCCAAGTGGAGGCCCTGGATCCCGGCAAAGGAGCAGTCAGATAATAAAGGAAAACCGCGCTTTCCCCAAACCAAACACCGCATGTGCTCACTCCTAGCTGGGTGTTGAACAATGAGAACACATGGACTCAGGGAGAGGAGCATCACAACTGGGGGCAGTTGTGGGGTGGGGGTAGGGGAGGGACAGTGGGGGATGGGGAGGGTGTGGAGGGATAACATGGGGAGAAATGCTGGATATAGTATACACCTAAAGTAAAATTTAAAAAAAAAAAAAAAAAGGAGGGGGAAACCAGAGAGTCAGGGGCACCAGGGAAGCGATTCCAAAAGCAAGGAAAAACGGTGAGGAAGGAGAAAGCCAAACACCTCCAGCCTCTGGACTTTCCAGGTGGTCCTCATTTTAAGCTTTATCCAAACCCGACATTGCTTTGCTCATCAGGCTGCTATGATGACTTCGGGCTGCCGGGTCCGACCCCCAGCAGGAGGTCCAAGGTGGCAGGTGTGCAGGACAAAGGGGTTCCAAAGAGTCAGGGGGTGGCTGAAAAGCACTGTAACCAGTGGGGGAAAGCAGGAAGGGAGCCAAAAGCCAAAAGCCACCAGCCAGGGACTCTCCAGGCGGTCCCCCATCCAAGCCTAGCCGGGCCCCACTCTGCTTAGCTCCCAGACTGGGGCACCAGAGGTCGGCCTAGAGAGACCCTCCAGGGAGGTCCCTGGCCGCGGCAGGAGCGGGAAAGCGGAGCAGACTCGGACGGTGTTGAAAACTGTTTTGACAGCGGGAACACGGCGGAAAGCCGAAACCCTCCGGTCCCCGGTCCCCCCGCGCAGCCCCCTTTCAGGCCGCAGCCAGGCCTGACCGGGCTCAGCCTCCTCCGGGCGCAGGCCCGAGAGCTGCTCTGGCAGCCAAGGGCGTGAGACAAACCCGGCGGGGGCGAAAGAGAGGACAGAGAGTCGGGGTGACCGGGAAGAGTCAGGGTGACCGGGAAGAGTCGGGGTGACCGGGAAGAGTCGGGGCCGGGTGCGGGGCAGATTGAAGGACGCGGAAAGACGAAGCGCCTGGCCCCAGACGCTCCAGGCTCGACCCCGCGCAGCGCCCGGCTCCGCCCGCCCGTGTTCTCGCTGCAGCCCGGGGTCTTTTTGTGGGAGTTTCTTCTGGAAGGTTCCGTGGGCCGCAGCAGTCCGCGGGCGCCCGGGCCGGCCAGAAGCCACAGTGATGGGGGCCCGGAGGCTCTTGGCTTCCCGCTGTTTTCCTGTTTTCTCCCACGTGTCCCAACACTTCCTAACCACCGCCGCTCTCGGGATCCCGTTTCCCGCCTACCTGCACCTCCAACGTGGACGAGGACCTCTCAGCGCCGGTCCGTGTTGGTGGACCCGGGTCAGCACAGCAGCCTGAGGGCGCCCAGCACTGACGCCGAGACGGCGAGAGCGTGGCCGGGGCTTACACGAGGGGCCGCGCGGGGGCTGCAGGCTCGCGGCCTCCTGCTCGCATCCCACCCGCCCCGACTCTCTTCAGCCCCTTCCCTGCTCACCCGCGCCCCCGCCCTGGCAGCCCCCAGTCACCGCCGCAGCCTGAGGCCTTCCCAGCCTGGAAGCTAAGCAGGGTCGCGCCTGGCTGTGCTGGGATGGGGAACCGCCTGGGAAGGCCAGCCCTGGCGGCTCCTGGCTTCCTGCCCTTTTCCCTTTTTCCCCGTGGTTGCACGGTTCTCACCACCCCGACTCTCAGACTGCTGTGGTGCTCGTGGGCTGCCTAGACGGAGCCCCAAAGGGAGGCTCCGTGGCGGGCCAAATCCGGGCGGGAAACTGAAGGCCAGAATGTAAGGGGGCGGTTGGGAAGCCCTTCGGCAAGCGGGGAGAGTGGAAAAAGAGCCGGAAGCCAAAAGCGTCCCGCGCCCGTTCTCTCCAGGGGGTCCTTCACGCAAGGTGCAGCAAGGCCTGACCCGGCTTAGCTTCTGCGCTGGGGAGCCCTCAGGCTGCTATGGTGCCCGGCACCTGTTGAAAATGACCCCACGGGGAGGTCCCGAGCTGCAGCATGGTTGCACAGGGATAAGAATGAAGGGACCAGAGAGTCAGGGGTCTGTTGGGAAACTTTATGACAAGCAGAACTTGGAAAAGAGTGGGAAGCTGCCAGCTTCCAGGCCCTTACCTCCTCAGGCTTTTTACCGTCCAAGCCCCAGCCAGTCTCAACCTGCTTAGGTGAGCTGGGGTGCCCTCAGGAAGCGATGGCATTTGGTGGCTTCCGAGATAGACCCCTTCAGTGAAGTCCCAGGCCACAGCGAAAACACAGGCGGGCAGAACTGGCTCACAGCCGCCCCGAAGAGGAAGGTCCCCAGCACCTTGTACACAGCAGCCACATAATTATTGAAGTCAGAGCAGGAATAGAGCTGGTCTGTGGGCACCACGTAGGCTTCTCCCGCCGAGACCTGCGTGTGGGGCAGCCGCAGCGACCAGCGGAGGTCCTGGTCAGCCCATGGGCCCTTAGTGGGCCTCAGTCCTCCCCATGGGCCTCCCCAAGGCTGCTGCAGAGCTGGGGACTCTAAAGGTGCCCTAGCTGGGCTCGGTGGCTCACGCCTGCCAGCCCAGCACTGTGGAGGCTGAGGTGGGAGGATCACCTGAGGTCGGGCATTCAAGACCAGCCTGAGCAACATGGTGAAACCTGTCTACTAAAAATACAAAAATTAGCATGCCTGTAGTCCCAGCTACTGGGGAGACTGAGGCAAGAGAATCACTTGAACCCAGGAGGCAGAGGTTACAGTGAACGGAGATCCTGCCATTGCACTCCAGCCTGGGCAACAAGAGCAAAACTCCATCTCAAAACACAAAAGGGGGTTCCTATTACCCACAATTACCACTCGGGGCAAGGCTGTGTCCCCCAGCCCCCCACAGACCTCCAGGCCACCCCCATCAGGAACCCAGGGTTAGGCTGTACCCCATCCTGCCCCCCTCCCTGTCCCTCTGAACCCCTCCTGCCTTACAAGAATGACGGTGGCTGTGACAGTGACCCCGGCCATGAGCCCAAGGGTGATGGTGTCTGGACGATAGGGGTACGGGATGGAGTCATCCCCACAGTCAAATCCTCGGTTATACGAGGATTTTTGAAATTTTTTGTAGAGATGGGGTCTTGCTATGTTGCTCAGGCTGCTCTCAAACTCCTGGGCTCAAGCAATCCTCCCACATCGACCTCCCAAGGTGCTGGGATTACAGGCATGGTCGCTCCAGCTTTTTTTTTCCCCAAGGCCACATTAAGTTGTTAGTGGCTGAGTCAAAAGAGTCCTGGGGTCTGCTGACTCCTACTTCAGTGTTTCTTCAGCTAGACTACAGCCACTGTCATTCCTGGAAGTTGTCTGACAGTGGACTGAGATGGATTATTTGGGTGTGTAGCACAAACAGAGGAACATCTCTTAGGAGACCGAACCCTGAAGTTCTGATGGGGCCAGCATGTATTCTGGGGAAAGGTTCCATAGCTCCCATCCATGACCAGGGAATAGGAATTAGGTACCAGGCGCGGTGGCTCAAGCCTGGAATCCCAGCACTTTGGGAGGCTGAAGTGGGTGGATCACTAGATTAGTTCAAGACCAGCCTGGCCAATATGGCAAAACCCCGTCTCTACTAAAAATACAAAAATTAGCTGGGCCTGGTGGTGGGTGCTTGTAATTCCAGCTACTCAGGAGGCTGAGGCAACAGAATCACTTCAACCTAGGAGGTGGAGATTGCAGTGAGCCGAGATTGCGCCACTGCACTCCAGCCTGGGTGACAAAACAACACTCAGTCTAAAAAAAGAAAATGCTGGGCATTGGCCAGGTACAGTGCGATGGCACACATCTGTAATCCTAGCACTTGGGGAGGCTGTGGCAGGCAGATCACTTGAGGTCAGGAGTTCCAGACCAGCCTGACCTACATGGTGAAAGCCCATCTCTACTAAAAATATGAATATTAGCTGGGTGTGGTGGTGGTTGCCTATAATTCCACCTACTCAGAATGCTGAGGCAGGAGAATTGCATTAACCAGGGAGGCGGAGTTTGCAATGAGCTGAGATCATGCCACTGTACTCCAGCCTGGGTGACAGAGCCAGACTTCATCTCAAAAAAGAAAAAAAGTTGGGTATGGTGGTGTGTGGTCTCAGCTACTTAGGAGGCTGCAGTGTGCAGATCACTTGAGCCCAGAAATTTGAGGCTTCAGGGAGCTATGGTAGAGTCACTGCAGTCCAGACTGGGTGACAAAATGAGACCCCTATTTCTAAAAGACTAATTTAAAAAATTAACAAAATAAGAGAGACAATATGATAGTATTCATCACCAACAAGAGATCAATCACATCACCCACTGAATCTTGCCAACAAGCTCAAACTCTAATCTAATGGGGTGAGCATAAATCCAGCTGCAAATATGCCACAAATTCAAAAGACAGAGAATGGGTTCACCTGCACCAGGGAAATCCAGACTTTGAGAAATGTTACAGGCCCAACAGTGTGGAGTCTTCCAAAATCCATAGAAAAGAAAAGGGATAGGCCAGGTAAGGAGGCTCACGCCTGTAATCCCAGCACATTGGGAGGCCGAGGTGGGCAGATCACAAGGTCAGGAGTTTGAGACCAGCCAGACAACATGGAGAAACCCCATCTCTACCAAAAATACCAAAATTAGCCAGGTGTGGTAGCACATGCCTGTAATTCCAGCTATTCAGGAGGCTGAAGCAAGAGAATCACTTGAACCTGGGAGTCGAAGGTTGCAGTGAACTGAGATTGTGCCATTGCACTCTGGCCAGGGTGACAGAGCAAGACTGTCTCCAAAAAAAAAAAAAACAAAATGGAAAAGGAATAGAGGAGAAACTTGAGATTTTTTCTTTTTTAAAATTTTAGTTTTTTGGCCAAGAACGGTTGTTCACACCTGTGATCCCAATCTTTGCACTTTGAGAGACTGAGGTGGGCAGATCACCTGAGGTCAGGAGTTTGAGGACAGCCAGGCCAACATGGTGAAACCCCGGCTCTATTAAAAGTACAAAAATTAGCTGGGCATGGTCCCATGTGCCTGTAATCTCAGCTACTTGGGAGGATGAAACAGAAGAATGACTTGAACCCAGGAGGCGAAGGTTGCAGTGAGGTGAGATCACACCACTGCACTGCAGCCTGGGTAGAGTTTTAAAAAAAGAAAAAAATTAGGTTTTGTAGAGACAGAAGTCTCCCTGTGTTGTCCAGGTTGGTTTCAAACCTCTGAACTTAAATGATCCTATCACATCAGGATTACAGGTGTGAGCACTCACCCAGCCAACCAACTTGGGATATTGAAAGAGGCTTAAAAGACATAACAATGCTGGGGAACAGTTATGTGCTAGAGATGCATACTAGGATGGCTCTACTCTAAAGAAACACAAAGAGGCCAGGTGTGGTGGCTCACACCTGTAATGCCAAACACTTTGGGAGGCCGAGAAGGGAGGATCACTTGTGCCCAGGAGTTTGGGACCAGCCTGGCAACACAGTAAGACCCTGTCTCTACAGGAAAAAAAAAAAAAAAAAAAAGTTTTTTTTTTTAAATTAACCAGGAATGGTGGTGCACGCCTATAGTCCCAGCTACTCAGGAGGCTGAGGGGAGACAATCACTTGAGCCCAAGAGGTCAAGACTTCAGTGAGCCATGATCACACCACTGCACTCTATCCTGGGTGACTAAGCAAGAACCTGCCTCAAAAAGAAGACGAACAGAAAGAAGCAATTACTGTGAATGTCAGGGTTGCAGAACACTTCTGGAGAGAAGGGAGGGGCTGGCATTGTGCCCATCTCCAGCCCCTTCTGGAAGTACAGAGTCTAGTGGGGAAGACAGCAGCACAAGTGGAGATTCAGGCCACAGCACCAGGAAGTTCCCTTCCACCTTCCCGCCTCCTTGCCCTTTCCTTTGGGGAACGGGACCATGATTTTCTTTCTTCTTTGCCTTTCTAACTAGATAGAGCTACTGATGGGAGAATTCAGATACAGGATGTATAGCATCAACATCCACAGCCAGCTGGAATTGACAGCTTTTTTGATACCCCAGTCAGGCACATCCTGGATTCCTCTGCTAAGTACATCTGGATGTTGCAGCTGTCCAGGATTTTCAGCCACATGCTCAGTGCCCACTCCCAGATCCTGGAAATCCCCTGACATTGCCCCAAAAAGGAGAGACACTCACTCACAATTCTGCATAGAAATTGTCTCTATGTGTCTTTTTTTTCTCTTTTTTTTTTTTTTTTGAGAGAGAACCACTCTGTTGATCAGACTGTAGTCCAATGGTGTGATCTCAGCTCACTGCAACCTCCACCTCCCAGACTCAAGCAGTTCTCCTGCCTCAACCTCCCAAGTAGCTGAAGTTACAGGCACCTGAAACCATGCCTGGCTAATTTTGTGTGTTTTTTGTTTGTTTGTTTGTTTGTTTGTTTGTTTGTTTGAGACGGAGTTTCGCTCTTGTTACCCAGGCAATGGCGCGATCTCGGCTCACAGCAACCTCTGCCTCCTGGGCTCAGGCAATTCTCCTGCCTCAGCCTCCTGAGTAGCTGGGATTACAGGCACGCGCAACCACGCCCAGCTAACTTTTTGTATTTTCAGTAGAAACGGGGTTTCACTATGTTGACCAGGATGGTCTCGATCTCTTGACCTCGTGATCCACCCGCGTCGGCCTCCCAAAGTGCCGGGATTACAGGCTTGAACCGCCGTGCCTGGCCTCAATTTTGTGTTTTTTGTGGAAATGGTTTCACCATATTGGTCAGGCTGGTCTTGAACTCCTTGTCTCAAGTGATCTGCTCTCCTAGGTCTCCTAAAACGCTGGAATTACAGGCATGAGCCACCATGCCTGGCCATTTCTGTGTCACCCCCCCAGGCCAGCCTCTGCATGTTTGGGCTTGATGAGGCTGTGGCTGTCCACCTGGCTGCCTGTCATCTTTAGTCTCTGTGTCTCCTTGATTTTACTCAGCTGCCCACAAATTCGTTTTCTTTTCTTTCTTTTGTTTTTTTCTTGAGATGGAGTTTTTGTTCTGTCACCCAGGCTGGAGTGCAATGGCATGATCTCGGCTCATTGCAACCTCTGCCTCCCATGTTCGAGCAATTTTTCCTGCCTCAGCCTCCTAAGTAGCTGGGACTACAGACACGTGCCACCATGCCAGGCTAAGTTTTGTATTTTTAGTAAGATAGGGTTTCATCATGTTGGTCAGGCTGGTCTCAAACTCCTGACCTCAGGTGATCCACCCACCTCGACCTCCCAAAGTGCTGGGATTACAGGCATAAGCCACAGTGCCCGGTCTCAGTTTTTAAACTCAGCCTGAGTGGGCTTCTCTCACTAGCAGCTAAGAGCTCTGACCCCTACAGCCTTCTGCCACCCAGCAGGAGGTGTTTGGATGTTTCTGGATCTAAAATCCAAGTGTCTAAGCCTACCAGTACTTGCAAGTGCAGATGGTCACACAACTTTTTGACTTTACAATGGCACAAAAATGAACACATTCAGTAGAAACTGTGCTTCCAGTACCGATACAATCTGTCCGTTTTTCACGGTTAGTATAGTATTCAATAAATTGCATGAGGGCCAGGCACAGTGGCTCATGCCCTTAATCCCAGTACTTCAGGAGGCTGAGGTGGGAGGATCGCTGGAACCCAGGAGTTTGAGACCAGCCTGGGAACATAGTGACACCCTGTCTCTATAGAAAAGATAAAAATTAGCCACATGAAATTGTGTGCACCTGTAGTCCCATCTACTTGGGAGGCCGAGGCAGGAGGGATCACTTGAGCACAGGAGATTGAGGCTGCAGTGAACTATAGTTATGCCACTGCACCCCAGCCTGGGTAACAGAGCAGGACCTCATCTCTTAAAAAATAAAAAATTTTGGCTTATGCCTGTAATCCCAGCACTTTGGGAGGCTGAGGTGGCTGGATCGCGACGAGGTCAGGAGTTCAAGACCAGCATGACCAACACGGTGAAACCCCATCTCTGCAAAAAATACAAAAATTAGCTGGGTGTGGTGGCATGCACCTGTAATATCCCAACTCCGGAGGCTAAGGCAGAAGAATTGCTTAGAACCTGGGAGGTGGAAGTAGCAGTGAGCCGAGATTGCACCATTGTACTCTAGCCTGGGAGACAGAGAAAGACTCAGTCTCATAATAAATAAATACGTAAATAAAAATTTAAAAGTCGGTCAACTATTGCTTCATAAGGACAGCATTTCTGTTTGGGCTGATGAGAAAGTATAGAAACAGATGGCACTGATTGTTGCACAATATTGTGAAGCTACCAAACGCCACTGAATTGTACACTTAAAGGTGGTACATTTATCCAAGTTTATTATGTTTCTACAAACATTCACGAAGGCTGGACCCCTGAAATGTCAAAGTCATGATCCAAGCTGGGAAAGGGTGAGTGGGTTTTGTTCTCCTTTTAGTACTGCTCGGTTTGTTCTCAACCTGAAGTTGGCTGGGCTAACATCCAATGCTTGGTAGGGTAGGTGTATTACATGCATTTGCAGACTGAGTAGGGTGGCTCACACATGTAATCCCTGCACTTTGGGAGGCTGAGGTGGGCAGATTGCCTAAGCTCAGGAGCTCAAGACCAGCCTGGACAACTGGGTGAAACCCTGTCTCTACTAAAAATACAAAAATTAGCTAGGTGTGGTAGGGTGCTTGTAGTCTCAGCTACCCGGTAGGCTGAGGCAGGAGAATCGCTTGAACCCGGGAGGCAGAGGTTGCAGGCAGTGAGCCAAGATGGAATCACTGCACTGCAGCCCGGGCAACAGAGCCAGAATCTACCTCCAAAAATAAAAATAAAAATAAATATGACAGGTACAGTGGCTCAAGCCTGTAATCCCAGCACTTTGGGCAGCTGAGGCGGGTGGATCACGAGGTCAAGAGAACAAGACCATTCCGGTCAACATGGTGAAACCCCGTCTCTACTAAAGATACAAAAAATCATCTGGGCATGGTGGCACGTGCCTGTAATCCCAGCTACTCAGGAGGCTGAGGCAGGAGAATTGCCTGAACCCAGGAGGCGGAGGTTGCGGTGAGCCGAGATCGCGCCATTGTACTCCAGTCTGAGTAACAAGAGCGAAACTCCGTCTCAAAAAAAAAAAAAAACAACAACAAATTACCCTGCCTCAGGTATTGTGTTACAGAAGCACAAAATGGACTAAGACGCAAATGTGGGAAACAACTCTCTGAAGGTGTAGCGAAAACGGTACTGACCTAAGTCTCTTTAACAATGAACAGAATCTGTAGGCTGAAGGAAAATAAACTATACTTCATCATTGGATTCCATTTTATAAAGTTCTTTCCAACAGGGTAATGGTGAACAATTGTAAAACCACAGTATCTGTATCTGGAATCAAACAATGAGTTATATAAGTCACAGATGGTAGGAACCAGGTCCCTCACTGTTGAAGTGGGAGGTTATAAATTAGCAAGGGTAGAAGGGTAGATTCATGTGATAGTAGATCAGAGGTGAAGACATCAACATAAACTTGTGTTTAGTTTAATACAGATACATGCAGTTCCACATCGAAACCTTCCTAACTAGGTGTGTATAGGTAGGTGACATACACACACATACTTCCTAGCATTGCTAATGAGAGACTAGACACAATGTGCTCACTCAGCAGCCAGATACAAATTTTCCTACCATTCTGAAAGGAATCAGGCTCATTGAAGAAATGTCTGATACTAGAAGTGGGACAGTAAATATATGAGCCAGGATAATCTTGAAGTATCAGAAAGTAAGTACTAAAAAAAAATTGAAATATGTCAGCCGTGTGCAGTGGCTCAAGCCTGTAATCCCAGCACTTTGGGAGGCCGAGGCGGGTGGATCACAAGGTCAAGAGATCGAGACCATCCTGGTCAACATGGTGAAACCGCGTCTCTACTAAAAATACAAAAAATTAGCTGGGTATGGTGGCACGTGCCTGTAATCCCAGCTACTCAGGAAGCTGAGGCAGGAGAATTGCCTGAACACAGGAGGCGGAGGTTGCGGTGAGCCGAGATCGCGCCATTGCACTCCAGCCTGGGTAACAAGAGTGAAACTCCGTCTCAAAAAAAAAAAAAAAAAAAAAAATTGAAATATGTCAAAGGACAATTGGAGCCAATAAAAAGAGCTACCGCTGGCCAACACAGGAATGAACTATTCAACATACTGCTGCAGTGTTTAATACTAACTAAAGCTTCAAGTAATTATCTATGTGTCTCCATTTGTATGGGTAGGTGAATAAGCAAATGGAGTTGAATAGAAATCTCCTTTGCAAAAGAATTCCAAATACTTAATGTAGATACTCAGCCATCAAGAAGGTGGAACTAACGCCTCACTCCTTGAGTATGGGCTTTACATATGTGTGAACTTATTTTTCACATTTTTTTCTTGTGCTGTGGATATGTCCTGGGTTCATTCTCTAAAATGCTGTTCACCTTAGACCAGGAAAAAAAATAATAACCTTACAGATTCTATTTCAATTCATGGATATTTTAACAAGAGTGACTTTGTAAAAATATGTTCCATTGGCTGATTGACTCATTGTGACTGGATCACTTATTCCAAATATTTCTTGTCTGTTTTTTCCAGTGTCTACCTTTTAGCCATAATACACCAGAATCAAATATTGGCCACTGGGAAAAAGTATTTAAAGAGAAAAAGAATGTGAACTGAACTTGTGACCATGATAATTCAATGTCTCACCACAACACTTCCTAAAACAGAAAAGTTTAAAAAGATATTTAAAGTCAATTTCCTCAATAGGGCTTTGCAGAAAATGAGGAAACTAGAGAAACAAAATTGGCAGGACACCCTATGGGTGATTTTAGATGTTTCTATGTTTTATAGGGAAAAAATACTTTACATTTAAAATAATCACAAAGAATTATTGGAAACCCAAACTCTGGAATGTTTCCAAATTTAGTTGAACTTCTGTGTAATTATTTAGCTAGTCATGAAGTTGATACTTTTTTAAAAATCTCTGCCTTATTTGTGTAATAAAACACACAATGAATAATTAATGCTCATAGGAAAACACGTTTGACCTTGTAAAAAGAAAATCAATCTTGGGGAACCAAAATCACTACACTAAAGGGAAAAGTCAAGCTGGGGACTGCTTAGGGCAAACCTGCCTCCCGTTCTATCCAAAGTCACCCATCCGCTCACCAACATAAATGCATATCTGGTTGCCTCATTTGGAAAGGGTAATCAGCAACTCAAAAGAATGAAACCATTCATCGTTATCTACCTATGATCTGGAAGCCCCCTGTCTGGCCTTCTCTGAGTTGTCTCACCTTTCTGGACTGAACCAATGTACATCTTACACATAATGATTGAAGTCTCATGTCTCTCTGAAATGTATAAAACCAAGCTGTGCTCCTACTACCTGGGGCACATGTTGTCAGGACCTCATGAGGATACATCACAGGGGCGGGGATCCTCAAACTTGGCAAAATTAACTCCCTAAGAAATCTAAGACCTGTCTCAGATTTTTGGGGTTCATACATGTAATGTAGGTTGTTAATGTTTGTAAAACACACATTATTCTATCTACTATTAAAACTATACTGCCAATTAACCTTAGACTTTCTCAACAAAATAAAAATGTTGAGGTACAAATAATATATTTAAACTTAAATCATGTTGCAAGTTTTCATATGCCTACATTTTATTATTTAATATGCCTGTTTTGACAACTTTAATGCTGTAAGAAAAATGAGTAATTAAAACATCAATAAAAGTGTTTACAGGGGGTGGACATGTTTCCTCCGGCCTCAGGATTGGGATGACTTGAAAGGCACCTGCCCATCCCCAGCTTTCATTCCAGCTGTCCTGATGGTGGCTCTAAGCATTTCTCCTTTCTCTATATGAAGACCTCACCCCAAAAATAAACCCAAATCTCACAATACGTTAGGGCACACTACGATGATGAGCAGCCAAAGCCTCAGGCAAGAGATGTTTCTGAAAACAAGACTTGTAGAATATAATGTGTGGAAGTAAAGCCAGTGTCAGAGTTCCTTCCTCTGCACACGGGGAGCAGACAGGAAGCTTTTGCCTCACCTTCCTCACGTGGCCTGCAGCCACATCTCCCCAGGCCAGACTTGAGGAGAACAAAACTTTGGTCTTCACTGTGGACATCCTACCAGGTGCTCCAAAGACATGGCCTCTCCTCAGGTGGGTCCTGAGGAGAACAAAGCTCTGCTTCTAATCCTAACCTCATCCCTAGACTTTGACCCTGACCCTAAACCCTGATCCATACCCTGGTCTATAATTCTGACCCTAACTTTGACCCTGACTTTTATCTTGACCCTGACCGTGACCCCACCTCTAACCATACTTCCAGCCCTGACCCTGACCCAGACCCCAATTCTAACCCTATTATCACAATCTGTCTCTAATCTTACCCTCTAGTGCCAAACAGCTGTATCCAAAAGCACCTTTTGATTATTTAACTTCTTTTCCTTGAATTCTCTAAGGCCATCCTAAAGGAGATGTCATTATGTATTCTGCAGTCCCTCTGAGTGGTATGGCTTCAGATAAGAAGTTCTAACACTTTGCAAGACAGAAGAAGTGTGAAGGGTAGCAGCACTGGGTTGTCAGGAATGCATGCTGGCATTCACAATAGTCATTGGCGCTGTTCTCCACATATTTTCAGTTCATTTTTTATCAACACATTCTGACTGTTCCATCCCACCTACTTAAATGTTTGCATGGCCACGTGACTTTTTTTTTTTTTTTTTGCCATTGGAGGTTAGAAGACATAATATGTGACTTCTTCAGGAGAAATCTCCAAGAAACACTATCCAGCATGCTTTTTGTCTTTTCTAGAGCAATGGGGATCTTACTGATGGTACCTCCTTCAGCCTCGATTCCTGTGTTAGGACGACACAGCACAGAGCGACCACTCGCCTGACCCATGATGAGATGCAAATAAATGAGGAAGAAGATTTTTGAGCCACTGAAACTTGGAGGTTGTTTGTCACCGTGGTTTAACCAGCCCCCACTGACTGACGTAGGGCTGAAGAATGAGTCAGAACTGGGTCTGGACATGTGAAGTGCACTCCTCCAGGCTAAGTAAAGTTCAAGTCTTGTTGCAAAGGTAACAGTGAGCACAATGTGTTATTAGCATGAGTGTGGGATACATAAGGTATGTCAGGTGAGAATAATGAGAGACTCAACGTTAAAAGACAGTGCCAGTTTGGACTGTGGAGAGATTCCAATGTCCTCCTTAGCATTTGAGACTGTGATGGCTGAACAAACTCATTAAGATCCCTAAATGAAGGCTTGGGATAAACATCCGAGGGTGTCTAATATACCAATTATTCATCCTAGAATGGGCAGAGTCCTTGACCCCATTCTAGGGAGACTTCCAAAAGAAAAAAGACCTGCATTTCTCCAACAACCCACACTGACTTTCCTGCACTTCTGAGCTGTGGCTAACACTCCTCATCTTTCATTCTGTCCTCAGTGTTTTGGGGAAACACCTTTAACTCTCTCTGACTTACAGGTTAACAAGTGGCCCTTATAATTCCCTCCAGAAATAGAAAAGACTAATGATGAGGGAGTCTGAGCTCACAGCAGCAAGCGGGCATGTGTGCTCAGCAGCCACGTGGCTCATCTGCTAGATTGCTACATACGATGTTCTGCAATGTTGCTTAACACAACGGGACTCTCTCGCGACTCAGAAGGTTTAATTCCTCACCTGCTTCTTTTTCTGCCCTCTTGGGCTCCTAAAATGAAAAGACCTTTAGGCTGATACAGTGAGTCAAAGGAGTGCCAACCGTATCACAGCAAAATAAAGATCCCTAAAAAATCCCTGGCCTAAGATGACAGCCTTGGCTGGGTAAGTCTGAATGTGCTCACAGTGGACATGGGAGCGTGAAGGTGGTCAAAATGTTCACGTTAAAGAACTTCCGCACAGACTGCAAGAAAAGAGGGAGGAATGGAGATGGCAGCACGAGTCCCTAAAATAATAGCAGATGTTTTGAGATCAGTTATATTCTTTCGGACAAAAATTAGAGACAGAAACCAAAGTTTAGCCTGAAGCGACAATTAACTGGGCAATGAGCCAGAGGCACATGTGGCGTAGACAGATTTAAGTGTTCTCCCTTATATTAATATAAATACTAAATTGATGTCATATAAATATAAACACTTGGGTCTACAGTAGTTTTAAAGATCTCACAAATGGGTTTGACTTTTTTTTTTTTTTTTTTTTGAGACGGAGTTTCACTCTTGTTACCCAGGCTGGAGTGCAATGGCACGATCTCGACTCACTGCAACCTCTGCCTCCTGGATTCAAACAATTCTGCCTCTGCCTCCCTAGTAGCTGGGACTACAGGTGTACGCCACCATGCCCAGCTAATTTTTTTTATTTTTAGTAGAGATGGGGTTTCACCATGTTGACCAGGATGGTCTCGATCTCTTGACCTCGTGATCCACCCGCCTTGGCCTCCCAAAGTGCTGGGATTACAGGATTGAGCCACCGCGCCCAGCCTGGGTTTGGCTTTTGAAGGTTAGCACTGATGGTCCAGAGAGTTCATTTCGTTCCAGAGAGAGAAAGAGAAGAATTTCTTGGGTCCCTTCAGGAAGGCATCTGGCTTTGCCTCTCCTTGTATGTTTGAACTATGCATACGGCAGAAGAAGACAGAATTTCACAGATTTAAGGTGTGAAAAGTCCCTGGGTGCTTTAAGAAGCCTGGAATTCTTGGAAAAATAAGTTTGTCGAGACAAAATAAGTTGGAGAAGGTTGTTATTGAAGTGAAGCAGAATTGCTGTTAGTAATCTGCTTATTATCCTCACCCTCACCCCCTTAACCTCTAACCCTAAACACTAACCCTACCCCAATCTCTCATCCTACTCTTTAACCCTGACCCTTGACCCTTGATCCCAACCCCAAAACCCCAACACTGACCCTAAACTTAACCCCTAACCCTACCACTAACCTTAACCCTTTACATCTGCCCAGATTCTCCAGAAGAAGCAGGGACCCTTGGCTCCCAGCTGTGCACCACTGCATCTGGCACAGGACTCTGTAGCAGTCCCCAAAGAGGCACCTGAAAGTCCACTGTGCCAGCCATGCAGTGGAAGCCCAGGGTGTATTCCCACCTCCAGAACCAGGGCCCAGTGCCTGCATCACGCTGATCATGGATGAAGTGAGCTGGGATACCCAAAGTCTTCATAAGACCAAGGCTCTCTCATACCTCTGTTATACTGGACTGAGCACAGAAAGTCAACACCAAGACAAAACTATGCCAAATTACATGGTTTATTATGCCAGCGACCACGGAGGACTCACGTCTCTCTAACCTGTGGCAATGAAAGGAGGGTGACAAGACCTTTCTATGCCCACCTTTGGGGGTGAGAGTGTGGGGCAGGGGTGGAGGTGAAGGGATTCAGACATTCTGAGGGCCAGAGGACTTGTTGTCACTTTGATTGTTACCTAAGTGGCTTACAGAAGTCAAGATAAGCATTAGTTTGCACATTGTCTGAGTTAAGGTAGAAATAACAGATCTTACTCACTTATTACAAGCCTCAGGAGTCAGGATGGAATTAGATGGGGATGCTTATTCTGGTTATTACCGGTAAGCAAAGACTAGCAACTCTGGCAGTTACTGATAAGCAGCTTTACCTTTTGCATTTTGCAAAGT
This sequence comes from Saimiri boliviensis, assembly GCF_048565385.1. Classification (NCBI taxonomy): domain Eukaryota; kingdom Metazoa; phylum Chordata; class Mammalia; order Primates; family Cebidae; genus Saimiri; species Saimiri boliviensis. The sequence goes on from NC_133450.1 coordinate 68,336, forward strand.
AAACTAGCAGCTGTATTTACAGAGGCCAAGGCCCACAGTCACTGTGAGGAGAATGGGGCAGCCTTTACAACTTATTTTTGAAAATCAGCTTTATCTTTTATACCATGGTGTTGTTTAGGCTCTAATTCTAGGCCACCACACCTCCTGTCACAGAGCGAGACGCAGACCCAGCAGCACGGCACACCCCCTCCTTCCCTCCGCGACAGCTCGGCAACCTTCCAAGTAAGTGGCCTTCCCTGATGACACTCCAAGCACAAAGCACTGGACTTTCACACAGTGAGGCTGCACACATTATTCTGTGTAGATGCCCACTTAGGCCGCTGGGAGAAAGGCTGGTAGAGGGACCCTCATGTTGCCCTGTGGTATGCATGCTCTGGTTTGTACGACTGCAAGCCATTTATGAGAAACTCGAGCTGAAACACTACTTGTTTCCAACGTTTTGTCGGCAGAGGATTTACAATGTATGCTCCCAAACAAGCTAGCCACAGAGCACACTGACTACTTCCCCTCTTAAGTCACTCTGAGGGCCTCCGCATCAGTCCTAGAATTGGAAGATTGGTGGAGAAGAACTGGGATGTTGAGGGGTACTGGATACTTGCTGGACACCAGCCTCCCCTCACCTAAGCTTACAGACAACCCAGATCCTGCCTGATAAATCAGACATTTTAACACACACAGCTGTCGATAGCAGGACTTACAGATGCAAAACTATAAGGCAAAGGATTATCTCAACTCCTTGGTGTCTCAAGGAACTAAAACACTGCCTAGCACAGGTGCACCATCAGCCTTATCACTAAATACTCCTCTATATTTTATTCATCTTTGATTGTGGAAGTGATGTGATAAACACAATGGACTAATGATCTTTGAGATCTCTTCACGGGATCCTATCTGGGGGACCTCCAGATCTGCCAACACAGAGAAGGCATCCATAGACATGTGCAGGACAGAGGCCAGATAAAACTGTCTCTCAGCCTCAAAGTGGCCTGGCAGTCACAGGAACGCCCACGTGGGGTCTGGCCCATACAAGGAGTCAGGCTTTCAGCTTGAGGCACCCCACTGCACCTACAAAACCAAGTTGTGCCTAACAAAGAAGAATCAGCCAGCCTACTCTCCCTAATGAAAGATTCTCCCCGGGGCCCAAAAACTTGGGGGTAACGCCTCCCTCCTCAGGCTTGGTCCCAAGGTACAAGACCACATGCACCAGCAGCATGGGTCAGCAAGTGAGTAGAAGCCAGAAAAGGGCAGGCCGGAAGACAAGGAGCCCCTGAAGATCAGGATAGAGGCCGTCTAGGTACCACGAAGCAGTTACATCAGACTGGAACACGTCCCATTTACAGGAGACTAGAAAACCCCAGCCTCACCCTCACTTGGGGGCTGACACTGTTTTAGGCCTCAGCCCATCTGCAGCCAGGTGCTCATGAAAACAACATGTTGCTCCACACCACCTCAAGCTGTTTGCTGGTGCTCTCAGGGTTTGAACCAATAATAGAGCATTGAGCCTAATATCCCAGGTGGTAATCCAAGAGCGATATCTGTGTGACACCCCTCCTCCTCCACCCTCCATATCCAAGCGACACCCCTCCTCCTCCACCATCCGTATCCAAGTGACACCCCTCCTCCTCCACCCTCCATATCCAAGCGACACCCCTCCTCCTCCACCCTCCATATCCAAGCGACACCCCTCCTCCTCCACCCTCCATATCCAAGCGATCACCAAGGATACAAGCCGGCCAAGCAAGGTAGCTCACACCTGTAAGCCCAGTACTTTAGGCAGCTGAGGCATGTGGATCACCTGACGTCAAGAGTTCGAGACTGCTCTGGCCAACACTGGAAAACACTGTCTCTACTAGAAATTCAAAAATCAGCCAGGCGTGGTGGCAGGTGCTTGTGATCCCAGCTACTCGGGAGGCTGAGGCAGGAGAATCACTTGAACCTGGGAGTCACAGGAGGCAGTGATTTGAGATCACACCATTTCCCTCCAGCCTGGGCAACAGAGCAAGACTCTGTCTCAAAAAAAAAAAAAAGAAAAGAAAAGAAAGAAAACAAAAGAATTAGTATAGTTTTGTCACCAGCAAAGGGGTCTTGTCCCAGACCCCAACAACAGGATTTTGAATCTCACACGAAATGGAATTTATGGTGACCCGCAGAGTCTAGTGACATTAAGAAAGTTTATTAGCCACTACTAAGTGACAGAGCAGGGAGTTATCAGAAAGCAAGAGGAGGAACGCACCTGTTTCAAAGAAAAGAAATTTTTTTTTGAGATGGAGTTTTATTCTAGTCACAATGACACGATCTCAGCTCCCTACAACCTCTGCTTCTTGGGTTTAAGAACTCTTCTGCCTCAACCTCCCAAGTAGCTGGGATTACAGGTGTGCACCACCACACCCGGCTAATTTTTTTGTATTTCTATTCCATTTTAATTTATTTTTGTTATTTAATTTATTTTATTCCATCCCCATAGAGACTGCCAAAAATTGCCAATGCTGACTACATTTCCAGTCATCATGGCGGGGTATTGGGAAAAGTTTTCAATTAGCAATAATCGCTCCTTGGATAAACCTCATTGGCTACGATACTGCCACTGTGCAAAGCTATATTTTTGTATTTTTAGTAGAGACTGGGTTTCACCATGTTGGCCATGCTGCTGTCCAACTCCTGGCCTCAAGTGATCTGCCCTCCTTGTCCTCCCAGAGTGCTGGGATTAAGTAATCACACCTGTGATGCCAGCACATTAACGTACAAATAGGATTACTTAATGTTTGTTTATATGGGTTATTAAGAACAGTGTTGTCTCTTATAAAGGATTGTGATCAGTTTGTGTCAGGCTATTAGTATTGTTAGTTTTCTCTGTCACTATTGATTTTAACAATAATTTGTGAGTGTACTATTATCTTTAAAGTAAAACTTATTTTTAAATTAAGAATGCTTTTTGCTTAAAGTATTGGTATATATTTATAAGTTTTGGGTTTTTATTTAGTTATTAACTTGTTCCTGCAACCATAAATATTTTATAACCAAAGGTGCTCAATCCCTAAATATATAATCCAACAAATTTAACGTGTGTGTGTGTGTGTGTGTGAGAGAGAGAGAGAGAGAGAGAGAGAAGAGAGTGAGTCTCACTCTGTCTCCCAGGCTTGAGTGCAGTGGTGTGATCATGGCTGGCTCACTGCGGCCTCAAACTCCTGGGCTCAAGCGATCCTCCCACCTCAGCCTCCTGGGTAGCTGGGACCACAGGCACGAGCCACCACGCCAGCTAATTTTTATATTTTTTGCAGACATGGGGATCTCACTATTTTCCCAGACTGGTCTTGAACTCCTGATCTCAAGTGATCCTCTCACCTTGGCCTTCCAGAGTGCTGGGATGACACTCGTGAGCCCTGCACCCTGCCCAGATTTAGCTTTTTCTAAAGCTTTTATTTAAAATAAAGTCACTGTGGTTAAGATGCCTCTGACGGTTTTGCATTTTAAGTGCAAAGACTATGTTGAGTGAATTTTTCCATCAGTTGTAAAACGTGCATCCATGTTTATCTCATTCCTATGGTTTCCAGTTAATTGTCCCTTCTTCCTTTTTGGAAACACACAGGCTAGTGGGCTCCATGTCAGTTTGCATTTCCAGAACGAGGGCGCTGAACACTCCGCGCTCCGACTTCAAGTGGTGCAGCGGGACGGCCACCAGAGGGCGCGCGGCCTCGGCCAGCGCTGTGAGCCTCCTGCCTGGGTGTGGTTGCTACTTCACCTCAGGATACCAGGTTTTGCTATTCTAACTAAGCTATTGTATAAACTCACTAAAGAAAACTTATCCAACCCTATTAATCCTAAATCCTTTCCTCACTCCTCCTTTTGCTCCTTAAAAAACAGCTCTAAAAGCAGCTCCCTCCCTAGCTCTCCCCAACCTGTCTCAACACTTTTTCATTCTATACTGCTAAAGTCCAGGGCTATGTGGTCAGGATTCTCACGTAGGAGCCAGGCCCATGGCCTGCAGCCTTTTTATCCAAACAACTTAACCTCACAGCCCTGGGCAGGCCCTCATGACAAGGTGCAGCAGCAGCTGCTGCCCTGATACTCTTAGAATCCCTCAAAATCACAGGCTCCGCCCCACTTACCCTCTAGCTGTCACCCCCTCCAAAGTTTTGTCTTTACACCTCACACACTTACCTTCAGCCCCTCGCCTTCTCCAGCTTTAAGCAGTCGCCCCTACTGCTTAAACCACACCTCAAAATGTCTGTTTCTGTTATTCCTAACTGAGCCCAAATTCACAGCACTCATTTACCTTTACATGCCCTGCTTTTCTTTAAGTTGCCGGTTTACACGTTTCCTCCAGGCAATTACAGCTGACATTTCACTCTTCATCTGGCTCCCGTTCTCTTCTCAAACACAATCTTGTTAATGAAAGTGAGCAATTGCTTATAGATACCTCACGCTTCCTCACACACCATGAAAACAAAAGCTCTCCCTCCACAGTTACCCCACCGAGCCCTGTAACAGCAGCAGCCCTTGCTGGTTCCCTTGGCTTTCGGGTTCAAAGCTCCAGAAAAAATGTTGTTTTTATGTAAAGCAGCCTGGCCTTGTATTTAATGCCATCAATAAATGAAGAGACAGAACCCAAAAGCGCACGAATCAGGCAAACGGTTATTCTGGATCTGGCTGGATGGGCTGGACACTGCCTAACTGGAGTCACGGCTCCTCCCAATCCTTACTCCTTTAAACCCATCTTTCTTCTTCTCCTGTTCAGACCCTATATCTTCTGTTTAGTCTCCCAATTCATACAAAACCGCATCCAGGCGATCACAAGTTGGCAGATGCTGCTCTGGACGACCCACAGAACCGCACAGTGCCTCTAAGTCCCCCAGCAGCTTAAGCATTCGTAAGGCAGAACGTATTGTCCAGACCTTCCTTATTTGCACACCTGTCCTGTTCCCATTTCCAGCCTGTCTCCCCCGCTCAAAAAAAAATATATATTTTATGTGCCCCCACAGTCCCCTGTCAGGCACGTCTGCTCACCCCCTCTTCTCTAATTCTTTCTCTCTATATATAAAAAGACAGGTATGTCAGGTCTCCATGTGCAAGCCTGAAGTCCTGCCGGCCTGGGCTGATCATCTCCCACCCCCCACCTGCATTTGTCATTGTCTCTCAGTGCCCAGCGGAGCTTCCCCAGACAAGCACCTCACCCAACCCTGCCATCTCAACTGTTCTTACGATAATGTGAATGCCTCTCACCCATCCTGTCATCTTAACTGCTCTTCTGCCTCACGCCCAGCCGCCACTGTAACTGAACTTGTGGTCATGTACACTCCTTGCCCCTACCCCACCGCTGTAACTGATCTTACTGTGACTTTCCACTGCCCGCCCCAAACCTGTAAAACCAACTCCCATCCCACTGTCCTTTGCTAACGCTCTTTTCAGCCATAGCCGACCTGCACCCAGGTGAATAAACAGCTACATTGCCCACACAAAGCCTGTCTGGGGAGTCTCTTCATTCAAAGTGGGAATTTTCTTTTTTTTCTTTTTTTTTTTTTTTTAAGGCGGAGTTTCACTCTTGTGACCCAGGCTAGAGTGCAATGGCGCGATCTCGGCTCACCGCAAACTCTGCCTCCTGGGTTCAGGCAATTCTCCTGCCTCAGCCTCCTGAGTAGCTGGGATTACAGGCACACGCCACCATGCCCAGCTAATTTTTTGTACTTTTAGTAGAGACGAGGTTTCACCATGTTGACCAGGATGGTCTCGATCTCTTGACCTCGTGATCCACCTGCCTCGGCCTCCCAAAGTGCTGGGATTACAGGCGTGAGCCACCGCGCCCAGCACAAAGCGAGAATTTTCAACACCCGGGAAGCAGAAGTTGCAGTGAGCCGAGATCGCTCCACTGCACTCCAGCCTGGACAACAGAGTGAGATTCCATCTCAAAAATAAAAATAAAAGACAAAGGTTATGAGGCTAGCGAAGACTGTGACCAAGCACATGACCCAAGCTTTGTCAGCAGGAGCTGAATTGGAACTAGGTTCTCATGTTCACAGGGTGCTATGACGGCCTCCTGATTAAAGATCCAAAGTGTGACTGGCACTTCCATTAACAGGTACAGATGTTTGTCTGCAATCTATGTATGAGCATTTTCATGCATCAAATCATGCCAGGAGTCTCTCATATTATCTTTTATTATAGTCACAAAATTCTGTGCTCTTCAGTATAAATACTTGCCCTTTTATAATTGAACACTGGGGATGCAAGTTATTTTCCACACAGCCAGCAGCTAAAATATTCCAAATGTGGTTTTCACCATGCGTTGGGATTTACTCGGGGTGGCTGGCAAAATAGAAGGAAAATATTAGGAAAAGTTAGAAATTTATAGTCTCAAACCTTTTGGCAGGCCAAAAGGTTTTAATGGAATCGGCTAAAGGCAACCAGTTCTTTACGCTAAAATTTTAGCGTAAAATTTGTAAAAGTCATAGGGTGAAAGATAGGGACAATCAAGCTTCCCCAGTGGCCTGTTTACCCACATCCCTTTGTCTCTATTCTAACTGTTCACTCATGTAAACCCTATGCTGAACAGCCCTCTCAGCAGGAGGTCAAAGGGAAATTACACGTGAAGGGTGTTTTCTCTGGGCCCAAAACCAAAAGCTTTTATCATTCAAAACCATTCTTTCAACCATGTTAATTATCTACCAAGTGTGTTAACTTAAAACTTCTGTTATTCAGTCTATACCAAATAAACGTAAGAAGGTACAGGGAGTCACAGCCGGGTTTGCTAAAACCTCCCTCTAAAGAAAGTGAACAAACATCCCCACCCCATTCGAAATCACTGTACTGGTTGTGAGTGCATTCATTCATCTGTGCCTAAGTCAGGGTCTGCAAACCAAACCTCCACAGGTAGTGTGGCTGTTTTATTGTTTGAATTCATGTTGCGTGATGTGAGCATGCATCTCTCCCAGCTTCACTCCCACTTGAGAGGCAGCTGGGCTAACAATACCACCAGGAGCAAGTCTCGAAGGAGAAGAAAACACATGGCAGGATGTGACATTCTGAAGTGCCAGAACTTTGGGGGAACTAAAGTTTCTGAAGGTGGCAGTTTGTGTCTCCATCTCCATGGGGTCCAGAATTTGCTGCACAGCAGGAGGTGACAGGGAGCCACTGGATTTTTGGGTGACGTTAATACTGAACGTGTGCCTGCTCTAAGCTCTGAAAGTCACACCCTCCCTGGATATTTCTTTTTTCTTTTGAGATGGAGTCTTGCTGTTGCCCAGGCTGAAGTGCAGTGGTGCAATCTCAGCTCACTGCAACCTCCACCACCTGGGTTCAAATGATTCTCCTGCCTCAACCCCCTGAATAGCTGGGACTACAGCGACATACCACCACACCAGCTAACTTTTGTATTTTTAGTAGAGATGGGCTTTCACCATGTTGGCCAGGCTGGTCTTGAACTCCTGACCTCGTGACCCACCCACCTCAGCCTCCCAAAGTGCTGGGATTACAGGTATGAGCCAATGTCAGACCTTTTTTTCTTTTCTTTTCTTTCTTTTTTTTTTTAAGATAGAGTCTTGCTATGTCACCCAGGCTGGAGTGCAGTGGCATGATCTCAGCTCAATGCTGCAACCTCTACCTCCTGTGTTCAAGCAATTCTCCTGCCTCAGCCTCCTGAGTAGCTGGGACTATGTGTGCCACTATTCCTGGCTAATTTTTGTATTTTTAGTAGAGACAGGGTTTCACCATGTTGGCCGGGCTAGTCTCAAACTCCTGACCTCAGGTAAACCACCTGCCTCAGCCTCCCAAGGTGCTGGGACTACAGGCTTGAGCCACCATACCTGGCCCTTCCCTGCATCTCAATGTCCACAAATATTATACATCATCTGCTTAACTGTCTAGGATTTTCAACTAATTGTCCAATGTCTAGATGAAGGTGCTTTCAAATATTTATAATAGATCAGGATGTGGACTAGGATGTTTTATCAATTAATTGGTAGATTCCAAAAATGTAAATCTTTGAATCTGAAATAGGGCTGGAGAACTTAGCAAGGTAATAGCAATTCCACATGAGCCTTTGAAGATCAGTTGTGCCATCTGCCTCACAGGAAGCATTGGCATGTGACATTTCCTTACTAACATGGACTTTAATTTTATTTAGCTACTGTTCTTTTGATTGATGATTTGAAAACCATTTTGTCTTTTGAAAAACCATACTAGCCAGGCACGGTGGCTGACGACTGTAATCCCAGCACTTTCAGAGGCCGAAGAAGGTGAATCACGAAGTCAGGAATTCGAGACCAGCCCAACCAACATGGCGAAACCCTGTCTCTACTACAAATACAAAAATTAGCTGGACGTGGTGGTGGATGCCTGTAATCCCAGCCACTAAGGAGGTTGAGGCAGGAGAATTGCTTGAACCCATGAGGCAGAGGTTGCAGTGAGCCAAGATTGTGCCACTGCACTCCAGCCTGGGTGACAGAGCAAGATGCTGTCTCAAAAAAAAAAAAAAAAAAAAAAAACAAAACAAAAAAAAGACTACCCATTCTACTGGCCAGGTGCAGGGGCTCAGGCTTGTAATTCCAGCACTCTGGGAGGCTAGCAGGAGGACTGCTTGAGACCGGGAATTCAAGACCAGCCTGGGCAACATGGCAGAACCCGTCTCTACAAAAAAAAAAAAAAGAAAGAAAGAAAATGAGCCGGGTGTGGTGGCACACATCTGTACTTCCAGCTACTCGATAGCTTGGGGCGGGAGGATTGCTTGAGCCTGGGAGGTCGAGGCTGCAGTAAGCAGTGATTGCACCACCGCACTCCATCCTGGGCAGTGGAGTGAGACCCTGTCTCAAAAAAGAAAAACACCCAAACCCCTCCAAAAGCATAGAACTGCCTTTCCTGTTAGATACGTCCACTGCTGTACATATTGCTCAGTTGTGATGACACGTTCCTCGTGTTGCATTTTGGATTCCCTGAGGTGCGGCCTATGGTGTGGCCCCAGACTCAGGAAACCCCTGAAGGAGGGAAGCACACCAGCTGCTGTAGCTGCATTGCCTGTCCACATGGGGTTTCCAGCCAGACAGGTGAGCACCTGCAGCGATGCCCTCCCATCCACACCTGTCATCCTTCCTGTCCTGATTCCAGGTGAGGGCAGAGGGCCTCAGAATTACAGATAAGTCATCTTTTTTTTTTGGAGATGGAGTTTCGCTCCTGTCACCTAGGCGGGAGTACAATGGTGTGACCTCGGCTTACTGCAACCTCTGCCTCTCAGGTTCAAGTGATTCTCCTGCCTCAGCCTCCCAAGTAGCTGGGATCACAGAAATGTACCACCACGCCCAGCTAATTTGGTATGTTTTTTTGGGGGGGAGTTTCTCCACATTGGTCAGGCTGGTCTCGAACTCCTGACCTCAGGTGCTCCGCCCATCTGGGCCTCCCAAAGTGCTGGGATTACAGGTGTGAGCCACCACACCTGGCTACAATTAACTTTTTTGGACCTAATCAAAAGCTTGCAGGGAACAGAGGAACACTTGATTAATATAATCCAGTTGAGGCTGGGCGCAGTGGCTCATGTCTGGAATCCCCACACTTTGGGAGGCCGAGGCAGGCAGATCACAAGGTGAGGAGATTGAGACCAGCCTGACCAACACGGTGAAACCCCGTCTCTACTAAAAATACAAAAATTAGCCAGGCGTGGTGCCACATACCTATAATCCCAGCTACTCAGGAGGCTGAGGCAGGAGAATCACTTGAAAACCTGGGAGGTGGAGGTTGGGGTGAGCCAAGATCACGCCACTGCCTGGGCAACACAGCAAGACTCCATCAAAAAAAAAAAAAAAAAAAAAAAGATAATCCAGTTGGATCTCAGAACAAACAGCTTTGTGGCATTTTAACTCATCCTGGTCCCTCTCCCACCGCCTAGACTGTGGTGGCCTGAGGGTAACAGACCACACACCCAGCACAGATTCCAAGAAGGGGCCTTATTTGCAACTGCGGACAGGGGTACGGCTCTCACCTGACTGGACATGCTCCCAGTGCCGAGGTGCTACCTGGAGGACATTTGTAGGAAACTATTTACAACAAATTTGTTAGTCTCTGCTGCCTGGGGCCACGAGAGCAGATGAGGCAAAAAATAGAGGAGCCAAACATCATAGGAGGAAAGGCCAGGGAATAAAACGCTCTGGGAAATGAAAGCTTGGAACCTACAAGACCAGAGTGGTGCAGGAGCTTGGAAGAGGCCGGCGAGGGCCCTGCACTCACTTTGGGCTGGCCTTCCAGCTCTGCACAAGCAGGACATGAAAGTGAAGGCAGAGAAAACCTGTTTCACAATGGAAGGGCTGACCCCACAGGCACTCAGACCCCTTCTACAAACTTGGGAGGGTGTTGTGGGCTTGTTGTTGTTGTTGTTGTTTTGGTTCCAGATGTTTCAAGACATTCATGTCCTATCACTAGCTGACCACCAGGCTAAAAGAACAGGAGGAGATGGCCACTCATCACAGTCAGAAAAGTCATTAAATAAATAACCACTGCAACAAACAGCAAGAACACACCCCGGGGAGGAGGGAGACTCCTATTTCCAGAGTGGCCACATTATAATATTCTAAACACACAGTTTAAAACAAAATAAAACAGGTAGGGCGTGGTGGCTCACGCCTGTGATCTCAGCACTTTGGGAGGCTGAGGCAGGCAGCTCACCTGAGGTCAGGAGTTCGAGACCAGCGTGGCCAACATGGCGAAACCGTTGAAGTATTTCAGTTCGAGATTAAAATAACACTAAGACAAAAGTATGCCAAATTGTAGGATCTTTATTGCTGGTGGCCAAGGAGGACTCACGTCTCTCCAACCTGTGGCTTCGAAAGGAGGGTGTCAAGACATTTTTATACCCATAAAACCATCTTGGGAGTGGGGATGAGGAGCGGGGATGGGGATGAAGGGCTTCAGACATTCCGAGGGCTAGTGGATTCTGTAAATCACCTCCTGTACGGAGATGAGGGTGGGGGGCTCTGGACATTCCAAGGGCCAGGGGACTTCTGTCACTCCGATTGTTACTTAAGTGGTTTACAGAAGTCAAGATAAGTGTTAGTTTATACATTGTGAATTACAGACCTTAGTTACTTATTACAAGTGGCAGAAGCCAAGATGGCATGGGTTACGACTGCTTGCCTGTCACAATAGGGTCACAGAAAGCAGTCACTGATAAGCAAAAGGTAAGCAGCTTTACACAGTGGTCATTTTTCAGAGCAAGCTAACTATTCTTATTTACAGAAGCCAAGGCCAGTAGTCATTGTGGGAGAATGGGGCAGCCATTACAACTTAATTTTGGAAAACAGCCTTTTCTTGTATAAGATAGCATTGCTCAGGTTCTAACTCTAGGCCAGCTATAGCACACCCTGTCTCTACTAAAAGTACAAAACTTGTCCAGGTGTGGTGGCACATGCTTGTGATCCTAGCACTTAGAAGACTAAAGAAGGAGAAGTGTTTAAACCCAGGAGGCGGAGGTCGCAGTGAACAAAGATTGCACCACAGCACTCCAGCCTGGGTGACAGAGTGAGACTCCATCTCAAAAAAAAAAAAAAAAAAGAAAAAGAAAATAGGTCAGTCAAAATTATTCAGCCGGACCAGGCACAGTGGCTTAGATCTATAATCCCAGCACTTTGGGAGGCTAAGGTGGGTGGGTCATCTGAGATCAGGAGTTCAAGACCAGCCTGGCCAACATGATGAAACCCCATCTGCACTAAAAATACAAAAAATTAGTTGGGTGTGGTGGCGCACCTGTAATTCCAGCTACTTGGGAGGCTGAATAAGGAGAATCACTTGAACCCAGGAGACAGTGGTTGCACTGAGCCAAGATCATGCCATTGTACACTACAATCCAGCCTGAGTGACACAGTGAGATTCTGACTCAAAAAATAAAATAAATAAAAATAATAAAAATGAAAATACAAAAATTAGCCAAGTGTTGTGGTACACACCTGTAATTCCAGCTACTGGGGAGGCTCAGACAGGAGAATTGCTTTAACTCAGGAAGTGGAGGTTGCAGTGAGCTGAGATCGAACCACTGCACTCCAGCCTGGGCAACAGAGCCAGACTCTGTCTCAAAAAAAGAAAAAAAAGAGAGAAAAAGATGATTTAGCATGAATGGGCTCGGGGACTCACGCCTGTAATCCCAGCACTTTGGGAGGCCGAGGCGGAAGGATTGCTTGAGCCCAGGCATTCTAGACCAGCCTAGGCAACATGGTGAAACCCTATTTCTAAAAAAAAAAAGTAAAAACAAGCCAGATGTGGTAATGTATGCCTGTAGTCCCAGCTACTTGGAAGGCAGAGATGATTAGAGCCCCGGAGTTCAAGTCCTGGGCAAGATAGCAAGACCCTCATCACTAAAAGAAAAAAAAAATTAAAGGCAAAAAAAAAAAAAAGACAGTGACAGCCAGGCACGGTGGCTCACGCCTGTAATCAGAGCATTTTGGGAGGCTGAGACAGGTGGATCACGAGGTCAAGAGATCGAGACCATCTTGGACAACATGGTGAAACCCCGTCTCTACTAAAAATACAAAAATTAGCTGGGCATGGTGGCGCACGCCTGTAGTCCCAGCTACTCGGGAGGCTGAGGCAGGAGAATTGCTTGAACCCAGGAGACGGAGGTTGTGGTGAGCCAAGATTGCACCATTGCACTCCAGCCTGGGTAACAAGAGTGAAACTCCGTCTCAAAAAAAAAAAAAGAAGACTGTGACAAGGACCTGAAAAAGGAAGACATAACCTAGGCAACCCTAAACAAAATGACAGAGGGCCTTCCTTATCAGTAATTACACTGACTATAAATAGATTAAACACTCCAGCTGAAAGTCAGAGATTCGTTAAATGCCTTAATTCAATAAAAAGATTAACATATGCTGGAAAAAAAAACACAAAAAATAAAAAGTCAGAGATCTGGCAGAGCATGGTGGCATACACCTATAATCCCAGCAGTTTGGGAGGCCACAGAGGGTGGATCACTTGAGCTAAGGAGTTCAAGACCAGCCTGGGCAACATGGCAAAACCCTGTTTCTACAAAAAAAAAAAAAAAAAAAAACCATAAATAAACACTAGCTGAATGTGGTGGCCAGTCCTAGCCACTCGGGAGGCTGAGGTGGGAAGATGGCTTGGCTGGGAGTCCAAGGCTGCAGGGAGCTGAGATCACCGTCCTTCAGCCTGGGTGACAAAGTGAGCCTCTGTCTCGAAAAAATCAGAGACTGGATGATACATAAAAAACACGGCCCAATTTTATGTGAGGTATAAGAGACTTACTTTACAGCCAGAGACGTAAACAGGTTGAAAGTACAAGATTGGAAAAAAAAATTCCATGCAAACAGTAACGAAAAGAGAGCCAGAATAGCTATATTAATATCAGACAAAATGGACATCAAGACAAAAATTGTTGAGACAAAACTCATTTGTATCATTCTATGATGATTAAAGGGTCAATCTATCAAAAAGATATAGCAATTATAAAGGTAAATGTAGTAAACCACAAAACTCCAAAATACAAAAAGCAAAAATGGACAGAACGTTACAACATGAACTTCCAAAACACAAGAATGCACTAACTGTGTTCAATCAGTAAAAACATACAAAAACAATTTTGTTTTTATTCTTTTCACTTATCCTCTTTTTTCTTTTTTTCTTTTATTTTTTTTCCTATAGTTTTGAGCAAAACAAAAACAATTTTTGTATTTTTAGTAAAGATGGGATTTCTCTATGTTGATCAGGTTGGTCTCCAACTCCTGGCCTCAAGTGATCTGCCCACCTCGGCCTCCCAAAGTGCTGGGATTACAAGTGTGAACCATCACGTCTGGCCAATTTTTTTTTTTTAAGTCAGAGTCTCACTTTCTCACTCAGACTGGAGTGGAATGGCACCATCTCGGCTCACTGTAGTCTCTGCCTCCCAGGTTCAACTGATTCTCTGCCTTGGCCTTCTGAGCATCTGGGATTAGAGGCATGTACCACTACACCTAGCTAATTTTTGTATTTTAAGTAGAGATGGGTTTTCACCATGTTGGCTGGGCTGGTCTCCAACTCCTGACCTCAGGTGATCTGCCCACCTCAGCCTCCCAAAGTGCTAGGATTACAGGTGTGAACCATATTGCACAGCACACCCCCCACCCCCAAATTTTTTTAATTAGAAAAAGAATCCAGGCACAGTGGCTCACGCCTGTAATCCCAGCACTTTGGGAGGCCAAGGTGGGCAGATCACCTGAGGTTAGTAGTTTGAGACCAGCCTGGCCAACATGGAGAAACCCCCTCTTTAGTAAAAAATACAAAATCAGCCAGGCACGTTGGTGGGCGCCTGTAGTCCCAGCTACTCAGGAGGCAGAGGCAGGGGAATCGCTTGAACTCAGGAGGCAGAGGTTGCGGTAAGCCAAGATCACACCATTGCACTCCAGTCTGGGCAACAAGAGCAAAACTCCATCTCAAAAATAAATACATAAATTAGAAAAAGAAAAAGAAGGCAGACACCAAAGACCACATAGTGCATGATTCTGTTTATATGAAACATTGAGAACAGGCAAATCTACAGACAGAAAATAGGATAGTGGCAGTTGCCAGGGGCTGGAGGAGGAGTGACAGCTAATGGGTACAAGGGTTCTTTGTTTCCTTTCCTTTCCTTTTTTTGAGACAGGGTCTCACTCAGTCACCCAGCCTGGGGTAGGCACAATCTTGGCTCACTGAAACCTCTAATTCCTGAGTTCAAGTGATGCTCCCCCCTCAGCCTCCCCAGTAGCTGGGACTGCAGGTGCACACCACCAGGCCTGGCTAATTTTTTTTTTTCTTTGAGATGGAGTTTCACTCTTGTTGCCCAGGCTGGACTGCAATGACACAATCTCAGCTCACCACAACCTCCACCTCCCAGGCTCAAGCAGTTCTCCTGCCTCAGTCTCCCAAGTAGCTGGAGTTACAGGCACCTGCAACCATGCCTGGCTAATTTTGTATTTTTAGTGGAAACGGTTTCACCATATTCGTCAGGCTGGTCTTGAACTCCTGGTCTCAAGTGATCTGCTCTCCTAGCCTCCTAAAACGCTGGAATTACAGGCATGAGCCACCATGCCTGGCCATTTCTGTGTCACCCCCCCCCCTAGGCCAGCCTCTGCATGTTTGGGCTTGATGAGGCTGTGGCTGTCCAGCTGGCTGCCTGTCATCTTTAGTCTCTGTGTCTCCTTGATTTTTCACAACTGCCCATAATTTCATTTTCTTTTCTTTCTTTTGTTTTTTTCTTGAGATGGAGTTTTGCTCTGTCACCCAGGCTGAAGTGCAATGGCATGATCTCGGCTCATTGCAACCTCTGCCTCCCATGTTCGAGCAATTTTCCTGCCTCAGCCTCCCAAGTAGCTGGGACTACAGACACATGCCACCATGTCGAACTAAGTTTTGTATTTTTAGTAAGATAGGGTTTCATCATGTTGGTCAGGCTGGTCTCAAACTCCTGACCTCAGGTGATCCACCCACCTCGACCTCCCAAAGTGCTGCGATTACAGGCATAAGCCACAGTGCCCAGCCTCAGTTTTTAAACTCAGCCTGAGTGGGCTTCTCTCGCTAGCAGCTAAGAGCTCTGACCCCTACAGCCTTCTCCCACCCAGCAGGAGGTGTTTAGATGTTTCTGGATCTAAAATCCAAGTGTCTAAGCCTACCAGTAGTTCTAAATGCAGATGGTCACACAATTTTTTGACTTTACAATGGCACAAAAATGAACACATTCAGTAGAAACTGTGCTTCCAGTACCGATACAATCTGTCTGTTTTTCACTGTTAGTATTCAATAAATTGCATGAGGGCCAGGCACAGTGGCTCATACCCTTAATCCCAGTACTTCAGAAGCCTAAGGTGGGAGGATTGCTGGAACCCAGGAGTTTGAGACGAGCCTGGGAACATAGTGAAGCCCAGGAGATTGAGGCTGCAGTGAGCTATAGTTATGCCACTGCACTCCAACCTGGGTAACAGAGCAGGACCTCATCTCTTAAAAAATTAAAAATTTTGGCTTATGCCTGTAATCCCAGCACTTTGGGAGGCTGAGGTGGCTGGATCACGATGAGGTCAGGAGTTCAAGACCAGCATGACCAACACGGTGAAACCCCATCTCTACAAAAAATACAAAAATTAGCTGGGTGTGGTAGGGTGCCTGTAGTCCCAGCTACCCGGTAGGCTGAGGTAAGAGAATCGCTTGAACCCGGGAGGCAGAGGTTGCAGGTAGTGAGCCAAGATGGAATCACTGCACTGCAGCCTGGGCAACAGAGCCAGACTCCACCTCCAAAAATAAAAATAAAAATAAATAGAACAGGTAGAGTAGCTCATGCCTGTAATCCCAGCACTTTAGGAGACTGATATAGGCAGACTACCTGAGGTCAAAAGGTCGCGACCAACCTGGCCAACATGGTGAAACCCAATCTCTACTAAAAATACAAAATTTATCCAGTGCTCATGCCTGTAATGCCAGCCGCTCTGGAGGCTGAGGCAGGAGAATCACTGGAACCTGATAGGCAGAGGTTGCAGTGAGCCAAGACTGCACCACTGCACTCCAGCCTGGATGACAGTGTGAGACTCTGTCTCAAAAAATAAATGAATGCATTTTCAACTTAAGATATTTTCACTTTTTTTTTTTTTTTTCAGAGACAGGATCTCTCTGTGTTGCCCAGGCTGGTCTTGAACTCCTGGGATCAAGCAATCTTTCGACATTGACCTCCCAAAGTGCTGGGATTACAGACATGAGCTACTGCATTTGGCTGCTATTACCAATTTATAACAGATTTATGGGGACATGACCCCATCATGAGTCAAGGAGCATCTGTAATCATACTGAAAATGGGGGTGGCTTGTGTGAGGATATGGGGGAGTGTCAAAACACAAGGGAACCAGGGCCTGCAGGGGGACACCATAGCCTGCCTCTGGCTCAAACTCAGGGCTCCCTCCTCTTTGTCTCCTGCTGCAGGACAGACGTCAGGCTTGCAGCTCTGCAAATCCACGTTGTCTGCACTGCAGGACTTCAAATCCACAGCTGGGGGTTGTGGATGATGTTGGAGCAGGAGCAGGGTAGAAGGGACACATCAGGGGTTGCACCTGCAGCCACAATGGCAGAGCAAGTTCGTTTTCTTTTTTCTTTCTTTTTTTTGAGATGAAGTTTCGCTCTTGTTGCCCAGGCTGGAGTGCAATGGCATGACCTCGGCTCACCGCAACCTCAGCGTCCCATATTCAAGTGATTCTCCTGCATCACTCTCCTGAGTAACCGGGATTATAGGCATGCATTAGCAAGCGTGGCTAATTTTGTATTTTTAGTAGAGATGGTTTCACCATGTTGGCCAGCTGGTCTCAAACTCCTGACCTCAAATGGTCCACCTGCCTCAGCCTCCCAAACTGCTGGAATTACAGGTATGAGCCACCGCACCTGGCCCTAGTTTCTCTGCCCTGCCTGCTGGCTCTGTACAGCCTCAGTTTCTTTTCCCCCAACCCCTAGGTGATAGTGAGCAACCCCCACTCCCTGAGGTTCTAGGCCACCTTCCATGAGAGCCGTTACAAGTTACGTGGAAACACCAGATACAATCTGGTGAGCCATGTCCCCACCAAACCTTACCGCATGTCCCCGAGAGCTCCCTCTTTCTTCTTCCCTTACCAGCTTAAAGAGCTGAGGAATTTCCAGACAACATAGCCCCTAGCCCTGCCCTGTGGTGGGAAGATGATCAGGCAGCCATCACCTACACACCTTACTTCATTAAAGTGTCACACAGGTCAGGCGTATGTGAGCCTGTAACCCCAGCACTTTGGGAGGCTGAGGCAGGTGGATCACAAGGTCAAGAGTTTGGGACCTACCTGACCAACATGGAGAAACCCCATCTCTACTAAAAATAAAAAAATCAGCAGGCCGTGGTGGCATGTCCCTATAATCTGAGCTACTCAATAGGCTGAGGTAGGAGAATCACTTGAACCCAGGAGGCAGAGGTTACAGTGAGCTGAGATTGTACCACTGCACTCCAGCCTGGGTGATAGAGTAAGATCCCATCTCGATCAATCAATCAATCAAATAAGTAAGTAAGTATCACATGGGAGATTCCTGCATGGCATGACAGGGAGGAGCCTAACCCAGCCTGAGGCAGGGATGGAGATCTGAGTTAGCAAACTGAAGCATAAGGACTTAGTGGGGGCAATTTCCATGGGGCAGGGGCCTAACCAGCTGCAAGTCAGCAACAGCAAACTTCTTTGACCAGGCTCATCACATCTAGATGAGTGAGAAAAACAATCACTCCTCACTGTGTGTCCCCAGAACTCTGGGAGCAAGTGAGTGGGAGCCATCATACTGGGGCCATTGTTTCTGTGAGCTTCCAGAAGCCTTTCACAGGCAGTGGGATTAGAATGCAGCAGGGCTTGGCTGAGGGCAGTGGCTCACACTTGGAATCCCAGCACTTTGGGAGGCCAAGGTGGGTGGATGGCCTAGGCTCAGGAGTTGGAGACCAGCCTGGCCAACATGGTGAAACCCAAGCTCTACTAAAAATACAAAAATGAGCCAGGTGTGGCAGCACTCACCTGTGGTCCCAGCTACTCAGGCGGATGAAACAGAACAATCTCTTGAACCTGGGAGGTGGAGGTTGCAGTGAACCAAGATTGCATCACTGCACTCCAGGCCTGAGTGACAGAGCAAGACTCCATCTCAAAAAAAAAAAAAAAAAAAAAAAAAAAAAGGTAGGAGCAGGGGACAGAGTCGGGCTAAGTGGCTTCCAGGTTTACCTCTCCTCCAACACCCCATCTCTCCCACAGTCCTGAGTTGGGGGATGCCCATGGTGTTCCCCAGGTGCACTTGGGATTTTCTTTCCTGACCCCACAGGATATTTACCTAAAACAGAAGCAGCACTGAGGCAGGACCGACCCAACTTCACTTCCAGGTATGCTGACTCCTGGACAGAGGTGGGGACTGGGCTGCCTATGGGAAGTTCCTTAGCAGGAGCAGAGAGAAACAGGGCTGAGATCATAACCCCAGCTGAAGAACAGTAAAACAGGATGATTAAAACACTTTACAAGAGCCAGGTGAGGTGGCTCGCACCTGTAATCCCAGCACTCTGGGAGGCTGAGGTGGGCGGATCACCTGAGGCCAGGAGTTTGTGACCAGCCTGGCCAACATGGTAAAACCCTGTCTCTACTAAAAATACAAAAATGAGCCATGTGTGGTGGCCAGTGCCTGTAATCTCAGCTACTCAGGAGGCCGAGGCATGAGAATGGCTTGAACCTGGGAGGAGGAGGTTGCAGTGAGGCCTGATCATGCCACTGCACTCTAGCCTGGGTGACACAGTGAGACTCCATATCAACAACAATGACAAAACACTTTACAAATGGTGGTCCCTCAAAACACTTACACACAGCATTACCATTTGCTCTAACAAAGCCACAGCCATCCATTCCAAAAGAATAGAAAGCAGGAACTCAGGGAGGTATTTGCACACCTGTGCTCACAGCGGTGCTATTCATAACATCCAAAAGGCAAAATCAACCGACAGGTCCACCATTAGATGAAAAGATAAACACAGTGTGATCCATCCGCACAGCAGAATATGACTCAGACTTAAGAAGGAAGGGAGGCCGGGCGAGGTGGCTCATGCCTGTAATCCCAGCACTCTGGGAAGTCACGGTGGGTAGAGACTCTGTCCCGAAAAAATAAATACATACAAATAAAGAGAAATAACAAAGGAAGTGAGAATATATTGTGAGTGACTAATAAGTAAGGAATGAAAGCATTCTCAGCTGCTGATAGCATTACTACCAACCAGTTCAGTTATGTTCCTTTTCCCAGCTGGGAAAACCTGCACTTGTCCCCCAGGGCTCACCTTTCTGTACACCAGACAAGCGAAGGTCGACTGCAGCCTCATCTGCAGCACCTTGAGCCAGTACGCGTTCTGCTGCTTAAACAGCGTTTGCAGGCAGGCCGAGAGGAACATCAGCACTGCAAGGAGGTAGCGCTTCCAGGCCGGAGGCTTGGGAATCACCAATAAACTCCAGGAAAAGGCTTGCAGGGGAAGGAGGGAGAAGGTACAGCTGGTGAGAGGAGGTGCCCATATGTGTTGCTTTTGCGCAAACCAGGCCAGGTGTGAGGGATGAGTCAGCTTTTTCACAATCATGATCTCGGTTATGTCCCCCACTGTCCATGCTTCTTTTCAATCTTACTGCAGCTCCTCAAAATCAAGAGATGGTGTTTTTCTTCCCCCTTGTTATGGGCTAAATTGTGTCCTCCCAAAATTTGTATGTCGAAGCCCCAACCCCCGGTATGTCTGAATGTCTGTATTTGGAAATAGGGCCGCCTTTAAAGAGGCAATAAAGTTAAAACGAGGTCATTAGCCTGGGCCCTCATCCAGTCTGACTGGGGTCCTTACAAGAGGAGAAAATGTAGACACACAGGGAGACACCAGGGCACACACAGTGGAAAGACCATATGAGGACACAGGGAGGAGGTGGCCAACTGCACGCCAAAGGCAGAGGCCTCAGATGGAACCAACTTGTGGATACCTGATCTGGAATTTCCAGCCTCCAGAATCATGAGAAAAATACATTTCTGTTGTTGAAGCTACTCGGTCTGTGATGCTCTGTTACAGCAGCTGAGCAGACACCACTTGAATCTGGGCTGGCCACAAAACCACCTTTGACCAACAGGGTAGAGTGGCTTTTGGCCTATTGCTTAGAAGCCTCTGAAGCAGCCACATGAACAAGTCTGAGGATGGGAACCCACATGGAACAGAAAGCCATCCCAGATTCAGACACACAACTGCAGTCACATGAGAAAACCCAGCCAAGAAAAGAAGCACCACCCAGCTGAGCCCAGTCCACGTTACTGACCCACATTACCATGAACTAAATAAATGAAGCCACTTATCATTTTAAGCCACTCTTGGGGCATTTTAACAACAAAAGCTAATTGACGCGGTCATGTAAGAGCTAGCTTATTTGCCCTTCTGGGGCACAGTCACTTTCTCATTAATCATTTCCCTTTTTCAGTATCCTTCTCACCCACCCTCCAGTATCCTGAGTACCAGATCTACAGGCAGAGGCATGAGAGCTGAAGCCCTCTGACTCTGGAGGGATACCATTAAGAGACCACCAGCCTTAGCAGAGCTCCTGAAGTCTGGACTCACCTAAGCAGCTTGGGGACAGTGAACCTGAAGACATCACTGATGAAGAGGCTGTGGGTCCCAGGAGGAAGGTAGAATGGAACACCTGCCAGATGGCCCTCAGCAGTGGGCCCCACTGCCTCCCTTATTCCATAGGAATGGCTCAGTCTCTGGAGCCTCCATGCCACTGCCTCCTTTCCTTTAAAACACTATTGCCTTGGTGTGCCTTAGAGGAAGGGAGAGGCTGGCTCTGGGTCCCATTTTATACTCAGCCACCAGCCGCAGGACCAGGCATTAGAAGCTTGTTTTCCTAACAATAGGCATGCGTGGATGTGGATCCACCCTGGCTCCCTCAACTGTGCCTTCTTATCACCCTGAGTACCCATTTAAGAGGCAGGCACAGGAGTTGTGGGAGAAGGGCAGGAGAGCAGCCCTGAGGACTCTTAGTTGGCCATGGGAAAGCACACATGTTGAGCACCTACTACGTGCCAGACACTTCCCAGTCATCCTAAGACCCCTGGCAAGCCAAATGTTGTTCCCTTTTCACAGATGAGAAAACCGAAGCTCAGAGAAGTGAACTTGTCCAAGGGCACACAGCTGAGAAGTAAAAGCTGGGATTCAATTCCATCTCTGCCTCCAGAGCCCATGTAATTTTCTTTTCTTTTTTTTGAGATGAAATCTCACTCTGTCACCCAGGCGTCAGTGCAGTGGTGTGATCTTGGCTCACTGCAACCTCTGCTTCCTGGATTCAAGTGATTCTCTCACCTCAGCCTCCCGAAGAGCTGGGATTGCAGGCAAATGCCACCACGCCCAGCTAATTTTTGTATGTTTAGGAGATGGGGTTTCACCATGTTGGTCAGGCTGGTTTTGAACTCCTACCTCAGGTGATCCACCAGCCTCAGCCTCCCAAAGTGCTGAAATTACAGGCCTGATCCACTGCACCCAGGCTCCCATGTACTTTTCAATCTATCATGTTGTCATCCTGGAGGAAGAACAGCACCCCCTCTTCCACATGCCCAACCAGCCAGCCCTTAGGTAGTTTTGAACTGGTGGAGAATCGCAGCTGATGTGCATGGGGCCTGGTGCTCTGGCTCTGGGTGAAAGCACAGACAGATGCTCAGGCTGCCTCAAACTCTTAAGATACCCAGCCTTTGGCCATAACCAGGGGCCACAGAGAAGAGCTAAAGTGAGGAACGGGCCGGGCGCGGTGGCTCAAGCCTGTAATCCTAGCACTTTGGGAGGCCAAGGCGGGTGGATCACGAGGTCAAGAGATTGAGACCATCCTGGTCAACATGGTGAAACCCCGTCTCTACTAAAAATACAAAACATTAGCTGGGCATGGTGGCACATGCCTGTAATCCCAGCTACTCAGGAGGCTGAGACTGGAGAATTGCCTGAACCCAGGAGGCGGAGGTTGCGGTGAGCCGAGATCGCGCCATTGCACTCCAGCCTGGGTAACAAGAGCGAAACTCCGTCTCAAAAAAAAAAAAAAAGTGAGGAACGAAGAGGAGGTGGTAGTGGGAGGCCCAAGGGCCCCTCCAGGGCACATCAGAAGCCCTGGGCCATAATGGAGAGCCTGCAGTGATGCAGCTGCTGACAGCCGGACGCCGTGTTGTCTTGGGGAGGTAGGCTGCTCCCCTCTCTGTGTGTGAGAAGATGAGTGTGGTCCCCACCTCTGAGTCCCTTGTGTACCCCTGACAATGTGTAAGGTTATCAGTAATTGCTTGCTTGCTTGCTCTTTTGAGACCAAGTTTCACTCTTGTTGCTCAGGCTGGAGTGAAGTGGCATGATCTAAGCTAACTGCAATCTCCATCTCTCGGGTTCCAGCGATTCCCCTGCCTCAGCCCCTCAAGTAGCTGGGACACACCCCCATGCCTGATTAATTTTTGTATTTTTAGTAGTGATGGGGTTTCACCACGTTGGCCATGCTAATCTTAAACTCCTGACCTCAGGTGGTCCACCTGCCTTGGCCTCCCAAAGTGCTGGGATTAAGGGTGTGAGCCAACATGCCTGGCCACTTATCAGTAATTTCAATCCCCATTACAAACCTCTGACCCGGGGCCACGTGCAGACATCGGCTATTTACATGAAGGAGCTCACTGACTTCCCTGGACACCCTTGCCAGGTGGGTATTATTAGACTCTCCATTTTACAGAAGAGGAAGGAAGCTGAGGCTCTGAGAGGTGGCGATAGCAGCCTGAGGTCACACAGCAAGGGCAGAGCAGGGATTGCGGCCTCGATCCTGACTTATGGTTCCTAGAGTGTGTCTTGTGCACTAAGGACCCCCAACCCCACCATAATAATAATAAAAGAAGCATAACAAAAATCCCCTTGTGAGCTCAGGTGGCAAGACCTTTGCCGGCCATGGTCTTTGTCCCTCATTGCTGACCTGATCTGGTGTTTGGTTTGGCATCTATGGAGGGTTGTGGCTCAGCTCTGTTACTGAATGGGCATGGCCTGCTGCTCACAGGTATTTTGGCATTTGGGTCTCAAAGCCAAGAAGATGCCCCTTCCATGCTGAGAGCATCCCTGACCACCCTTTCTGTCTGACCCCACCATTTTATTCATTACATTCACAGCCTTGCCCATGGTGCCAACCCTCTCTGTCTTGTTAGAACCCCAGGTGGGTAGACTTTGCCTGAGTTTTTTTTACCAAGATGTCCCTAGTATCAAGTTCAGCTCCGACAGACAGTAGGAGCTCAGTAAACACTTGTCAAATGAATGGGAAAAGCAGACTGAGTGACATGTGTAAAAGTGCCTAACGAGAGTGCCCAGCACATACTGTTATAAACATTTATAGAAGGAAGGATGGAGCCTGGCTGGGTGGACAGAACTTGGCTTTGGAGCCAGGAGACTATGGTTCCAATGCCTGCTCTGCCTCCTCTCCTCTGAGCCTTAATGTTTCCATCTGTAAAATGGGATCAGGGAAGAGTTGATTGGGAAGTTTTCTTTCTAGCTGGAGATTTTACTCAGTACGGTTCTAACTGTTTGCCTGGAGAGTCACTGTGTTCAGCCTGCAGGCTCCATAGCAGGCATTTTCCTCTTTTGGAGGTTTCAGAGGAAGAGGTCCAGATTGCTGTCTGATGTCTGGTCTCTCGATTGAAGGCCATTTAGTGCAGGACTCACAAATGACCTTGGGGAAAGGCAGGGGCTATGCATGAATAGCATGGGCAAGGTGTGAGTTGGGGTATACAAAAGGGAGTGGTGAAGGCCAGGTGTGTGACTCACACCTGCAATCCCAGCACTTTGGGAGGCCAAGGTGGGCAGATAACCTTAGGTCAGGAGCTCAAGACCAGCCTGATAACCTGAGAAACCCAGCCTCTAATAAAAAATACAAAAATTAGCTGGATCTGGTGGCTGGTGCTTGTGGTCCCAGCTACTTGGGAGGCTAAGGAAGGAGAATTATTTGAACCTGGGATATGGAGCTTGCAATGAGGCAAGATGGTGCTCCAGCCAGGGTGACAGAAGCAGAGAGAAGGAGGGAGGGAGGGAGGGAAGGAGGGAAAGAAGGAGAGGGAGGAGGGAGGGAAGAAGAAAGAAAAAAGAAAGAGAAAGAAAGAGAGAAAGACAGGAAGGAAGGAAGATAAGAGAGAAAGAAACAGAGGAAGAGAGAGAAAGAGAAAAACAGGAAGAGAGAAAAGAGGAAGGAAGGAAAGAAAGAAGAAAGGGAGGGAGGGAGGAAGGGATGGAGGGAGGGAGGGAAGGAGGGAGGGAGGGAAGAAAGATAACAGAGAAAAGAAAAAGATACATGCACGCGTATGCTCATTGCAGCATGATTCCCAATAGCAAAGACATGAAACCGACTCTAATGCCCATTGATGGTAGACTGATAAAGAAAATGTGGTACATATACACCATGGAATATGATGGAGCCATAAAACAGAAGGAGGTCATGTCCTTTGCAGCAACAGCGATGAAGGTAAAAGCCATTATCTTACATAAACTAACAGAGGAACAGAAAACCACATACTACATGTTCTCACAAGTAGAAGCTCAACATTAAGTACACATGGACACAATAGACACTGGGACTGATTTGAGGATGAAGAAAAGAGGAGGATCAGGACTGAAAAACTACCTATAAGGTACAGTGCCTACCACATAGGTGACTAAATAATCTGTACTACAATCCCCAGTGACGCTTATATAATAAACCTGCACAGGTACCTCTGAACCTAAAATAAAAGTTTAAAAAAAAAAACTGATAAACTAAATCAAAGGAAGCATAAGGAAAGGAGAATGTGAGATAAAAACAGAAAAATTGTAGATATAATAAATACTTTGGTACCTTAAAAAAAAGGAAATAGACAAATTAGAAAGAAGGGAAATAAGCATAAAAGCAAAAAAAGACAAGAAAAAAATTATGTTATCTCTAATTATGAGGGACTATTTTGCACAACTCTGTGCAAATACATTTTAAATCTGCATTTATTACTATCCAATTCAACTTCTAAATTATAAAAATGTCCTACATCTGCACTGTTCAATATGTAGCCACTAGCTACGTGTGTTGAGTGAATACTTGTACACTTAAATGTGGCTCATGTGACTGAGAAACTAAATTTTTTCTAATTATTAATTTAATTTCTATCGTAATTTTATTATAATTAGTTTAAATTTGAACAGTCTCATGCAGCTAGTGGCTATTGTATCAGAAAGCATAGAAGAAAATGAAATTGAAATTTTCTTAAGACAGTGTTATTTACCTAAGTTAAATCCAAAGAGTATTTATTTAAAAAACAAAAAGCTTAAAGAGACCAACTCTATAAAAGAAATAAAGTTATTAAAGAGTCTCATTCTCTCCCTGACACACACAAACACACATACACACACACATGCAGAGAGAGAGACACACACACACACACACACAGAGACACAGACACAGACACACACACACACAGAGAGACACAGACACACACACACACACACACACACACACACACACACACATGCACACACACAGGTGTTACAAGGAAAAGGAAAGCTCTTCTTTATAACACAGAACAGGACTTTGACAAACTACTACTCATGGCCCAAATCCTGCTGCAGACCATTTTCCTGCAGTCCATGAGCTAATAATTTTTACACAGCTAAAGAAGAAATAGAATATGTAACAGAGACCATATGTGGCCCACAAAGCCTAAAAGACTTAGAATGTGGCTCTTTACTGGAAAAATCTACTGGCCCCTGAGCTGGAAAAATGTCTGAATTTTAAAAATACCATTTTGCAAATACCACCAAGGTAGTATGAGATTCTGGCATGAAATTACTCCTAGCACTATACACTAACATATTGTTAGGAAATGGACATTCATATATCTCTATTATCCATCAAATGTTTATTAAGTATGGAATTTAAATCGAAGAGATGAAACTTAGCTTCACAAATATTGAGATAAAGTGACATTATAAAATTCCCAATACAATGCAATGGGAAACATAATATTTGCCTAAACATTTTGTCTAATCCAGAAGAACAGTTAGATGAATCCAGTTTGAGAAATATTCTATGAGACAATTGGTCTGGACCCTTCAAAAATGTCAAGGCTGTAAAAGATGAGGGAAAAGGGTGGAGGGGAAGCAATATTCTAGACTGATGAAAATAATAAATATGACAAAAAAATCCAACATAAGATCCCTGACTAATATAAAGAATATTTGAGAGCAAGTGGAGACATTTAAATTTAGACTGTATACTACATAATATTAACTATCAGTAGCAAATGTCTTGTGATTCTTATTTTAGTAATATAAAAGAATGTGCTCATTTTGTGAAAAATCCCTTAAGTATTTTTGTATAATCTTGATGTTTGCAATTTGCTTTCAAGCAGTTCAGAGCTCCCCAAAATGTGTGTGTGCATGAATATGTACGTGTATGTAAGAGAGAGAAAATGAGTGTGTATGTGAAGAAGAAAAGAGACAAAGAGACACACAAAGCCAATCCCAGAAAATGTTAATCTGTGAATCTAAATAAAGGGCACATGTGTCTTTACAGTACTTCTTTGTCAACTTTTCTGTTTGATGTTAAAAGTTGGAAGAATTTTTTTAAAGGCACTTGTTTATTCAGGGTGAACATGATTTTCAAATTTCTTTGCTAGATGTTGGTTTCCTGTAGTTGTTAATACTTTTGTGCCACCTGATTGCCTTATGACAAAATAAACTTAGCTATGAAAGAAAAACTGTCTGTGTAGCCATAAAGCCAAACAATTGCTTCACTGAATAGGAAAAGAAAGTATGAAGTTTATTGCAAGTAATATTGTTATAAACTGTTATTCTCCTCATACAGTATAACCAATTATTACCTTGTAATGTTACTCAGCATCTACTAATAAGGAGAGACCAACGGGCAGTATTTATACACAATGACACTGAGACCAATTCTTTGTAGCCTGAAAAACAATATGGCAAACATTAAGAGAAGGTATAGGAGGTGTGTTTTCATGATTTACAGGACAAGAAATCACACTGTCTTCTTCTACTAGATGATTAACTATTCTGGGAAACATATACTCAGGTTTATAGTTATAATAGACAAGAATACAAGGTGCATAAGCAACCCTGTCATCTTTCATTATTACAATCTTGCCAATCTGGAATGAAGCAAAAAATGACACATGTAGATAGGGGCATTGGCCTAAGAGGAGGAAGACCAGAGTGATGGCTTCAGCTCTGCTTCCAAAGCAGAGCTCTAAACTTTAGAGGTGCCATATATATATATATATACATATATATATATATACATATATATATATGTATAACCTCTAAATGCTCTTCCACATCAAAGTCTCCTCCTTGGGAGACCAATGGACCAGACCAGGAATCCTTTTGTCTTCTTCACTCCCACTGGGACTTGCTCATTTACCCTTTCTCCTATCTCTTTGTCCTCTCGATGTTAAGTGCTACTTTGTTTGTTGTGGAATATTTAACCTATAATATTTATATATTGGTTAAATATACTATTATGTATGGTATGCAATATAGACTGACTTGTCGAATGGATTGAGACTCTGTTGCCCATGGCTCTGACTACAGAGTGAATAAGAAGTGCTAAGGAGAACTGTCTCCTTGGGAACTCCTTGTAGCTCCTGGCTTTTGTGATTAGAAATTCTCTGGAGAACTAAGAGAATTAGGATGAGTTCTTCTTCAATAGAAGTCTGACGTGTGGAAAGACACACACATGTATGAACCAGGATACCTCTAACCTTGCACTGCTGATGACGTGGGGCTTTAAGAAAAAATTGCCTAAACTACTGAGGACATAGAAGCCACCAAGTGAGGTATGGGTTAAATCAGCAGAGTAAGACCATAGATGAGTAGAATGCTTTGGAAATTGATTATTAGATTAACTCGGAGTTAATTTAGAACACTTATCAATCTATTCAGTTGTGTGTGTATGTGTGATTTTTTAAGTACATAGGCAAATTTTCTTTCCTAAATAGGCACAGTCTCCAGAACGTTACTGAATCTTCCTTTGATCATTTTACATTTTATAATATTTCTGAGTCATTATTTTAAACATTATTACCTCTGAATAGGGATTGTAAATATGGGATGTGAACACTGGATTAAAATCTGTACAGGATTCATGCATCCCTGGAAGGTGATTTTTGGAGGGACATAAATCTCGAGTGTGAACTAGTTTCTACTCTTTTTCTCCTTCTCATGAAATATGAGTGTAGCAACAACAACAAAAATTAAGTTGAGGATTCTGGTTAGTTTGGGTTTATAAATTTATCAAATTCTTACCATATTTTGCTTTAAATCAAAGTGAATGAAATTAAATCTATATCCCCTAGTCTAATTCCCTTTAGTGAGACTGCATTCTTTCAACAGCTATTAGAGAAAGATTTTTTTTTGCCCACACATTTTCAAAGAAGTTTCTGGAGCTTACAACACACCGGCCATCATTTAAACTACAAGAATTCAGAAGCAGAAATTCTACTCACAATTGAACTTCACTGAGTTGGCTGACATGGTGTTTTAAATTCTAATTCTGCCATAGAGCAAACCCAGATTGAGAAGTTGAGGACAAGTCATACGTATTGTTTGTACTGGGAGACTGCATCATTAGCAGAGTCTTTGATACACAACGGCAAGTTCTGTTTAAGATGTTTATGCTCCCAGGAGTTTTTCCTAGCGTTCTTCCATTAGATGATATGTACACAGAGCAGTGTTCACAAACTCTGAGTGGCATTGACATTAATTTCTAATAATGTTTAGAAACATTTGTAAAATTTCTAAACATTATTAGAAATTAACAATAGGGCCCCATCCTCCAGTATACAATGTGCATGCTAAATCAATGACCATTATTTGATGCACTATCCCACAAAGAAAAAATATATGGGTCTCAGAATTAAGGCATGGAAGCCACAATGGCTCTGTTACTATCACCCCCAGTAACCCACTTCTGGAATGCGTGCTTCCCATTTCCACAATTCTGGGCACCACAGGTGTCGAGAACTCTTCCACCAGCAGATAGAAAATACAGCTGCCCCTTTAACATTTTGGACACTTTGTGTTCGGGGCCAACAACAACAACAAACAGAATAGGAATAATTGCCATCCTGGAAACGGTACATGGCCTAGTCATCAGGAGGAAAGCTGCTATTACATATTTGAGAAGTGAGCAATCAGTTTAACACTAAGGTGGTTAGCAGACATTAGTATTTCATCATCTAATTTTAATCATAAACCCATAATTGCCATAGCCATAGCCTAAGAAGAGTAAACATGAACTTGGTCCCCATAGGAAGGAAGCTTTGGGCTACCCACAAAGTTAACATCCTTCTACCATTATAAGATCTAAAGTGACGGGCTCTAGAATGAATCAGAGAGTTTAGCCTAGAACTCTGCCTCCCCAGTAGCAGCTGGGGCTGCAATTTCTCCTACTAACCTTTTTCCCTTATAACCTTACAAGTTTCTTCAAAGAGAAAGTCCCACCAGAGTCCTAAACGAGCCACCCTGAGAAATTATATGAAACAAATGGCCATAGAAATATGGAGGAATTGTCATAAATACTGCAGTGCCCAGATCTCTCTGCCCTATTTCCTTCAAGACTCAAGGACTTAGGCCGGGCGCAGTGGCTCAAGCCTGTAATCCCAGCACTTTGGGAGGCCGAGGTGGGTGGATCACGAGGTCGAGAGATCGAGACCATCCTGGTCAACATGGTGAAACCCCGTCTCTATGAAAAATACAAAAAATTAGCTGGGCATGGTGGCGTGTGCCTGTAATCCCAGCTACTCAGGAGGCTGAGGCAGGAGAATTGCCTGAACCCAGGAGGCGGAGGTTGCGGTGAGCCGAGATCGCGCCATTGCACTCCAGCCTGGGTAACAAGAGCGAAACTCCGTCTCAAAAAAAAAAAAAAAAAAAAAAGACTCAAGGACATGTACCCCGAGCTGGGTATGACCTCGCTGAAAGAGATTACCTCTTCTCCAGTGAATCCCTACCCAAGTACTGGAGATAAACAATAAGCTCCTCTCCCCAAAGAGGAACAACTCTGTGAGGCTACCCAAGCTTCAGGGCTCCCTTTGGAGTCAGCTGCATCCTGTTGCAATGCATCACAGCTCCAATTCTTCCTCTGCCCAACCCTAATTCTTTCCTTTCCCCACACCCCAAGTGCTGAGCCCAAGTCCACTCCCTAAGAAACATCCTTTACACTCATTTCCATCTGAGTCTGTTTTCTGCGGTAGTCAATCTACAACAAACTTTAAGTATCCCTGGCATACTAACAGCAAAAGGTTAATATTGCTATTTTACTTGCACCATAATTTTTTTTATCACTTTGCAGTATTTGCATCTAAGAGCAAAGAAAATTCTTCAATCAAATGTGTTTATACCCTAACAAGAGCTGTACTATACAAAATTATTTTTAAATATATAAGATATCTTTGATTCCTCCAATATAAATACATGTTTAACATGGCCAAACAATGTTAAGACAAACAGAAAAAAAGAAAATTTGATTATGGAATAAAATATTTGGGTATTTGAAACAAAGAAATGGCTAAAATGTTAATTGTACTTAATTGGCATATAACCTGAGACTGATCCAATATATCAGAAATCAAGTGACTTCTACACTCTGATCAGATTGTAATACCATTTACTAGGCTTTCTTTCTCGTTTTCTTCTCCCTTTATTTGCTCATCTCTTTATCTCTGGAATGTTTTTAAGCCTGAAATCCCAGTAGCTGTACTTTCCTACCCACTGTTATTTGTCTCTGAAACCTGTCTACCATCCTGGATGTGCCTGACCCTTTATTAGCTATCTGCTGACTTGAGGCAGCTGCTGCCTAGTCCTGAAGTATCTAGCAGTGTCCAGTATCTGCATTGGACTCCTTGGCCTGGGTAAATTTTATTTTTTCTTAATGGAGAATGCAATGGAGTCACAGCTTACTCCTGGGTTAGGTTCTAACATTAGTCTATTAGGTGAAGAAAAAAATGTAGATCACTGGTAACACTCTTGCAAATCTTATCAGATAAGAAAAAAGGAAATGTATCTCAAAAATGCCTCAATCACTATGAAATGTTTGGTTTTCATTTAACGTAATACATTATTCAAATCAGTGCTGTGTTTAAATACAAAAGTTCCACTTAGCTTAGCAAGATGCTGACATTTTAAAAGGCATGAGGGAAAGGCTGTTCCTGTTCATTGAAGGAACTCACTGGAAGATTCCCCTGCATGATTTAAAGTATTACTTTTCCTTGATCTTTTTTTTTTTTTTTGGTTATTATACGTAATTCTTTGTAGTTTATTTGCCAATAATATTTGTATATTTTTATGGCATACATGAGATACCTTGATACACTCATGGAATGTATAATGGATCAAATCAGGTTATTGATCAAGTATTTAGGACATTCATCACCTCTAATATTTATCATTTATTTGTGTCGGGAACATTTCAAATCTTCTAGCTATTTTGAAATACATATTGTTAATTATAGTCACCCTACTGTGCTATCGAACACAGGTATTTATTTCTTTTAACTAATGTTTGCAACCATTGACTAACCTCTCTTTATCCCCTCCAACACACATAAACCCATCCCAGTCTCTAGTAACCACCATTTTACACTCTACCTTCATGATGTCAGCATTTTTTGGCTCCAACATATGAGTGAGAACATGTGTTACTTGTCAGGGTCTGCCTTATTTCTCTTACTTTAATGGCCTCCAGTGTCATCCATGTTGCTGCAAATGAAAAGATTTTTATTCTCTCTTATGGCTGAATGGAATTCCCTTGTGTATATATACCACATTTTCTTTACCATTCATCTGTTGATGGACACGCAGGTTGACTCGATATTCTAGCTATTGTGAACAGTGCTGCAATAAACATGGGGTTGCAGGTCTCCCTTTGATATACTGATTCCCTTTTCTTTGGAGAAATAACCAGGAGTTATAACCATATGATTTCTGGATCATATGGTTGTTCCATTTTTAGTTGTTTGAGAAATCTCTGTACTGTTTACCTTCATAGCTGTACTAAATTACACTCCCATCAACAGTATGTAAGAGTTCCCTTTTCTCAGCATTCTTGCAAGAATTTATGGTCTTTTTAATAATAGCTCTCCTAACTGGGGAAGATGACAACCCTGATTATTAGTGATGCTGAGAATATTTTTATAGACCTTTTGACCATTTATACTTTAATTCTTATAAATTAAAAACACACATACAATACAACCCAGTCAGTTAGGCAGGGATATGATAACTATGAGATCGACTAACCCTGGAAAGTGGCAGGACCTGACCTATGCAAATGCCATATCTTCCTGAACACTTCCTCCAGAACGACTTTCATGTGACTAACTCTGTTTCCACTCTTTCATACTCTTTCTGTTTACATATTTCCCCCCACTTTCATGTTCCTAACCACTCCATTTTAATCTCACTGCACGACTGATTTTCAGCTTTGCTATTCTATGTGAGCGATGACCCCAAAAGGGACTTCCAATCTGTTTAGCTACTAGATGATGATACAGTATAGAGAAATAAACATAACATTGAATTCACATAACTGTATTAGCCTTTTACAAATCAGATCAACCATGGCAATGAACTCTCACCATCCATCTTTTGGTTCATTAATATTATAAACAAATCTATTCCTCTGGGCAGACATTAAACATGAGAAAAATTAACAAAGCTGCACTAATACAATCACAAGGTCAGTAATTCATAATCTGAGAAAAGGAACTGGTAAACCACATTTTAATTATACAGTTTCATCATGACACATTACTTATGTGACATTTTAAAATTTGTTCACACAATAATTAATCCAGACAAGAAGGTTGTAATAAATCATAACCAGATAACTTATACCAGCATACTTTTCTCTCAGCGTATTTCTTCCTAGCCTACAGGACATTTGTAAGAATATCCCTGGGGTCAGATATATTCATACTCATTCATTTACCAAGCTGTACAAGTATTTTAAAATATATTACTTTAATATGTTACCAATCAGAGAACAAGTTAGTCAGTAAACAAATAAATGGCTGAAAATATTACTGTGTATTCACGGATTTCATATTTGTTTCCAGGTTGCAATGCATGGAAAGGTAGAGAGTAACTTAAAAATTAAAACCTGTTAAATTCAGGAACATGCTGGATAATTTTAAAAATTGGAACAGCTATAAAAATGTAAAGCCATGTTTTATTTGGGAAAAATAAAAGTTCCTAATAAGAGCACTA
This sequence comes from Saimiri boliviensis, assembly GCF_048565385.1. Lineage (NCBI taxonomy): Eukaryota > Metazoa > Chordata > Mammalia > Primates > Cebidae > Saimiri > Saimiri boliviensis. The sequence goes on from NC_133450.1 coordinate 102,096, forward strand.
AAAATGTGAAAATGAATTTCTATCACTTGTGTTTTGACAGACCTTAAATTCATTATTGTCAATGTGCTTTCTTTTGGGAACAGTTCTAGTGATAAATCTAGTTTTAAAACACGTAAGACATGCTCAACCCTTTGACATTCTGGTCATCATGTTTCTTTACCAAGTTGGACACTTGAAAAGAAATGCTATTTAACCAGTTGTCTGTGTTTTTTTTTTTTTTAAAAAAAACAAATTAAAAAAGAAAAAGCCCATTAAAACATTAAAAAGTATTCTCACATGCATTAGCATACATTAGCATATCTGATTATCTAAAGACAATTTATTTGGACAGATATTATCCCAATTTATAGTTGAAGATACTAATATGAGATAGGTTTAGATTTGCCCAAGGTCACAGTTTTAATTCTGAAAAGCTTCCAATATCACGTTTAGCTTTTATAACACCATACAACTGCTACAATGGAGCAAATGTGCTTTGTTTACACTGGTATCACTAAGCCATGGAGCAGTGTCTGACTCCCAGTAGTTTAATCGATCTTTTGTAAATGAATGACCAGAGAAATGATTGAATGTCTGAGTCACTGTTGGGTTCCATAAGAGAGGTGATTTAGCTACCCTTTGGCAGGAAATGAATCCTTGCAGCTCATTACAGTGGCAGCTACAGCTCTAGAGATCTCATAAATTTTGAAGGTTCCTAAAACATAAACACCTGAACTCGCAGTTGTAAGCTTCATTTAGAAATTTCCACCTCTTCTATGTGAGTGCAGTTAAGTTGGATATAACTATGAGATGTTTCACATAAGCCTCATGGTAACCCCAAGGCAAACATCTACAGTAGATACAAAATAGAGAAAAATAATCAAAGCATACTACTACAGAAAATTACATAATTACAAAGAAAGACTGCAAGAAGAAAGAAATAATCTATAAAATATCAAGACAACAATAAATAAAATATCTATAGTAAATCTTTACCAATCAATAATTACTTTAAATGTAAATGGTCTAAAATTAATAAAATATACAGTGCAGCTACATAAATTTAAAACAGACCAAACTACATGCTGCCTAAAAGAGACTCATTTCACTTGTAAAGAAACACGTAGACTGAAAATGAAATGATGAAAATAGATATCCCATACAAATGGAAATCAAAATAGAGGAGTAGCTGTTTACCAGATAAAATAGCCTTTATATTCAAAACTGTAAAAAAAGAAAATATAACAATTCCCATACAAATGGAAATCAAAATAGAGCAGGAGTAGCTATTTATCAGATAAAATAGGCTTTATAATCAAAACTGTAAGAAAAGAAAACAATTATAAATACATATGCACCACCCAACATCAGAGCACCTAAATGTATAAAGCAAATATTAACAGATATGAAGGGAGAGATAGACAGCAATACAATAATTGAAGGAGATTTCAATATTACACTTTCAGCAATAGGAAGATGATTAAGGAGAAAATTAATAAGAAAATGTTGGACTTCACCTATACTTTTTTGGTTTACCTATACTTTCAATCAAATGGACCTAAGAGATATATGTAGAACATTCACAGGATACATATGCTCCTCAGGCCCAAATGAAACATTCTCCAGGATAGATCATATGTTAGATCACAAAACAAGATTAACGAATTTAAGATTAAAAATATATCAAAATCTTTTCTCATTATAATGGTATAAAAGTAGAAATTAATAACAGGAAAAAAAGACCTGGAATATTCTCAAATATAAGAAATAAAAAACCATGCATCTGAACAGCCAATGTGCCAAAAAAAAAAAAAAAAGGAATTACAAGGAAAATTTATAAATATACAGAGATAAAAACGGAAACAAAGCATACCAAAACTTACGGGACACAGCAGAAGCAGCTGTAAAAGCAAAGTTTATAGCAATAAACATGTACATCTAAAAGAACAAAGATCACAGATAAACACCTCAACATTACACCAAAAGGTACTAGAAAAAGAAGAACAAGGAGACTGAGGCAGGAGAATTGCCTGAACCCAGGAGGCGGAGGTTGCGGTGAGCCGAGATCGCGCCACTGCACTCCAGCCTGGGCAACAAGAGCGAAACTCCGCCTCAAAAAAAAAAAAAAAAGAAAAAGAAAAATGAAACTTATGCTACCACTTACATATGACCCAAAAATTTCACTCCTATGTATGTACCCAAAAGAATAAAAATCTGTGATCACACAAATATTTGTACATACATTTATATAGCAACATTACTAACAGTAGTCAAAAGGTAGAAACCATCCACATGTCACCTTGATGAATTTTAAAATGTGGTAGCCATACAATGCTTATCAGCCATAAAAAAGTAGTGATATACACCACAAAATTATTTAACCTTGAAAATATAATTCCAAGAGAAAGGAGTCACTCAAGTAGACCTTACATTGTGATATGGTTTGGCTGTGTCCCCACCCAAATCTCATTTTAAATTGTAGTTCTTATAATCCCTCTCTGCGGTGGGAGGGATCTGGTGGGAGGTAATTTAATTATGAGGATGGTTACTCTCATGCTGTCCTAGTGATAGTGAGTGAATTCTCATGAGATCTGAAGGTTTTATAAGGAGCTTTGTCACCTTTTGCTTGACAAGTCTTTTACCTGCTATCGTGTGAAGAAGCACGTGTTTGCTTCCCCTTCAACCATGATTCTAAGTTTCCTGAGCGCCCCCCCCAAGCCATGCAGAACTGTGAGTCAATTAAATCTTTCCTTTATAAATGACCCAGTCTTGGGTAGTTCTTTATAGAGATGTGAGAATGAACTAATATACATCACTATACAATATTTTTACTGAAATGTTTGGCATAGGCAATTCTACAGAGACAGAGAATATATCAGGGATTGCTTAGGGATGGAGGCATTGGGCAATGGGAGTGTATAAATAAAGGGCATGGAAACTTTTTTCAGATTATGAAAACTACAGTTGACTGTAGTGATAGTTGTACATATCTATTAATATACTAGAAGCTATTACTGTATGCTTTAAATGAATTAATTGCATGATATATGAATTATAACTCAATAAACATATTTTTTTAAAAAAATAAAAAATAACACATTTCTAGCAGCTTTCTTTTCCTTGGAAAAAACTTTAGTTTACTTCTGTAATAGAGTGTTTTAGAAAAAAAAACTCACAGGACTAGATTCTTTAGTTACACAAATATAAAGCAAGTATATGGACTTTGAAAAACTATGGAATCTCAACAATTTTCAGTGCAGAAGCTGCAAGTTGAAATATTATATATCCTGTATATGAATGTAAATTGAGTATTTTTACTTTTAGGATCACTTGGCTTTGTAAAGTTAGATCCTCTTCCCCCCATCCCCACATAAATATATTCAGTCCAAACTAAACATAGTATGAACTATGTTTAGTCGTATGTTGGTATTATATATGAAGTTAAGACTAAATAGTTTTATCTTTTAGAAATTTATAGCAACTATCATGAATGTGTTCCTTGGGTCAGGAAAGCCTAACCACATCATCATAGGTGGGGTATGCGGTTTTTATGAAGGAATGGCTACTATCACTGTCAAACATACAAGATCATTAAATAAGCACGACTTCCTTGGACTACAGGGGAGGGGACCTGCTATTCTTTCTGGTATCCAGGAAGATTGTCTCCTTGTATACGTGGTACCAGATGGCAGAAGTTACTTTCTGATGGAGCTGAGATGTCCCTGACTGAGCAGCAACCTACCAGGAGGAAGGCATGAACTCTCTGGTTTGTTTAGTATCTACCCACTAAGAGAAAGTATTTCTAATAGCAGTGCAATATACTTCCTCTATTGTGCTCTATGTATCTGCATTTACTCAAGTTCTATGACACAGCATAGCCTCACCTGAAATATAATTTGGGGAAATTAAATGAGGGGTTTATAATCATCCTGTAAGTAAACTGATGGAGGAAGAGTATGACCCAGAGAAACCAGTGGATTTAGTGAAGTACTCTAAGAATTCCACAGATTTAAAACAAAATCAGAATACAATCCAACAAAACAACTCCCAAACACAGCCAATGGGTCAATTTGCAGTACATGTTATGCATATTGTATATATACATTTTAGGGATTTCCAGAATTTTCTTGGATAAAAGAATGGACTGCCTCCTGTGATCGAAAATCATTATAATGTAGATATTTTAAATAAGGTCTCAAATGTCAAATACATAAGGTAGGAAAACCTCAAAGGACAAATTTATTTTACTAAAAAAAATTAATTACATGGAAATAATATATCATCATCATTTCTCAGTTATAAAATGACAGAGTTTTCTGTTTTCTTATTCCTACTTTTTTTCTTTCTTTCTTTCCTTTTTTTTTTTTTTTTTTTTTTTTTTTTTGGTTGTTGTTGTTTGAGAGACAGTCTCACTCTGTCGCCCAGGCTGGAGTGCAGTGGCATGATCTCAGCTCACTGCAACCTCCACCTCCCAGGCTCAAGCAATTCTTGTACCTCAGCCTCCTGAGTAGCTCTGATTATAGGTGCAGGCTGCCATGCCCAGCTACTTGTTATTAATTATTATTATTATTATTATTATTTAGTAGAGACGGGGATTTACCATGTTGTCCACTCAAAATCATGGGCTAAAGTAATCTACCCACCTCAGCTTCCCAAAGTGCTGGGATTACAGGCATAAGCCACCATGCCCAGCCTCTTATTCAGACTTTCTTATGCTAAGTTTTTCAGCACGTGCTGCTGTAAAAGGCTGCATTGCTCTTATAGTCTAAACGTAGAATATATGTTATATTTTAAAATCATGTATTATGTTGTATGTAACATATTAGAGATAGATAATAATTGTAGCTACATTATTCTTCCCAAAGTTAGGGAAAAAACAGAACTGCTCATTTGAACTTTGATAAGGTTTAACCTTAGAAGTTTCATGTTCATATTGAAATTAATTCTTCCCTAGATCTAAATCTGTGGTTTATTTTGAACATGTCACTAAGTCCTACTGTATTTTAAAATAATTAAAATATCCTTCCTAACTCTACTCTCTTAACCTCATACTTCATTTCATTCAATTCCTCCTCAGATGATATGGGTTAGAGTTCCTTTATTCAAGAGTGATATCAAAATTATTTAGCAGAGTATATTATGGACAGGATTAATCAGAACCAGATGCCAACTACTCAAGAAACTTACAGATCAATCACAACACATGCCACCCAATCAAAATAAACAGCTAAGTGCTAGAGCAGGGGCCTAGAAGCCCCCCTATTACATAAGACATTACCTCATTCGTTGCTAAATCATGGGAGACATTCAGAGATCTTAGAAGGGGGAGGAGACTTGGAGTAGCCAAGTCTAATAACCAACATGCATGAAAGGTTTTCGCTGTTTTACTTTGCATAGATTTAACAATACAGTTGTTTATGTCTGCTCCCTCTCCAAACATTGCTGAAGTGTCAGCTAAGCAATAAGAGAAATATAATACCATATTAAGTGACAGAGCAAGAGATGTTAACCAACTTTTGGAAGAGGAAAAATTGCTAGGTGATAGCTGACTTTACAGAAAGGAGAAAGGTGTTGCCTAAGTGGAAGCTAAGCAAGATTCCAATGAGAAATAAGCTAACTTATCTTTTAGAATTCCGGAAAATTTCAGACATCGGAGATGCCAGGTATTTCTGAGGTTATAGGGGGTTAGGGATCATGACACTGAAAATGAAGCATTGCCTAGATGTCTGTAAAAGGACAACTGGATTCTGTGTCTCTTTCTCTGACTTCATGCAACCAAGTAATTTCCTCTTTTTTATGTCTCAGGAGATAATTAATTTATTCTCTGTAGAAACTGGGTCAAAGAGTGTCAGAATCCAGGTTGTGGAGGCACAGTAAAAACTGAAGTGCGGTGCCATGCTAGAAACAGGGTTTACTGAGAGTACCAGATCCAGTCTCCCTCCCTCACATGAATTCTGAAATATTTCCAGACAGGTTTATCCATCCAGGCCTTTGGAGGGTTTGTCTATGGAAAAAACATTGGTGGGAATGTGCAATGATACAGCTGCTTCATGAAATATTTTGGCATTTTCTTAAATAGTCAAACATACACTTACCATTTGATTCAGCCATTCTACTCCAAAGTTCTGAAAGAAAATATTCTTTCTGAAACTGCTCTCCTTTAACCTTGTAACATTGTATATGGATGTTCATAGCAGTTTTATTTGTAATAGCCAAAAACTAGGAATGCTTTGAATATCCATCAAGAAATATAGAAAATCTAAGGTGATTATATGTAATGGACTACTACGTAGCAATAACAAGAAATGAATTATTAGTATAAGCAACAATATGGATGAATCTCAAAATATTTTTTCTGGATGAAACAAAAAACAGGACAAAAAAGGAGTATATTCTGTATGTATGAAGAATGGGGAATGAGGAAATGTGGGTGCAAAGGATTGCAGAGATACATGAGTAAACTCTGGGAGCTGAAGGATATGTTCATTATTTTTGTTGCAAGGGGTTCACAAGTTTATAAATATGTCAAAACATTACATTCTATGATTTAAATATATATATATTTAACTTTTAAATATGCAGTTTTTGAGGATTGAGTATAACTTGATTGTTTGATAGATGAATGATAGCTAGATCGATTGACTGATAGAAATGTAAAGCCAGGAATCCCTCTAGAGACCTTTGCATTTCTAAAGCTTGGGTCACCTAACTAAGTTGTTCTCTTTATATCACCTGTGAATGAGAATAACTTTTAGGTCTCAGGCATTCTAATATTTTAACTTAATTATTATAGAAATCATTTTCATAGTTATATTTTTATTTGTGCTTTGCTTTAAATGCAAAGCATTCTCAACAATGGACATAAGTATCCAATAACAAACAGCAAGTATTAATGTCTTTTAACATAAAATTTACTGAGAAGTAAAAATACAAAGCTTATGAGTACAGAAATGATAGTTCTGCCTGGTTTATTTTATAAATAACCTCAGATCATGCTAAATGGCCAAAGTTACTTTATCTTCATTTGAATACTTTGATTCTTTTCATGAAGAGTTTCTTTCAATTTAAGACATTTGCTTTATGTCCAATTTAGAGAAGTATATCAAGTATTATATACACTATTTAATAATTCCTGCTGGAAGATGGAAGAATAATTTTATATAGTCATTTGGAAAAGGTTGAAAATATCCCAGTGGATACAGCATAATTCAGTACCTTTACTACTTTATTGATTTTATTTTGAGTAATTTGTCCATGTTGTGCTTTACAAATCATTTTTAATAGATGCCTGGCATGCTTCTATCTTCATATTATCCCAGTTTTTTTTTCCACATGCTTTCTAGAATTATAATTTAACTCAGAGGTTCATACTGGCTGCATATCCCAATCACCTGTTAAAATACCAACATCCAGTCTCAACTCACAGATTCTGATTTAATTGTTTCAGGTAGGGCCCTGGCATACATATTTTTAAAAGCATCCCTGGCAACTCTAATGTGTAGCCAATATTGAGAATCACTGACTATCTTACACACTGTCTATATTGGCATTTTCCAAATGTGCTTGAATGTAAGAATGTTCAAACAAGATACCTCAAAAATCCAAAACAAGACAAATGGCTCTGAATTTCCAAATTTTAGATCCTCAAGCAAAACCTGCTGAGTCAGGATCTCCACAGAAGTAAGGAGAATCAAGAGCTTCAGCTTAAGAAGCACTATTTCACAAGATTCCAAAGACATTATAATCAATCCCAGAGGTTGGAAAAGATAAAGAATATATAGACACATTGGGGTCTTTCAATCTCTTGCCTTCTCATACCAACATTCAATGCAGCATCATTTTTTAAACTTTTACCTCCTAAATACATGTGAAATATCTCTACTTACCTCCATTACCCCTCATCACACCTGTCACCTAAGAGCCTAACAACAAACCTCAGTCTACTCCAGTATCTCATTCTCACACCAGGTCACTGGCTTCTACTCTTGCCTTACTCCAACTTGTTTTCTCCATTAGAGCCAGACATTTCATTTGGAACATCAATCTTATCAAGTCACCCAGAGCTTAACATATTGCCCAGAGCTCTTATGTAAATACAGTACAACACGTTCACACCTTGGTCTGGCTTCCACCTTTTCCCACCTCATTCAGGACTCAGCTCCCTTTACTTCCTATCATCTGGCCAAGATAGCCTTCTTTCCCTCTGTTCATACAGGCTAAGCAAACAGACTGCCACAGGCCATTTGCAGAAGCTCAGTCCTCTGCTTGCAAAGCTCTTCCAGGCCCCCACCCTACAGCTTTATCTAGTTAAAAAGGCCTATGCATTCTTCACAAGTCAGGCAACAGCCAAGCCTTCATCTTCCTCTAGATTAGTCAAATCTTGCAACCTCAGGCTTTTTTAGTAGCATATACCACTCCTTCCTAAAATTGTGTGACTTCATTTTTGGTTTCCTCCTCTCCCAGCACCTATTTGACTATGAACTCACTGGGAACAGAACACTTTTTCTCTCCGAGACCAAATTGCCTAGGTTCAAATCGTAGCTTACTATTCTAAATATTTTGTGTGCAGATATTAACGCTACGGTAATTATTCTGATAATTTTCTCATTGTCGTTGTTAGCTTTAGAGCAATTGTTTTTTCAGATCTGTGTAACCATATTAAACTGAAGCTTCCATATTAATTATGGCAGCAGAATTAGTCAAATGTTTATGTTGTTACACATTTAAGCCCAGAAATTTAAAATACATTTTTAAGAATCAACAGATTTTCATATGCTATATTTCTAACCTCAATATGCTAACCTATATTTCTAACCTTTCATATGCTATATTTCTAACCTTAATAGCATTACAGGGGTGGGGGGTGGGGAAGAAAAAGACAAAAATGGAAACAGCTCAGCAGCAAAGAAAGGTCAAAGCAGTGTTCAAGCGAACAGACTCAGCCCAAGGCCACAACTGTGGCCCAGGCTCGGTAGTGAGTACCACAAGCAGAACACAAGCAGAACGCAGCAAGCAGCAGCCGTGTGGGGCCAGGTCCAAATAGCTGCGTGCTGCTCTCCGCAGGTGTTCCACAGCAAAATTTTGTGTGTTCTTTGTAAACAAGTAACATCCAAAATTGTAATTCTCTGCTAAGGTTTAAGTAACATTTAAATTCTAATAATAATTTCTTTGTTATCTCTGAGATAACTCTTTTAAAATCTGATTTAAGTAAAGCAGTAGCCTCTAAAGGGGAAGAAATTACATCTAGCCCATGAATTAGTTAAAAAGCAAGTAGAAGCTAAGCATGTAAAACTACACCCTTTAAAGAAAAGCTTTAAACCAAATGGAAGTAATATCAGTTAAGTTAAAAAGTAAAACTGTTAAGCCCATTCTCAAAAAGTAAAATGGCCAAACCTACCTGATATTTCCCTGTTGGAAAACTTAAACGTTGTTCAAAAAGCAAAGCTTGCTGCTCCAGTGGCTCTATACCGGCCTTCCACAGCAGTAATTGTCTATTCAGGCTGGGATTCAGCAGGCTGGTAAAGATGAAAATTTAGAGGGATAGCAGTTTCCAGTTATAATGCACCCTCAAAATGAGCAGGGACAGTTTTAGGTAACATTGAAGCCTTTTCCATTTAAATGCCATTTAAATTTCTAAAGAAACTTAAAGAAGCAATCAATAATGCTAATACAAAATGTCATGTTGCTAAGCAGCCTTTTAAAGGGATAGCTCAGGCCGGGTGCGGTGGCTCAAGCCTGTAATCCCAGCACTTTGGGAGGCCGAGGCAGGTGGATCACGAGGTCGAGAGATCGAGACCATCCTGGTCAACATGGTGAAACCCCGTCTCTACTAAAAATACAAAAAATTAGCTGGGCATGGTGGCGCATGCCTGTAATCCCAGCTACTCAGGAGGCTGAGGCAGGAGAACTGCCTGAACCCAGGAGGCGGAGGTTGCGGTGAGCCAAGATCGTGCCATTGCACTCCAGCCTGGGTAACAAGAGTGAAACTCCGTCTCAAAAAAAAAAAAAAAAAAAAAAAAGGGATAGCTCATTTAATGGGATAGCTCATTTAATGGACTACAGTAAGGCTCATACATGAGGCTACATTATTAGTGCAAACTATGGCAGGATTGAGGGTAAACAAAGGGACTGCTGCATTTCCTGGAGCTTGTTTCCATTCTGGAAAAAAGGAACACACCAAAAGGACTGCAGACAAAATCTAAGAACAGGACCTCAGCTGAGGGTAACAACAAAAAGTACTAAACCAGGCATTTGCCCTAAGTGTAAAAAAATAAAGAAAAATAATTGGGCTAATCAATGTCATTCAAAATTTAATAAGGAAGGGAACCCGATTCCAACTGGGGCCTATCCTGCTTAAGTTACTCTCTTATCTCTGTACAATGTTTGTCCCCTGCCACCAATAAAAGCTCAGCAGCAAATTTGTGTAGCACTCAGAAAGTAAATATTTTACCTGGGGAGCCTCCACGAAAAAATACCAGCAGGAGTTTGTAAACCCTTACCTATAGAAACAGTGGTTTTGCTTTTAGGAAAACCTAGCCTTAATACTAAAGGGATAAAATTTCATACAGAAGCTATTAATAGTAATTTTACAGGGGAAATGCAAATTGTATGTCGTTTTCCAATACTTGCAGTGCTAAACCTAAAAAACACATAGCACAAATCTTACTTTTACCTTACATCAAATTAGGTCAAAGCAAAGATGAAAGAATTGGAGGATTTGGAAGTACAAATAAGCAGGGCAGAGCTGCATACTGGATATATCAAATTACAAATAAACACCCAGCATGTAAAGTCACTATTCATAGAAAAAAATTTTAAAGGTTTAGTTAATACTAGCACAAATGTCTCAATTATTTCTGTTCAGCATTGACCCTTTTCTTTGCCTGTATAAAATGCTCACTCTAATATAGTCAGAGTGGGGCAGGCCTCAGAAGTTTATCAAAGCAGTCTTATCTTACCATGTAAAGGGCTGGAGGGACAGCCTGGACCCATTCAGTCTATTGTAATTCAGATTCCTATTAACTTGTGGGGAAGAAACTTATTACAGCAGTGGGGAACCAAAGTCTTAATACCTGAACAATCGTATAGCTCCCAAAATCAACAAATAATGGAGGCCGTGGGCTATGTGCCTGAAATGGGAATAGAAAAAAATTTACAGGGTCTAAAAGAATCATTAGAAGTTAAGGGACAAAGTTCTCAACATGGTTAGAATATCATTTTTAATGACAGCCATTGTTAAACCTCCAAAACTAATAGCTTGGAAATGGTTAGATAATAAACCAATTTTGATAGAACAATGGCCACTTACAAAAACTGGAGATTTTTTTAAAGGTAGTTGCTAAACAATTAGAAAAAGAACATATAGTTCCCACATTTTTAGCTTAAAACTGTCCTATTTTTGTAATAAAAAGGAAATCTAAAAAATAAAAAATGTTAACCGATCTTAGAGCAATTAATGCAGCTATACTACTTTTACCCACTATGATTCAAAAAAATTGTCTACTACTAACTATTATTGATTTGAAGGCCTTTTTTTTTTTTTTACAATTCCTTTGGCAGAAAAGAACTGTAAGCAATTTGCCTTCATTTTTCCTTTTATACTAATCAAAAACCTGCCTAAAAATATTATTGAAAAGTGCTTCCCCAAGGGATGTTAAACAGTTCCACAGTTTGTCAAACTTATGTGGACACAGCTATTAAGCCCACTAGAAAAAAATTTCCTCAGTGTTATATTATTCATTATATAATATTCTTTGTACTGCACCAAATAAAGAGTTACTTATACAATGCTATAACCATTTAAAAAAAGAAATTCATTCAATGTACTAGGTTAATAGTAGCTCCAGATAAAATTCAAACTACAACTCCTTATTTGTATTTGTGCATGTTGGTAAAAAAAAAAAAAAAACACTATGTCACTTCAAAAGGTGTTCATCAGAAGAGATAATTTAAAAACTCTAAATAATTTCCAGAAGTTACTTTGAAATATCAATTAGATAAGACCTACTTTAGCCATTTCAACTTATGCTATGAGTAATTTGTTTTCTGTTCTTTGAGAAGATTCCAGTCTGCATAGTCCTAAAGAATTAACTTAAAAAGCTAAAATGGAATTGCAAGTAATTGAAGAAAAAAATGCATAAGGCTCAAGTAAGTAAAATTAATCATAACAAGCCTTTAACGTTATTAATTTTCCCTATTTAACACTGTCTTACACTCTCTTAGTAATAATCTCTTAGGAGTTATTATTCAAAATCAGGACTTAGTGGAGTGGCTGTTTTTACTTCATAATAGCACTCACACTCTTACTCTGTATTTGGACTGAATTGCAACTTTGATTGGAATGGGGAGGTCCCAAGTTGTAAAAGTGCATGGATTTAATACCATAAGAATAATAGTGCCTCTTACAAAAATTCAAATTCAGCAAGCCTATACTAATACTGTAACATGGCAAACTTATTTGCTAAGTTTTGTGGGCACTTTAGAAAATCATTATCTAAAAAACAAAAATTTTTGAATTTTTAAAATTAACCAATTGGATTTTATCCAAAATTACTAAGTCAAATCTCATTGAAAATGCAGAAAATGTTTTTACAGATAAAATCTAGTAACAATAAAGCTTCTTATTCAGTATCTAAAAGCAAAGTTATTCAAACTCCTTATACACAATTGGGCCTGGCAGAGGATCCAGGGAATGGTATAGTCAGAATGGACAACTGGGCCTTTGAATCTAGGCCACACATAGGCAGACTAACAAGTGATGGTGCAACCAGCTCAGGCAGCTTTATGTAAGGGCACCTGCTAGTTAGGAACATGTACCCCACCCCAGACCCCAATCCCAGACCACCTGCCTGCACTGGGCATTGTCTCATCTTGGCAGAAAGGTGTGGGGGTGATGATCAGGTAGTATGTCCCTGGGTCTCAGGCCTCAGAAGTTCCTTAGGAACTGGGCAGTCACTGGGCAGGGGAAGGGGCCCAGAGACCCCTTGTGTGCATTTGCCCATGGAATGTGTTCCTACCCCAGCTTCTCAGCCCTCACTAGAAGAGTCCAGGGCTTCCACCTGCTCTATGTTTCCAGCTCTGATCCACTCACCTGGTGACTCTGAAGGCTTCCTGACTCCAGCCTGGGGACTCCTCTGTTAGATGGGGGTTCCAGGTTTCCTGCAGATAGAGGCCAACCCTTGGAGGTTGAACCTGGACCTCTTTTTTTTTTTTTTAGATGGAGTCCCACACTGTCAGCGGTGCAATCTTGGCTCACTGAAATCTCCACCTCCTGGGTTCAAGCGATTTTCCTGCGTCAGCCGCCAGTGTAGCTGGGACTACAGGTGTATGCCACCATATCCAACTAATTGTTTTGTATTTTTAGGAGAGACAGGGTTTCCCCATATTGGCCAGAAGGGTCTCAATCTCCTGACCTTGTGATCCGCCCACCTCAGCCTCCCAAAGTGCTGGGATTATAGGCATGAGCTACCGCTACCGGCCCTTAGTTCTTAAAGTATAATTTTTTTCTCTCTCCAGTCTCCCATTTTTACTAAAGAAAAATCATGATATGACCAAATGTCTCTATTATACCTGGCCTGAATATTTGTATAAAGTATGGCAAGAATAATTATTTTTACATAGGTTTTCAAAATCGGATTTCATAAAACTTGGTTTCATAAAGTGAATCTCAGATAAGACTTTTTAAAGCTGAACCCAGCTATGGGTCTGTCCCCTCAAATAACTACATGAGTTGCATAAATTTCTCTTTTGAGGTCACAGGATAACTTGGGTCTCATAAGCCTGTCAGGAAGTGACATTATTTACTTACCACAAGTTACTTACAGGGAATGTGTAGACAAGGTATGAAGCCAGTTTTCCCAAAGCGTTTTTATTGACTCTATACATCAAGTTTGATTCCTTCGGGAAAGCATGCCATTCTAGTCAAAGCCTTGCCAAGCTAACTAATTTCTCCAATTGTGACCTGTCGCAGAAGAAAACACTCTTTTGCACTTATGCAAATCATATTTCTGTAAGTTAAGAATACTCACAAATAGATTCTAAATTCTGGAGAAAACAGATAGAGAGAAACAAATATGCTCCTAATTTTGTTTACTCAATTGGAGTATAGTTTACTCAATTGCTAAAAGCTGTAAATAGCTCAAAATAAGCTTCCTGAACTCTGAAAAACAAAACAAAGGATCAGTAATATTTTAAGCAAAGCCAAAAAGATTACTTCAGTCTATATTAGTTCACTCCATGCAGTTATCTCCTGTTCTGCTTTATATTCTTGAACATTTCAGGTCTCCATGAGAGTCCTGAAAGTTTTTTCTTTATGCTAATGATAAAATTTCCAAAGTTATCAGAAACCTGCATTTAAGAGCACCTGTCAATGTCCTATAGCAGATTATGAATCACCTTTCAAAGAGGATTAAAACAAGACAACAAATGTCTGTGGATGACAAAGAAGTCTTAGGATAACATATTTATGCAAATACAGTCCAAGGAAAATGAAACACCATTTCACATTTGGCAATGCTTTCTTTTTTTTCCTGAGATAGAGTTTTGTTCTTGTTGCCCAAACTGGAGTGCAATGCTGCAATCTCTGCTCACTGAAACCTTCACCTCCTGGGTTCAAGTGATTCTCCGGCCTCAGCTTCCTGAGTAGCTGGGATTATAGGTGCTTGCCACAATACCTGGCTAACTTTTAGTATTTTTAGTAGAGATGGGGTTTCACCATATTGGCCAAGCTGATCTCTAACTCCTGACATCAGATGATCCACCCTCCCTCGCCTCCCAAAGTGCTGGGATGACAGATGGGAGCCACTGTATCTGACCTGACAATGCTTTCTGACAATTCTTCCTCTATGGTTTTTATACCAAATAAGCCAAATGTCATTTATGTACTTTAGGGGATATAATATCTAAAAGATATGTATGTAAGAAAAATAAGTAATTTATAATTTGATTTTTACAAGTTTGTCAGATATCAAATCCCAGGTTATCTTAAGTCACTCATTAACCAAAGTGATAACTCGAAAATTGCAAAAAGGCAAAAACCTTTACTCATTAATAGAGCGATGACTTCACTTTCCAAATAATATATTTTTTCCCTTTCCTGTTGCTCCAGTTTATTCAAAAGGTCAGACAAAAATCTTTCATTTTTAAAATAATACATGAAAATCTTGTTCACAGGGAAAAGCTAAATCTCACCTTTGTATTAGTGCATTATTCATATCAAACCTTTTTTCTTTTTTTTTTTTTTTTTTTTTTTTTTGAGACGGAATTTCACTCTTGTTACCCAGGCTGGAGTGCAAGGGTGTGATCTCAGCTCACTGCAACCCCCGCCTCCTGGGTTCAGGCAATTCTCCTGCCTCAGCCTCCTGAGTAGCTGGGACCAAAGGCACGTGCCACCATGCCCAGCTAATTTTTTTGTATTTTTAGTAGAGACAGGTTTCACCATGCTGACCAGGATGGTCTTGGTCTCTTGACCTCATGATCCACCCACCTTGACCTCCCAAAGTACTGGGATTACAGGCTTGAGCCACCGCGCCCAGCCTCAAACCTAATTCTTAATAAAAACTTATTGAACCTCCTTCAGGACAAGAAACTGAAGCACTACAAAGAGGTTTTGAAACTTGGAGTGAATGACAGTATGTTTCAGTAACGCTTCATCTACCCAAGGGTAAACAATCAAATCTCTTCTCGACTGTTATCTAGAGAGGGCATCCAAGATGACCAATTAGGAGCAGCTCAGGATTGCAGCTCTCAGCAAAAGCATGGAGGGTGAGTGGATGCTGCATTTCCAGATGTATTTTTTATTGCCCACAGACCAGGAGATTCCCAAGCGGAGGAACCCCATGGGTGGCCAGCATGCCTGTTTTGGCCCCCGCAGTTGTTTTGGCCTGCATGGCTGTTTTTGCCAGTGCAACTGTTTTGCTGGTGCCCCAGCATGGCGGTTCTCTATACAAAATACACAGGTCTGGATGCCATTTTAGCTGGTGATTGGAGCTCTGGGAAGGCAAAGTCACCCATTCATCTGATTAAAAAGGGTACTGAAACAGGGATCCAGGCCAGGAGAGTCTCAGGCAAAAAAGCACCACGAATCTCAGTGCCGCTGTTTCAGCTGGCGCAGTGGGTCACCGCATGGGAAATCACACAGATCCCGGCGCCTTTTCAACAGGTGACTGGAACACCTGGGAGACAGTCTACCATTAACTAAAGAAAAAAAATTTATTTTAAGGGGCTCTGAGGCAGGGAGCCAGGTGATCAGGCTCAGCTGGTCCCACCTCCACAAAAAAAAAAAGCAACCCGAAACACTCTGGATTGAGAGTTTCACAGCAAGCACAGCTGAACCTGGGAAGGTCCAGCTCTGTGGGGGAGGGGCATCTGCCATTACTGAGGCAGTCCACCACTACGGATGTAGTTTGCCATTCCTGAGGCAGTCCACCATTACAGAGAGAGTCAGCCATTATAGAGGTGGGCCACCAATGCCAAGGAAGTTCTAACTACACCCATAGAAACAGGACTGCAGGGAAGTTCACACGGCAGCTGGGCAGAGCCCACAGCAGCTCAGCAAAGCCTTGGCAGGCAGACAGTGACAAGGCTGCCTCCTCCCTGGGTAGGGCAGCCCTGAAAAAAAGCCAGCAGCACAACAGAAACTCATAAATAAAGCCCTAACTACTTGGGACAAAGAACCTGGGAAGAAAAAAAAAGGGTGAGGTTTACGAGTTCTGCTGCAGCAGACTTAAATGTACCTGCCTAGCAGCTCTGAATGAACAGTGGAGCTCACAGCTCAGCACTTGAGTTCCTATAAAGGAAAGACTGTCTCCTCAAGCAGCTCCCTGACCCCGGTATATGCCAAGAGTCACCTCATAAAGGAGAGATAAGACTGACATCTGGCAAGTATCCTTCTGGGACAAAGATAGCAGAAAAAGAAACTGGCAGCAACCCTTACTGTTCTGCAGCTGCTGCAGGTGACCCCCAGGCAAGCAGAGCCTGGAGTGGACCTCAGCAGTCCTACAGCAGAGAAGCCAGACTGTTAGAAGGAAAACTAAGAAACAGAAAGAAATAACTTCATTATCAACAAATGGGACAACCACTCAGAGACCCAATCTGAAAGTCAACAGCTACAAAGACAACAGGTGGATATATCCACAAAGATGGGAAGAAGCCAGCACAAAAAGGATGAAAACACCCAAAACCAGAATGCCTCTCCTCCTACAA
This sequence comes from Saimiri boliviensis, assembly GCF_048565385.1. Taxonomy (NCBI): domain Eukaryota; kingdom Metazoa; phylum Chordata; class Mammalia; order Primates; family Cebidae; genus Saimiri; species Saimiri boliviensis. The sequence goes on from NC_133450.1 coordinate 119,277, forward strand.
AGGATCACAACTCCTCACCAGCAAGGGAACAAGGCTGGATGAGGAGAATACATATGATGAATTGACAGAATCAGGCTTCAGAAGGTGGGTAATTAGAAAGTTCTGTGAGCTAAAAGAACATGTTCTAACTCAATGCAAAGAAACTAAGAACTTTGAAAAAAGATTTGATGAAATGCTAACAAGAATAAACAACTTAGAGAGGAATATAAGTGAATAGATGGAGCTGAAAAACACAACAAGAGAATTTCATGAAGCATACACAAGTTTCAACAGCCAAATTGACCAAGCAGAAGAAAGGATATCAGAGGTCGAAGATCAACTCAAAGAAATAAAATGAGAAGACAAGAATAGAGAAAAAAGGGTAGAAAGGAATGAACAAAGTCTCCAAAAAACATGGGACTATGTGAAAAGACCTAATCTACATTTGATAGGTGTACCTGAATGTGATGGAGAGGATGAATCCAAGCTGGAAAATACTCTTCAGGATATTGTCCAGGAAAACTTCCCCAACCTAGCAAGGCAGGCCAATATCCAAATCCAGGAAATACATAGAACACCACAGAGATATTCCTCAAGAAGAGCAACCCCAAGGCACATAATCATCAGATACACAAGGGCTGAAATGAAGGAGAAAATGCTAAGGGCAGCCAGAGAGAAAGGTTGGGTTACCCACAAAGGGAAGCCCATCAGACTCACAGCAGATCTCTCAGCAGAAACCCTACAAGCCAGAAGAGAGTGGAGACCAATATTCAACATCCTTAAAGAAAAGAACTTTCAACCTAGAATTTCATATCCAGCCAAACTAAGCTTCATAAGTGAAGAAAAAATAAAATCCTTTGTGAACAAGCAAGTACTCAGAGATTTCATCACCACCAGGCCTGCTTTACAAGAGGTCCTGAAGGAGGCACTGAACATAGAAAAGAACAACCAGTACCAGCCACTCCAAAAACATATCAAAGGGTAAAGAGCAGCAACACAATGAAGAATGTGCATCATCTAACAGGCAAAACAGCCAGCTAGCATCAAAATGGCAGGATCAAATTCACACATAACAATATTAACCCTAAATGTAAATGGGCTAAATGCTCCAATCAAAAGACACAGACTGGTAAACTGGATAAAAAGCCAAAACCCATTGGTGTGCTGTATCCAGGAAACCAATCTCACATGTAAGGATACACAAAGTCTCAAAATAAAGGGACAGCAGAATATTTACCAAGCAAATGGAGAGAGAAAAAAAAAAAAAAAAAAGCAGGAGTTGCAATTCTCATCTCTGATAAAATAGGATTTAAACCAACAAAGATCAAAAGAGACAAAGAAGGACATTACACAATGGTAAAAGGATCAATGCAACAAGAAGAGCTAATGATCCTAAATATATATGCACCCAATACAGGAGCACCCAGATACATAAGACAAGTCGTTAATGACTTACAAAGAGACTTAGACTTCCACACTATAATAGTGGGAGACTTTAAGACCCCATTGTCAATATTAGATCAATGAGACAGAAAATAAATAAGGATATCCAGGACTTGAACTCAGACCTGGACCAAGCAAACCTAATAGACATTTACAGAATGCTCCACCCCAAATCCAAAAAATATACATTATTCTCAGCATCACATTGCACCTACTCTAAAATTGACCAAATAATTGGAAGTAAATCACCCTCAGCAAATGCAAAAGAACGGAAATCATAAGAAACAGTCTCTCAGATCACAGTGCAATCAAGTTAGAACCAAGAATGCAGAAACTAACAGAACCACACAGCTTCATGGAAACTGAACAGCTGGCTCTTGAATGTTGACTGGATAAACAATGAAATGAAGGCAGAAATAAAGATGTTCTTTGAAACCAATGAGAACAAAGACACAACATACCAGAATCTCTGGGACATATTTAAAGCAGTCTCTAGAGGAAAATATATAGCAATAAGTGCCCATATGAGTAGCAAGGAGAGATCTAAAATCGACACCCTATAGTCAAAATTGAAAAAGCTAGAGGAGCAAGCTAAAAAAAAAAACTCAAAACCTAGCAGAAGACAAGAAATAACTAAGATCAGAGCAGAACCGAAGGAGATAGAGACACAAAAAACCCTTCATAAAATCAACAAATCTAGGAGTTGGTTTCTCAAAAACATCAGCAAAATAGACCACTAGCCAGATAAATAAAAAAGAAAAGAGAGAATAATCAAATAAATTCAATAACAAATGATAAAGGGGATATTATCATAGATTCCACAGAAATACAAACCATCATCAGAGATTATTACAATCAAGTCTATGCACAAAAATTAGTAAACCTGGAAGAAATGGATAAATTCCTGGACACTTGCATCCTCCCAAGCCTAAAGCAGGAAGAAGTCAAAACCCTGAAGAGACCAATAACAAGATCTGAAGTTGAAGCAGCAATTAAGAGCCTACAACCCCAAAAAAGTCCAGGTCCAGATGGATTCACAGCTGAATTCTATCAGACATACAAAGAGGAGCTGGTATCATTCCTTCTGAAACTATTCCAAGCTATGCAAAATAGGGAATCCTTCCCAAATCATTTTATGAGACCAACATCACCCTGATACCAAAACCCAGCAAAGACTCAGCAAGAAAATAAAGCTTCATGTAATTCCAGCACTTTGGGAGGCCGAGGCGGGTGGATCACGAGGTTGAGAGATCGAGACCATCCTGGTCAACATGGTGAAACCCTGTCTCTACTAAAAATACAAAAAATAAGCTGGGCATGGTGGCACATGCCTGTAATCCCAGCTACTCAGGAGGCTGAGGCAGGAGAATTGCCTGAACCCAGGAGGCAGAGGTTGCGGTGAACTGAGATCACGCCATTGCACTCCAGCCTGGGTAACAAGAGCGAAACTCCATCTCAAAAAAAAAAAAAAGAAAAGAAAGAAAACTTCAGGCCAATATCCATGATGAACATAGATGCAAAAATCTTCAATAAAATACTGGCAAACCAATTGCAACAGCACATCAAAAAGCTTATCCACCACGATCAAGTAGTATTCATCCTGGGGATGCAAGGCTGATTCAATATATGCAAGTCTATAAACATAATTTACCACATAAACAGAACCAAGACAAAAACCACATGATTATCTCAATTGATGCAGAGAAGGTCTTTAACAAAATTCAACAGGTCTTTATGCTAAAAACTCTGAATAAACTAGGTATTGATGGAATGTATCTCAAAATAATAAAAGCTATTGACGACAAACCAACAGCCAATATCATACTGAATGGGCAAAAACTGGAAGCATTCCCTTTGAAATTTGGCACTAGACAAGGATGCCCTCTCGCACCACTCCTATTCTATATAGTATTGGAAGTTCTAGCCAGAGCAATCAGGCAAGAAAAAGAAATAAAGGGTATTCAAATAGGAAAGGAGGAAGTCAAATTGTCTCTATTCGCAGATGACATGATTGTATATCTAGAAGACCCCATCGTCTCAGCCCAAAATCTCCTGAAACTGATAAGCAACTTCAGCAAAATCTCAGGAAACAAAATCAATCTGCATAAATCACAAGCATTCCTATACATCAATAACAGACTGAAAGAGAGCCAAATCAAGAACGAACTGCCATTCACAATTGCTACAAACAGAATAAAATACCTAGGAATATAACTAATGAGGAACATAAAGGACCTCTTTAAGGAGAACTACAAACCACTGCTCAATGAAATAAGAGAGGACACAAACAGATGGAGAAACATTCCATGTTCATGATTAGGAAGAATCAACATCGTGAAAATGGCCATACTGCCCAAAGTAATTTACAGATTCAATGCTATCCCCATCAAGCTAACAGTGACCTTCTTCACAGAACTGGAAAAAACCACCTTAAACTTCATATGGAACCAAAAGAGAGCCCGCATAGCCAAGTCAATTCTAAGCAAAAAGAACAAAGCAGGAGGCATCACAGTACCGGACTTCAAACTATACTACAAGGCTATAGTAATCAAAACAGCATGGTACTGGTACCAAAACAGAGATATAGAACAATGGAACAGAACAGAGGCCTCGGAGGCAACACAACATATCTACAACCATCCGATCTTTGACAAACCTGACAAAAACAAGCAATGGGGAAAAGATTCCCTGTTTAATAAATGGTATTGGGAAAACTGGCTAGCCATGTGCAGAAAGCAGAAACTGGACCCCTTCCTGACACCTTACACTAATATTAACTCCAGATGGATTAAAGACTTAAACAGAAGACCTAATACCATAAAAACCATAGAAGAAAATCTAGGCAAAACCATCCAGGACATAGGCATAGGCAAGGACTTCATGACCAAAACACCAAAAGCATTGGCAACAAAAGCCAAAACAAATAAACGGGACCCAATCAAACTCCAAAGCTTCTGCACGGCAAAAGAAACAGTCATTAGAGTGAATCGGCAACCAACAGAATGGGAAAAAAATTTTTGCAATCTACCCATCTGACAAAGGGCTAATATCCAGAATCTACAAAGAACTAAAACAGATTCACAAGAAAAAAACAAGCCCATTCAAAAGTGGGTGAATGCTGGGAGTGGTGGCTCAAGCCTGTAATCCCAGCACTTTGGGAGGCTGAGGCGGGTGGATCACGAGGTCAAGAGATCGAGACCATCCTGGTCAACATGGTGAAACGCATCTCTACTAAAAATACTAAAAATCAGCCCGGCATGGTGCCTGTAGTCCCAGCTACTCAGGAGGCTGAGGCAGGAGAATTGCTTGAACCCAGGAAGCGGAGGTTGCGGTGAGCCAAGATCATGCCATTGCACTCCAGCCTGGGTAACAAGAGTGAAACTCTGTCTAAAAAAAAAAAAAAAATGGGTGAATGATATGAACAGACTCTTTTCAAAAGAAGACATACAGGAGGCCAACAAACAGATGAAAAAATGCTCATCATCACTGGTCATTAGAGAAATGCAAATCAAAACTACATTGAGATACCATCTCACACCAGTTAGAATGGCGATCATTAAAAAATCTGGAGACAACAGATGCTGGAGAGGATGTTGAGAAATAGGAACACTTTTACACTGTTGGTGGGAATGTAAATTAATTCAACCATTGTGGAAGACAGTGTGGCGATTCCTCAAGGGCCTAGACATAGAAATTCCATTTAACCCAGCAATCCCATTACTGCGTATATAGCGAAAGGATTAGAAATCATTCTACTATAAGGACACATGCACACGAATGTTCATTGCAGCACTGTTTACAATAGCAAAGACCTGGAACCAACCCAAATGCCCATCGATGATAGACTGGACAGGGAAAATGTGGCACATATACACCATGGAATACTATGCAGCCATTAAAAATGATGAGTTCGTGTCCTTTGCAGTGACATGGATGAACCTGGAAAACATAATTCTCAGCAAGCTGACACAAGAACAAAAAATCAAACACCACCTGTTCTCATTCACAGGCAGGTGTTGAACAATGAGAACACATGGACACAGGGAGGGAAGCATCACATACTGGGGTCTGTCAGGGTAAATAGAGGAGGGACAGTGGGGATTGGGGAGTTGGGAGGGATAGCATGGGGAGAAATGTCAGGTATAGGTGATGGGGAGGAAGGCAGCAAATCACACTGCCATGTGTGTACCTATGCAACAATCTTGCATGTTCTTCACATGTACCCCAAAACCTAAAATGCAATAAAAAAAGGAAAAAAAATTTCTCTAAAAGTCCTACTAATAATAATGTCTAGTTTGTGGAGTTTATCAAAAAGGAAGACTAAAACATTGGATTCTCATCCACCTTAGAACAGAAGAGAACTTCTTCAACCTAATAAAGGGCATCTCAAAAAACCCTATATCAAACATCATATTTAATGATAAAAAAATCAAATGCTTTTCTCTTAATGTCAGAAACAAGACAGGCATTTCCACTGTCACCAGAATTTATAATTATACTGAAGAACTGAAGGTTCCACCTTGTATAATGAGGTCAATCATTCAATAAATAATCTTGGAAATGAAGAAATAAAACATTCTCTTCATAGATGACATGATTTGTACTTCGAAAATACCAAAGACTCTGCAAAAAATTAATGAAACTATTTGGTGAGTTTAGCAAAGTTTTGGGATGCAAGGTCAATATACAAAAATTAATTATAGTTCTATATACTATACTATAAAATTCTGTTCTATAAAATTAATCATAGCTTTATATACTATAAAATCTGATATCCAATTGTTCATAATTAGTACATTCATAATTAGTATGAGCAATTGGAAATCAAATTTTAACATGAAGCACTATTTACAATAGCACCAAAATATGAAATGCTTAAGTATAAATCAATCAAAACATGTACAAAATCTGTATGCTGAAAACTGCAAAACATTATCAGAAAATATCACAGATAACTAAATAAACAGAAAGATATACTGTGTTCATGGATTGGTGAACTCAATATTCTTTTTTTTTTTTTTTTTTGGAGATGGAGTTTCGCTCTTGTTACCCAGGCTGGAGTGCAATGGCGCGATCTCGGCTCACCGCAACCTCCGCCTCCTGGGTTCAAGCAATTCTCCTGCCTCAGCCTCCTGAGTAGCTGGGATTACAGGCACGCGCCACCATGCCCAGCTAATTTTTTGTATTTTTAGTAGAGACGGGGTTTCACCATGTTGACCAGGATGGTCTCCGATCTCTCGACCTCGTGATCCACCCACCTCGGCCTCCCAAAGTGCTGGGATTACAGGCTTGAGCCACCGCGCCCGGCCGAACTCAATATTCTTAAGATGTCAGTTCTCTCCAATCAATATCTGAGCAAAATTAGAAATTTATCAGCTGATTCCAAAATTAGGTGGAAAGACAATAGATTAAAACTAGCCAAAAGAATTTCAAGAAAGAATAATAATAGCAATGTTGAAGAATTCACAATATCCAATTTCAATAGTACTGTATTTAAGACAGTGTACTGCTGATAAAAAACAAAATGCAGACAGATAAATCAGAGACAGTCCAGATGTAGACCCGAAATTTTTAATATAATGAAATGGAGAAAGAATAGGTATTTTACAAATACTGCTGGGATAATTGTAAATCCATATTTTTAAAAAGCTAATCTTGATCCATATATCACACCATATAGAAAGTAATTTGACACTTTCTCATAGACATATACTTACAGTACAACACAGCAATCCAGGTAATTACCCAAACAAATGGAAGACTGTGACAAACACAAAAGACCATATACTGTATTATTTCAGTAATACTAAATTCTGGAAAAGGTAAAACCATAGTGACTGAAACTAGATAGATGGTTGCCTAGAACTGGGAATTGGAGGAAGGCACTCACTGCAAAGGGCCATGAGGAACTTCTGGCAATGATCTATATCTTGATTATGGTCATGGATACATGACTGTGTGTAAACTCCAAAGCTTACTAAATGTTACACTTAAAATAGGTAAATTTTATTGCATGGAAATTATTCCTCAATCAAACTAGGGAAAAGTGAATTGGCTAAATTATTCCTCAACCTTCCTTGAATTCAGTTTGACTTACTTGAGTCATTTTTTGACTGAGTCATCCATGTCCACCCTTCTTCATACGGTAGTTTCCTGTATCATCAACTGTTGTTCAGCCATTATTAAAAGTGCATCACTATTTTCTCCAGAATTTTCTTCCATGCCTCTAACACCCATTCTACAAGTTTTGATGTAAATGTTCAAGCAATGGTGATCATATTACTTTTGCTGCTTACATGACTATAAGATGCTTTCTGACTTCAGATACATTAAAATGTGAAAAAAATGTACATCTAAGAAGGAAAATGTGATAGAAGGAAACAAGGTTTAAATGCTGGTGAATTGAACTTTTTAATTATTATGTAATAATCTCTTTATCTTTAGTAATGCTTCTTGGTTGTCAGTGTTACCTGACATAAATATAACTAACATGACATTCTTTTAATTTTGTTGGTATATCTTTTCCCCACCTTTTTGCTTTGAGAGATCAACCTTGCCTTTACAATTAAGGGGCTCTAGAGAGCTAGTGCTGGTGTTGAGCAGTGTCTATGATGTCTGGTGGAGGTAGATATTTGACAGAGCAGTAACAGTACCTTTAAGATAAGACTTATTTATAAGTAAACAAGATACACCTCCAGGGATCCCCAGAAAAACTTGACAAACATTGTAGAAGTAGCTAATGTCATCTGCAAGCACGGGGAGCAAAAGCCACTGACATCTGAGTATTAATGTAATAATGATTCCTGTCTCTGTTCTCAATTGACTTTATTTAGAATACATATACAACATATAAAAATGTACTTAAAAGCCAGGAAAAATTCTACTAACACCTTAGCCTGGATGATCACAAATCAACAAATCTGTATGTTCTATTTCACTGCAAATAACACATATTACCTTTGGAATATTTATAACACCAAAAGTAAAATGAGAGAAATGTAAGCTAACCCTTCCAAAATATAATTAAATGATTGCGCAATAGGAAGACTGAAAAAGAAAAGGTCTCTTAAATTTGGCAAGAAAGAAGTCACTGATAAGCTCAGGAAAGACATTTACAGTAAAGTACAAGGACTAGGAGCCATATTAAAGAGAAATGAGTGAAAATCAATTACTCTCAACAATATGTTTGAGGAATTTGGGGTCAAAGGGTAGTTGCATATTTCTTTTGAATCAGTCCATATCCAAAAAGCTAAGGCTTAGGCCTTCCCAACTAAATTGCCTCATGCTGATTTCTTTCTGCATATCACTTTAAATTTTATCTTGTCATCTCTTTTTATCAGATTGTTTTCACAATCTGATAAAAGGTCAAGAGAGTCCTGTCACACAACATGGTTCAGATACTCACTTTGACACCCACTGACCATGTGGCCTTAACTGCTCTGACCATCCATTTTCCCTGTCCTGCCTCCTGCCACCTCTCCAGCAACCTCAACACCCCACTCTGAGTTCTTCCAGGAACATCATTCAGGCTATTCACTCACTCATTCATTTTTTCAATCAGTGAATATAATGGAGCACCTGCTGTGAACTTGAGGTTGGAAAAACAGTAGTGAACACTGCATAACGTTATCTCTGTTTCTCTTGACAGCATTGCTCAAGCAGTTCCTTGTGTCTGGAATGCTCTTTTCTGGCTAACTCCCACCAACCCTCAGGTACCATCTCTGCCAGGAAGGGCACCTGCCCACGACTATCCCCCAGATATGGCCAATAACTGAAGGCAGAGCTATAGAAGTTTAACTACAGGCCTGTAAGCAAGAAATAATTGCTAGTGTAAGCTGTTGAGAGTTGGGGGGCTATTTGTTACACAGCATCATTGCAGCAAAAGCTGACCAATACAAACAGGCAAATTCTAGCTTCAAGTTTCAGGACTGGGACACTGTGAATCAACACTTAGTGTTTTTAGACAGGGTGGGCCAATGCTAAGCAGATGTTCTCAGAAGAGACAACATCTGAGATTGAGAGAAATCTGGGTGTGAGTCTTTGCTTTGTCATGCAGGGGTAGTAAAAAGCCTATTGATTAAAAAACACATTCTCTGGAATCAAGTTGCTTGGGTGCAAATCCCAGTGCTGCTGCTTATAAGCTATGTAACCTGGTACTAGTTTCTTAACTTTTGGGCCTCAGTTTCCTCATCTGTGAAATGGAAATGATTCAAGTACCAGCTTCATGAGGGCATTAAGTTGATTCAGTAAGCTAATATATGTGATGTGCTATGAGTCGCTACTTTTCAGTCATTGTGGGTGAGCTTGGCTTGGCAACTTTACTTCTAGAACCTTGTCATGTATCCAGTGCACTTTGTGTTCTTTGGATTATTAGAAACTCTAGCTGGCATGTTGTAGCTTTCTAGGCACCAAAACCTTCTTGTGCTGTTTCCATAGCAACTGCAAGCATAGACTCTGGAGTCGGACACACTCAAGTTCTAATCTGGTGACCTTGGGCAACTGATTTAACTCTCTTTGCTCATAAAATGATAGCAGTAATTTCACATGCCTCTGAGGGTATGGTGAGAATCAAATGCAAATAGTGTATTTTTTACAGAAGTACTTAGCACAGCCCCTGGCTCACAGACGGTGTTACTGGCTCTTCTTGGAGAGAGGTGACCTATTGGAGAGCCATCTGCTTCTGGGCATCAGTTTGCAGGGAGGGTGTGACCAGAGCAATCCACTCTTGCCAGTAGGACCCTTTGAGTCTTTTTCCTGAAGGTTGGCAAAAGCCAGTCACAGAGAATCAGCAGAGCACACCTAGTACCTCCTTCTCCTCTATCTCCTAGCTGTCTGGCTTGATCCAGAAGACTTATGAGGGCCCCCTTCTTGTGAAGAAACTCCTAGTTGGAACCCATCTCTACAATGGCCCCACCCACCAGCACCACAATCCAATCAGCCTGGGGCAGGATGTGGAGTGCGTGGGTCACAAGAGTCTGTGTCTGGGCAGGGAAGGGTTAGGAGTTAACACATGTGTGGCCACGTTCCATGGCTCATGCCTGTAATCCCAGCACTTTGAGAGGCCAAGGCAGGTGGATCACTTGAGGCCAGGAGTTCAAGACCAGCCAGGTCACTGTGGCTAAGCCCTGTATCTACTAAAAATACTAAAATGAGCTTCGTATGGTGGCACACACCTGTAGTCACAGCTACTTGGGAAACAGAGGCATGAGAATCACTTGAAACTAGGAGGTGGAAGTTGCAGTGGGCTAAAATTGCACCACCGCATTCCATCCTAGGTGATGGAGCAAGACTCCATCAAAAAGAAAGGAAGGAAGGGAGGGAGAGAGGAGAGAGGAAGAGAGAGAAAGAGGGAGAGAGAGGAAGGGAAAGAGGAATGAAAGGAAGAGGAAAGAAAGTAAGAAAAGTCATAAACATGTGCTTGGCCAACCTCTGGAGCAGGGGGTAGGGGTGGGAGTATTGTCCCTGGACTCCGAGTGGGGAGAGCTCCCCTTCTTGTGCTCCTACTATCTTTCTTGAAAATAGCATTTCCAAATAGAGAAACAGAGGGGACTCCTTCAGCCTACCTCAAGAAAACAAGGAGTCCATCTGACGCAGGACAATCATCCAAGGCAGAGCTGTAGTAGTTAAACCACAGATGCATAAGCAAGAAACAGCTGTTGTTGTAAGCTGATGGAATCGGAGGGGTTGTTTGTTATGTAGCATCATCACAGCAAAAGCTGACCAATAAAGAGGAAAATTGGACTCAAGTGGAAGGTGGCGGTGAGAGAAACTTGGGTTAGGACAGAATGCTGAGGGCATCCTCTGCCTTTGCCCTGTGCCCTCTGACACATATTCCCAAACTTACTGTTCCCTGGAGTAGCCCACCTGTCCTGATGACCTGGTTAAAGATGTGCCAAGTGAGGTGGGCATCCAAACCCACCAGGGGGTCATCCAGCAGGTACACAGTTGCCTTTCTGTACACAGCCTGGGCGAGGCTCAGCTGCTGCTTCGGGCCCCTGAGAGATTCATGCCCTGTGGCCACAAAAGGGACATCTACAGGGTGAAACTGGGGAGCCCACGCAGAAGCAGGTTAGGGTGCAACTGCCCATCAGGGTGAGGTGTAGCTCCCCATGTCTGTCCCCTGGGGACATGCTCAGCTTCAAAGGCACTCACTCCCAAGCCAGCATTCCCTGCATCCTTACCGGCCTTGCTTCTCCCCTTCCCAGCACACTTCCTGGAGGGGTTACCTGTGCTTCCCAAGCTACTCTGTCTCCTACTCACTCTCTGTATCCATTTGAGTCCAACTTCTGTTCCCTTTCTCCACTGAGACCACCTTTAATGAGGACACCATTCATTTCCCTATTCGATGATCCAGTGGTAACTTTTCAGTCCTACTTATTTTTATTTTAAATTTTAATTGATTTCTTTTAGTTTTTATTGATATGTAATAGTTGTACCTATTTGAGGGGCACAGGTGATATTTTGACACCTGTAGAGCAGTGGTCCTCAACCTTTTTGGCACCAGGGATCGGTTTTGTAGAAGACAACTTTTCCATGGGCCTGGGGGCAGGGGGGTGCTCTCAGGATGATTCAAGCACATTACATTTATTGTGCACTTTACTTCTATTATTATTATTATTAATTGAGATGGATTTTTGCTCTCGTCACCCAGGCTAGAGTGGAATGGCATGATCTGGGCTCACCGCAACCTCTGCCTGCTGAGTTCAAGCAATTCTCCTGCCTCAGCCTCCAAAGTAGCTGGGATTACAGGTGCCTGCCACCACATCTGGCTGATTTTTTGTATTTTTAGTAGAGATGGCATTTCGCCATGTTGGCCAGGCTGGTCTCGAATCCCTGACCTCAGATTATCTCCTGCCTCACCCCACCCCCCAAATTGCTGGGATGATAGGCATAAGCCATTGTGCCTGGCCTGCTCCTATTATTATTACATTGTAAAATATGACAAAATACTTACACAACTCACCATAATGTAAAATCATTGAGAGCCTCAGCTAGTTTTGCTGAAACTAGATGGTCCCTCTGGGGGCAATGGGAGACTGGGAGACTGTGATAGATTATCGGGCATTAGATTTTTATAAGAAGCATGCAGCTGCAGGGCATGGTGGCTCATGCCTGTAATCCCAGCACTTTGAGAGGCCAAAGTGGGTGGATCACAAGGTCAGTAGTTTGATACCAGCCTGGCCAACATGGCAAAACCCTGTCTCTACTAAAAAAATACAAAAATTAGCCATGCGTGGTGGTATGTATCTGTAATCCCAGCTACTCAGGAGACTGATGCAGGAGAATGGCTTGAACCCAAAAAGCAGAGGTTGCAGTGAGCCAAGCATGTGCCACTGTACTCTAGCCTGGCAAAGAGTGAGACTGCATCTCAAAAAAAAAAAAAAAGAAGAAGAAGAAGAAGAAGCACGCAGCCGAGATTCCTCACATGTGCTCTTTACACTAGGGTTTGTGCTCTTATGAGAATCTAACACTGCCACTGATCTAGAGGTGGAGCTTAAGTGGTGATGCAAACAAAAAGAGTGGCTGTAAACACAGATGAAGCCTCATACACCTGCCCCCTACTCAACTGCTGTGCTGCCTGTCCAGTTCCTAACCGGCCTCAGACTGGTACTGATTCGTGGCCAGAGGGTGTGGGGACCCCTGATGTAGAGAGTATGTAATGATCATATCAGGGTAACTGAGATAGTCATCACCTCAAATATTTATCTTCTGTATTGAGTACACCACAATCCTTGTCTTCTAGCTATCTTGAAATTTACAAATAAATTCTCATTCACTATGATTTCCCTTGTGTAGAATTGATTACTATCACTTATTCCTTCTATCTAGGACTTCTTGTCTTTCATGCATTCCTTTTTAAAATTATTTTTATTTATTTTTGAGACAGTCTCTCTCTTCCATCCATGCTGGAGTGCAGTGGCATGATCTCAACTCACTCCAACCTCCACCTCCTGGGTTCAATTGATTCTCCTGCCTCAGCCTCCTGTGTAGCTGGGATTACAGGTGTGCCACCATGCCTGGCCAATTTTTGTATTTTTAGTAGAGATGGTCAGGCTGGTCTTGAACTCCTGACTTCAAGCAATCTGCCCGCCTCAGCCTCCCCAAGTGCTGGGACTACAGGCACGAGCCACTGCAACCGGCCATTCATTCATTATTTTTTTTTCTCTCTGTAATCTAGACTCAGATGACACATTCATTCATTCTTACATTAATTTATTCCATTAAGAACTACTGCCTGGTTATCATATCCCTGTCAGGGTTCTAGTCTTTGGGGAAACAGCAGTGAATGAAACAAAGTTTCTGCTATCTGAATGGATCCATCACTCTAATGAGAGGGAGAAAGACAGGCAATCCACAAACAAACCAGTAAGACAGACAGCACATTAAGTGGAAAGCTCTATGAAGAATAAATACTAAAGTAGGTGCAGCCAGGTGCGGTGGCTCATGCCTGTAATCTCAGCACCTTGGGAGGCCAAGGTGAGTGGATCGCTTGAGATTAGGAGTTCGAGATCAGCCTGACCAACATGGTGAAACCCCATTTTTACTAAAAGTACAAAAATGGTGGCACCTGCCTTTAATCCTAGCTACTCAGGCGGGAGTATTGCTTGAACTTGAGAGGCGGAGGTTGCAGTGAGCCGAGATTGCACAACTGCACTCCAGCCTGGGGAACACAGCAAGACTGTCTCAAGAAGAAAGGAGAGGAGAGGGGAGGGGAGGAGAGGGGAGGCGAGGGGAGGCGAGGGGAGGAGGGAGGGGAGGGGAGAGGAGGGGAGCGGAGGGGAGGGAAGGAAGGGAAGGAAGGGAAGGGAAGGGAAGGAAGGGAAGGGAAAGGAAAGGAAAGGAAAGGGGAAAGGAAAGGAAAAAGGAAAGGAAAGGAAAGGAAAGGCAAAGCAGGTGTGGGTGTAAGGCGCACTAGCATGAGCAGGGTTGCAGTGGTGGAGGTGGATAAGGTAATCTGGGAAGCCTTCTCTGCGAATGTGACAGAAGTGAGGGATGAGTCCTGGGTACTCCTGGGGAGAGATTTCCCACAGTGGGAACAGCAGTTGTAAAGGCCCTGGGGACAGAGTGTGCTGCAGGGGATCAGGGAACATCACAGACTCTGGAGGCTGGAGTGAAGCCAGATGATGAAGGAAGATGGGGATGACAGATACCAAGGTGACAGGGACGTTGCCAGGGATCATCACGACTTGGGCTTTGACTCTGAGGAAAATGGGAAGATGACCTGAGGTCAGGAAGTTTGAGATGAGTCTGGCCAACATGGTGAAACACTGTCTCTACTAAAAATATAAAAATTAGCCAAGTGTGGTGGCATGCGCCTATAATCCCAGCTACTCAGGAAGCTGAGGCAGGAGAATTTCATGAATGTGGGAGGGGGAGGTTGCAGTGAGCCAAGATTGCACCACCCCAGCCTGTGCAACAGAGTGAGACTCCATCTCAAACACACACACACACACACACACACACACACACACACACACGCACGCACACAAAAGTGGAGGACTGGATTTGGCCTGGGGGTCACAGTTTGCCAGCTCCTGCCCAAGCCATAGCTCCAGATGCATATATTCTGTGTCTTGGACATCTCTGTCCAGACCCTTTGGTGAGGCCCAGAGAGGGGAAGCAATTAGATCAACATCACCCAGCAAGGCAGAGCAGAGTAAGACAGGACTCTAGTCATCTCACTCTCAGTTGTCGAACAGACCCTCACAGCCAATCCCTACCACGACTCCTTGAGTCTCTCTTTGTGTCCATTTCTATTTATTGATTAGTGATTATTCACTGAGCACCTAGTATGTGCTTGACCATGAGCTCAGCCCTTCTTCTTCCCCACTTCCCTGACCACTCCCTGCATTTCTCCATCATAGTGCCCATGATGAATCAGAGACCCAAATGACCCCTAACTGCAATGCCTCCCTGACCCAAAAGACCCTAAGACTCTCACCTTCTCCCTAATTGAAGTGTGGACTCCCCCAGGAAAGCTATCCACATCTGGCCCACAGGGCACAGGCCTCTAGGACTCTCCCCAGCCAGGCTGGGTCCAGCTACTGCCTGAGGCACACTTTCTCCACCACAGAGGTGTTCTGCACCCAGGCCTCCTGGAGCATGTAGGCCACTGAACACTAAAACACAACTTACTTTGGTCACAGAAGGATGTTGGGGAAAGACTTATGACAGGTTTTGAGGAGCAGTGGGAGCTGGGCTCTCGGTGGGTGGGTGGGTGGTTGAGAGAATGAAAGTGAGCTTGGCTGAGATGGGGAGGGGTGGAAAGGCAGTGAGGAAGGGGGACTTTCAGGATGATGGGGACATCCTAGCACACAGGAAAGGGGTGGCCTTACTGTGATGCTCACAAACCCTTCCACCTTTGACAGCGCCCCAAAGAGGATGGACAGCAGGGAGGACTTCCCTGTCCCCACTGGACTGACTAAAGCCAGAAAACAGCCCTGGGGCATGGTGAGGTTTATTCTTTGAGTGCAAGAAAGGAGACATGACATTGGTTAGGGGCCAGCCCTCATCTTTGAGGAAGGGTGAGCCTCAGATGGAGACGAGCTTTCCTGCTCCAGGACTCTAAGAGCACCTGTGGGGCTGTTCCTTTCCCAGTCCTTGTCTGGCTATTTGAGCAACCATCCTGTGCACATCTGTGCATGTACACATGCATACACACATACAAAGTGTGTACACATGCATGTACACTCATTTGCACACTCATACAAGCATGTTAGCATGCACAGCAACACATACAATGTAGGCACACATCTACACACACAAGCACATGTGCATACCCAAGCAATCCATGCTCACACGCATATGTGTGTGCACACACTCACACCATGCACACACATGCATGCATGTCCACCCACGTGCACAGAGTTGGCAGTAGCCTGAGGGTTTCACCAGCCTGGCCTCCTGCCTTGGCTCCTGCAATAAATAGGCTCTTTCCTCCCCTCCCTGCCCCTGCTCTTGGTCCTGCCCCACTCCTGTCCATGTCCCACAGCCCATCCTCCACCCCGTGACCAGAGGGATCTGTTAAAACCCAAGTCGGCAGTGGCTCATGGCTGTAATCCCAGGACTTTGGGAGGCTGTGGTGAGTGGATCACCTGAGGTTGGGAGTCTGAGATCAACCTGACCAATATGGAGGAATTTCATCTCTACTAAAAAATACAAAAATTAGCTGGGTGTGGTGGTGGATGCCTGTAGTCCCAGCTACTTGGGAGGCTGAGGCAGCAGAATTGCTTGAACCAGGAGGTGGTTGCAGTGAGCTCAGATCACACCACTTCATTCCAGCCTGGCAACAGAGACTCCATCTCAAAAAACAAACAAACAAAAAACCCAAGTCAGCTCTTAACATTTCCCAGGTAAACCCGTCAGCACTCCCATTTCACTCAGGGTCAAAGCTAAAGTCCTGATGATCATGAACGACATCCTGTCTCTGTCCACTCTGTGCCTCAGCTGCTCTTTCTTGGCCATGCTGACCTCCTTGCTGTTTCTTGAACACAATAGGTCAGTGGTTCTCAACTGTGGATGACTGCATCCCCCAAGAGTCATTTGGCAAGTTCTAGATATTTTTGGATGTCACAACTGGTAGGGGATGCTGCTGGCATCTAGTGGGTAGAGACTGGGAGTCTGCTAAACATCCCGTAATGCACAGGACAGAATCCAACAATGAAGTTTCAGCCCAAAATATCAACCATGCTGAGGTTGGAAAACCCAAGTCCAGGCATAGTCCTGACCCAGGGCCTTTGCATATGCCATTCCCACTGCCTAGAAGGCTCTTCTCCCATGCCAGCCATGGCGGCTTATGCCTGTAATCCCAGCACTATGGGAGATGAGGCAGGTGGATCACTTGAAGTTGGGAGTTGGAGACCAGCACAGCCAACATAGTGAAACCCCATCTCTACTAAAAATACAAAAATGAGCTGGGTGTGGTGGGGCACACCTGTAATCCCAGCTACTCGGGAGGCTGAAGCAAGAGAATTGCTTAAACCCCAAAGGCGGAAGTTGCAGTGAGCCAAGATCATGCCATTGCACCCCAGCCTGGGTGACAGAGCAAGACTGTTTCCAAAAAAAACCCAAAACTGTTCTCCCAGACAACGGCACGGCTCACTGTCTTTCCTTATGGTCTCAGCTTGAATGCCAAGCCTTCCCTCACTAGGCATGCCATCGAGCTCTGTCCCCTTGCCCTGGATTCCTGTTTGGGCCTCACCTCTACCAGCACATCACCCCAAGAGAGCAGGGCCCTTGTCTGTTTCTTTCACCCAATCCCCAGTACCTAGAACAGAGCATGGCCCAGAGCTAGTGCTCCATCAGTGAAGTGACTGAGTGACAGCCAATGCGAATACTGCCCAGGACATATTCTCTCCCTTCTTATGGAGTTTCAGGCCTGGCTGAGATTGGCCACAAAGACCAAGCCATGGAATTGGGGGCTGTAGATGATAATGATCTGGGACTGATATATGTGGCACAGAATTGAGCAAAGCCAATTAAGCAAATGTCATTGTCCCCATCTGCAGGAAGTGCAGGTCTATGCTGTCCAGGTCCCCACCTGCAGGAGGTACAGGAGCATCCTGGGAATCTTCCTGGCAGAGAACCAGCCCAACCTAACCTACCCTCCCATCCCAGGCTGGAAACCTGCACCACCCCTCAGGTGGAAGTCAGCTGGAGCCCTACACAGCTTCTCCCTGAAAACATGAGGCTGGTTTCCATGGGTGCCATTCTGTACCTATGGAGGCAGGGAGGGCTTTCCTGGAACCAGGCAGAGGTGGCACCGTGTATCATGATGCAATCCTTCCTGGCAGCTGCGGGGCACAAGAGGCCAGTTACAGGAGCCCCCTGACCTGGCCACCCTCTGCATCGGGGAGGCCAGAGGCAGAAGCAGCAACAGGAAATCTCTCCTACTGAACAAACCGTCCTGCTGCTCGCTGGCTCCTGTGTGACCCTGCAGGGGTAGGGCGCATGTCTCACACCTGTAATCTCAGCACTTTGGGAAGCTGAGGTGGGTGGATCACTTGAGGCCAGGAGTTTCAGACCAGCCTGGCCAACTTGGCAAAACCCCATCTCTACCAAAAAGTATGAAAAGTAGCCAGGTGTGGTGGTGGGTGCCTGTAATCACAGCTACTCAAGAAGCTAAGGCAGGAGAATTGCTTGAACCCGGGAGGTTGCAGTGAGCCAAGATTGCACCATTCACCGCACTCCAGCCTGGAAGACAGAGCGAGACTCCATCTCAAATAATAGCAAATACTTATTAGAATATATATTATATATTTATTTTTAATTACATAACTACAATAATTATCATAACCATTATAATCGGTAATAAATATTTCACTGTGACAAGTGTAATTAGATTAGTGGTTCTTGATCCTTAACAAATAGAATCTCCTGAAAGATTTTCTAAAAATCAAAGCTCTCATGGCACAGCCCAGATCCATTAAATCCATTCTCACAACCAGCTGCTGTGATGATCAATATGCCCATTTTGCAGATGGAAACACAGAGGCTGAGAGAGATGATCTACTTGTCAGGATCAACCAGCTAGTCAGTGCTGGGGCTGGGATTTGGACCTGGGCAGTCCAATGCCATCGGCTAGGTTTTTACCACTAGGTGAGTGTTTTCCAGGTACACAGTTTGCCCAGGTTCTTCAGTACAACAAGGGGGAGGGTGGCTTGGTCTGTGGGGTGACAAAAGGATGGGCTGGAGGGGCAAGCCCAAGTAACTTGAGTTTGGAGAGTCTCATCATGCAATAATGCTTGCAATGATGCTATTTTCTTTTCTCCTTTCTTTCTTTCTTTCTTTTTTTTTTTCTGAGATGGAATCTCACTCTGTAGCACAGGCTGGAGTGCAGTGGCATGGTCTTGGATTACTGCAACCTGCGCCTCCCAGCTTCAAGCGATTATTCTACCTCAGCCTCCTGAGTAGCTGGGATTATAGTGCACGCTATCACACCTGGCTAATACTTGTATTTTAGTTTGGCCAGGCTGGTCTCAAACTCCTGACCTCATGATCCAGCCACCTCGGCCTCCCAAAGTGCTGGGATGACAAGCATGAGTCACCGTGCTGAGCTTGCAGTGATACTTTTTTCTAGCTTGACCAAAATGTTGCCATGCTTATCATCTTGGACTTTCTGCATGAGGACAAGACCTGGTCTGTTCGAGGAGGAGTCCCCCCAACCCCCAGCTCACAGACTGGTACCAGTCTGCAGCCTCAGGAACTGGACCATACAGCAGGAGGTGAGAGGAGGAAAGGCGAGCATTGTGTCACCTGTGTTCATATCCATTCCACATCACATGTGTCCCCACTTGATCTCCGCCTCCTGACAGATCAGCAGTGGCATTAGATTCTCATAGAAGCATGAACCCTATTGTGAACTGCACATGTGGGATATCTGGGCTGCATGCTCCATATGAGAATCTCATGTCTGATGATCTGTCACTGTCTTCCATCACCCCCAGATGGGACCGTCCATTGCAAGAAGACAATCTGAAATCATTATTTCATTACATGTTACAGTGTAATAAATGTACAGTAAACGTAATGTGTTTGAATCATCCCAAATCCATGCAGCCCACCCTGGGCCATAGAAAAACTGTCTTCCAGAAAACCCAGTCCCTGGTGCCAAAAAGCTTGCAGACCACTGTGTTAGCATGTTCCCAACAGTGCCTCAGGTATTCTACTCAACCATCAGCACCTCTAACTTTCACAGAGATGGGAGGGAGGCTGAAATTTCAAATCTTCTAATGGCAAGGTTGGTTTCTTTGGCAACCAGCCCCACTGAGGCTGTCCAGGTGCCCCCAGCCATCAGTCATCTCATTAGCATACAAAAGACACATCATTTCTTTTTTTTTTTTTTTGGAGACGGAGTTTCGCTCTTGTTACCCAGGCTGGAGTGCAATGGCACGATCTCGGCTCACCGCAACCTCCGCCTCCTGGGTTCAAGCAATTCTCCTGCCTCAGCCTCCTGAGTAGCTGGGATTACAGGCATACACCACCATGCCCAGCTAAAGACACATCATTTCATACATTACACTCAGGACACTGGGGCAGAGACCACACACAAACTCTTATTATGTTCCAGTAACCCACAGAATGGAAGAAAAAATCTGCACAGTAGATTCTTCATAAGCGTCTGTTATCCAGAATGTATAAATAACTTTTACAATTCAACAACAAAGACAATCCAATCTAAAAACTTATGAAGCACTTTAATACACACTTCACCAGCAAGCACTTGAGAGATGCTTAACATTAGTCCTAATTCAAACCAGAAACAGATACCCCTTAACTCACACTAAAATAGTCATACTAAAAAAAAAAAAAACAAGTGTTGACAAATATGTGCGGAAATGTGAACTATTTAACACTGCTTGTGACAATATGAAATGGTGCAGCATATGTGTCAAATAATTTGGAGTTTCTTCAAACAGTTGCAAGTGGATTTACCATACGACTCAGTGATTCCATTCCTAGCTATATACCCCAAAGACCTGAAAACAGGTGTTCAAACAAAAACTCGTATGCTCTTTAAATGTATCAAGATCATAAACATGCAGCAAAGTCTTGGGAACACTGACAGGAAAACTGGATCAAAATGAAAAAACACATTATACTCCCAAGCGGGGCAGGAGATAAAAGCGAAATGAGTTTGTGAACTGAATTATCACGTAGGAACCATGCTGATTTCCTGATCTAGGGGTTATGTGGTGGTAACCTAGGAGAGTTTCCATGCTCTGGATAAAGTATACCGGAGTATTTTGTGAAACGCTGCAAATCTGGTACAGCGATAACTGCTGGGGACTCTAAGAAAAGAAACAGGTTATATTTTGCACTGCTACTGGAAGTTTCCTAGAAGTATCACATTGTTAAAAAGTAAATTACTGCCGGGCATGGTGGCTCAAGCCTGTAATCCCAGCACTTTGGGAGACCGAGGCGGGTGGATCACGAAGTCAAGAGATTAAGACCACCCTGGTCAACATGGTGAAACCCCATCTCTACTAAAAATACAAAAAATTAGCTGGGCATGGTGGCGTGTGCCTGTAATCCCAGCTACTCAGAAGGCTGAGGCAGGAGAATTGCCTGAACCCAGGAGGCGGAGGTTGCGGTGAGCCGAGATCGCGCCATTGCACTCCAGCCGGGGTAACAAGAGCGAAACTTCATCTCAAAAAAAAAAAAAAAAAAGTAAATTACTTTTTAAAACAACCATATCAATACTACGCCAGAAAAGCAGAGACATCACCAAAATCCACTATAGAGGCTATGCTTCATCCAAAGCTGTGAACCCTTATAAAAGTCTCAACGTCAACAGACTCCACTTAGTAGATATTATTATACTTATTAGTATTAGAGGCTACTGTGTGGATACATTAGTGTTACGGCACAGTGTGGATATTAGTGTTAGGACATGGTGTACATACTATATTGGTGTTGGTGAACAGTGCAGATATTACATTAACATCAGGGAACCATGTGGATAGTATTACATTAGTATTAGAAGCAATGGTGTGGATATCAGATTAGCGTTAGAGTATGGTGTGAATATATTGGTGTTAGGGCACGGTATGGATATCATAGTAATGTTAGGGCATGCTGTGATTATTATATTAGAGGTCACTGTGAGAACATATCTTAGCAGCCACTGTGTCTGGATATTGACAATGATATCAGGGTGTAGTCATAATGATGAGATTTGGGGATTTCATTTTTCTAGATGAATTTCTTCCTTTGCTGAGTACTCTAAAGACTCTCTTCTCTGCACTCAGGGCCATGGAAAGGAAGCATTTTACTCACCAATGAACAAGACTAAGTTGACACAACCCTCGTGCTGCCCTGGCACCTCAGAGGGAAGTTGGTCAGGGGTGGGTTCACGCACCCTCTGGTGGCACCAGAACTCAGCACACTCTTACTCAGTTTCTCAGCAGATGTTCACCCCCGCCTGGCTGTCCTGAAATACCTATAAAATTCAATATTCAGTTTATTCAATGTAATAATTTTGGAAACTCAAGCCAAAATGAAGCCCACTGTAGCCATATCCTTCCCAAAAATAGTGATGGAAGACTTTGGAAGCCATGTAGAATGAAATGAATATATACACACACACACACACAAAAAAAAAAAAAAAAAAAAAAAAACCTACTCAAAATAGTCCAGAGGCAGTAATATGAAATGCAAAACTATAAAAAATCTAAAAGAAAATCTAGATGACATTGGGTTTGGTGTTGAGTTTTAACACACAACATCAAATGCCAATTCATGAAAATATTGATAACAGACTTTATAAAGCTAAATATTCTACTGTGGAAAATTGTATTCAGAGAATAAAAAGACAAGATAGATGTGAGAAGATATTTACACAATACATAGGTGATTTTAAAACTTGTTAAATATCTGAACAGATACTCAACCACAGCAAATATACCAATAGTAGGCTGGGCATGGTGGATGCCCATCTCTACTAAAAATACAAAAATTACCCAGGCATGGTGGTTCATGCCTGTAATCCTAGCTGCTCGGGAGGCTGAGGCAAGACAATCGCTTGAACCTGGGAGGCAGAGGTTGTGGTGGGCCAAGATCACACTATTCCTCTGCCCTACTGTATATGTAAAAATGCAGATTCACTGAACCAGACTAAATTGCATTCAGTGGAAGGCTGATAAAGGATTCAAAAGAATGAAACCTTGTGTTTTATCTACTTCTGACCTAGAAGCACCCCCACTTCCTACTTCCAGTTGTTCCTCCTCACTGAACCAAATGACTGTACATCTTACGCATATTGATTGGTGTCTCCTGTCTCTCTAAAATGTATAAGAGCAAGCTCTACCCTTACCACCTTGGGCCCATGTTGTCAGGACCTCCTGAGGCTGTGTCATGGGCGTGTCCTTAACCTTGGTGAAATAAGCTTTCTACTTGACTGAGACCTGACTCAGATATTTTGGGATCACAATCCACAGTCACCATGGTGTGACACTTGACTACAGCATTCAGTACAGAGATGTGCTATACAGGTTTGTAGCATGGGAGCAATAGGCTATACAATATAACTTATGTCTGGAGTGCGCTATACCATCTAGGATTTAAAAAGACACTCTATGGTGTTCAGACAAGGATGAAATCACCAAGGACAAATTTCTCAGAAAGAATTCACATCAATAGAAGATGCTTGAGTGTATTTTAAATGGTTAAAGCCTAGAAGAAAAAAATAGAAAGTCAACTCCTGTTTTGGTTTAATAACAAAGCTTAATAGAGTTAACATATTTCATCTAATCTAAGATGCTAATGATTAACAAACATTATTTTATGCACCATCACAAATCGGTTGCCAATTAAACTGACTTTCTGAATAACAACAAAAATGTGAATTTACTGCTATTCATGCCAGTAAAGTAAAATGAAAATGAATTACGGTTTTGACATGTTAAAGCAAAACAGGAGGAAGCCGTTAGCCTGAGGTCTTGCAAAGCAAATGGAAACCGAATTGGAGGCATTAAAACTGACTTTAAAACATGAGCAAACCAACCAGTCAATGACAATAAACCCAGCTGCTAGTTGGCTTTATGACTGTTGATGCTGAGGGAACCATCCCCACAACAGGCAGTCGCCTAGCTGGAGCCAAGGAGAAACCTCACTTAGCTGCCACCACTAACAGCTCGAAGTCCCAAGCCCTGTTTTCCGTTCTGGTGCTTCAGGTGTGATTCACGAATCATTCCTTTGCTTAAATAAACTAAATTTATTTTGCCTAAAATTCTCTAACCCTTAAATCCTAACAACTAACCGGTAACCCCAAACTCTAACCCTAACCCGTAGCCGTAATCCTCACCCAAAGCCCTGAGCATACATTGGTTTCCGCGTTTGCACTGATACGTCACTGTTGATGATTCAAACTGCTGTATGGCGGCCGCAGGAGCAGCGCGGACTTTACAGTAACGTGCGGACGGAGGCCTTGCATCAGCAACACAGCTGTTTTCTACACGAGCACTGCGGGTGTTGCATTCACATTCCGGATGTCACAGCTGCCTTAGGAACACGCCATTGTGTTCCGAGGCTGCGGTGTGCACCTCGCACTGCCGCCACGTGGCCTTGGCTCGGGAGAACCTCGGCGCGCAGGACTCCGAGGGGCTTTGGTGTCCAGGTTTCCACACAGAGATCTTCCTACTAGCCTCTGACCCTAAGCAGTCAGGCTGCAAACAGGAAGGATTTTACTCACTGTGGACGCGGCCCAGAGTCGTCCCCAGGTGAGGCTGTGCCCCTAGGTCTGTGCTGTGGAGAACGCAGCTCCGCCCTCACGGGCCCCTCAGGTCTGCACTGAGGACGACGGAACTCCGCAGGCCGCCATGACGCAAGGCACGCCGGGACCGTGACGCCGTCCGAAAAGGCGGCCCGGGCGCCCCCTGCTGGCGGCCGCCGGGCAGTGCGGGGCCCTCTCGCTCCCGGTGATGTGCCCGCGCCCTCTTCCGGCGACGAGGGCCACGGCAGGGCCCTCCCACAGTGAGATCCAAGCCCCGGGGTCTGTGCTGAGGAGGTCGAGCTCCACCTCCAAGTGCCCCCAGGTCAACACTGAGGAGAACACAACTCTGCAGACCGCGTGGGCAGCGATGATGCACCTCGGGGGGCGGAGCCTCAGGACTCTGAAAAGGCGGGCTTGGGCACCCTCTCCTGGCGGCAGACCAGTGCAGGGCCCTCTTGCTCACACTGCAGTGGCAACATGCTCCCTGCTGGCAACTAGGGCAATGCAGCATCCTCTGGCTCACTGACATAGGGGGCTGTGCATATGTACACAATGTTTGCCTATATGTACATGCATACATACTGTACATCTGTACATAATGTAAACATGTAAATGTGCACATACTGTACATCTCTACCTAATGTGCACATTATGTACACGTGTATATATAGTACATATGTACATAACGTGTACATTATGTATACGTGAACATGTGTACATTACGTATATGTGTACATATTGTACATCCGTACATAATGTGCACATTATGTAAACGTGTATATATTGTACAGCTGTACATAATGTACATAATGTGCACACATATGTACACATGTACATATAGTACATATGTACATTATGTACATGGTTACATATTGTAATACCAAAATTAAAAGTACATAATGTGTACAATCTGTATATTTACCATGATATTACATATTGTATATATATTATTGTAATTACATATATCATTGTGATATTACAATAATGTATATATCATACACATGTACATATAAATGTACATATTGTACAGATTATGTACATTTATTGTACATATGTCTTGTGTACACATATGTACATTACAGTAAAGGTACATATGGTACATATTATATACATTTATTGTAATATCCCAATAAACGTACACATTATGAGTATATTCTGGGATATTATTTTTAGTATATTAGATAAAAATTATTCCTAATACCAGGGTGGGTATACACCCATGTGTGTATATCTTGTGATATTATCCATCATATCCTAAGTAGGTATTACTCTCATTGTGAAAGCAAGTGTACACTCTGACTGTTCCATTATCACAGGCGGTGTACAACGCTTCTGTGATGTAGTTACTCTCCTGGGGAGAGTACCCTGAATATCACAGGAAGTATACACCACCACTGTAATATTGTTTCTAACACATCCAAAAACGGAGAGGATACTACTCCAAGTATCTCAGGAAGCGCACAAACCCCCAGTGATATTGTTCCTAATAACTAAGGGATTACAGATAATAATACTCACAATGTGACTGGGGCTGTACACCCATCCTGTGATGTTGTTCCTAATATCCAGGGAAGGAGAGGATGATGTTACTGCCCATAGGGAAATACTCTCTGTATGGCAAGAGGTGTACATCAAGCTCTGATATGGTCACTATTGTCCACAAAAAAAAAAAAAAACAATTATATTGAATTAAACATTGCAAGGGGTGAAAACCCCCTGTGCTGTCAATCCTAATGTCAAGGAAGGTAAGGATGACATTTTTTTCAATATCAAAGAGATGTAACTAGAACTAGTGTTATTGTGCTTAATATATTAAAAAAAAAAAACCAGAATAACATTATGATATTTCCCTATGATATGGTTCTAGTATCATATTACACAACATTTTCAAAACAGATGGTCCCTAGGAGCCAGGGTGGGCCGGGGGGCTGCTACGGGCCCTTTACCGGGGTCTGTCGGCACAGCCCCATAGCCAGGGGGACCCTAGCAGCCAGGGTGAGCTGTGGGGCTGCTACAGGCACTCTGGATGGGGCTGTGGGCACAGCCCCCTAGCCAGGAGGTCCCTAATAGCCAGCGTGGGCCGGGGGCTGCTACGGGCCCTCTGGCGAGGGGTGCGGGCACAGCCTCCTAGCCAGGGGGTCCCTAGTAGCCAGGGTAGGCCAGGGGCTGTGTGTGGGCACAGACTCCTAGCCAAGGAATCCCTAGCAGCCAGGGTGGCCTGGGGGGCTGCTATGGTTTTAGCTGTGTATTTTGAAAAAGTTGTCTCTAAGTGCTATAGCTGATGAAATTAGAATGAGTGATCTGTGTCTACTTGAGTTGAGCTTTCTTTTAGTAATAAAGGATTAAGTTCTATTTGAATTCTTTAGAACTGACTCTCATTCTTGTCAGTCAACTGTGAATTTTCTGTGTTAATTTCTAGCAGAGGTAATAGAGTTAATCCAAAACCATAGGTGTATTAAAGTCCAGATTGACAAGTATACTCAACAAACCAGGTACTGAGCTGGAAGAGGGATCTTTTCCCAGTGGGCCTTAAGGCCCACATAAATCCCTGCACAGAAATCGAGAAACAGAGACAGAAAGGGACTCACCTAAGGCTTGTCACTTGAAAGTGAGTGGCTGGCTGACTAGCAGAGGGCTGGAAATCAAATCCAAATCTCCTGACCTCTAATTTCAAAGGGTGCACTGCCTCCCCAAGGCCCAGTTTCACAGGTAAATAGCTTAACAAGGGCTTTACTGGATTGAAGTCAACATTAAAAGACATCGGAAGAGTCTTTGGCCCCTTGTCTCTAACGAGAATTCGCCCAGGTAATATTTTAACACTGGGTCTAACCTGAGAGATCTGGACTTTCAGCCTGAAACTCTTGAAAAGGATTGATTAACTTAGGAGATCCTGCTACAAAGTAAGAGTCAAGAACCATTTTCAGCAAAGGTGAGCTGACCTCAGTGGTCAATAGGAAATGAGCTCGTTTCAATTACCACCCTCTCACTAATCATCAAGATAAAATTTCTTAAAACATACATGTATTGTGTTTTTCAGAGGGCTGGGGGTTATCAAGATTCTGAGTAACATGCTACCACAGGAAGGAGATGCTGTTCACTCCTGAAGACAGACACACAGACACACACACACACACACACACACACACACACACACACAGTCTAAACACACAACTGGTAGTGTCCAGCCAGATACTTAGCAGTATGAGGAGGGCTTTGAAGTCATCCATGTTGCAAAGGAAGAGACACCTTTCCCTAATTCACATGTCCATTCTCCCTCCTTCTCCCCCAATGCTGCCTCCCCCTGAAGCCCACGCATTACTACGTAGAACAAAATTAGGCAAGGCTATCAGGTTAAAGCATTGTCAATGATGCTCTCATTAAAAATAACAGCACAGTCAAATGGAGAACATGCTTGCATATAAAATGTGATTAATTCTTTCAGACATGGCTCATGATGACTGGGACCACGCCTCCAGGGAGAAGCTCTGCTCTGCAGCCATCCAAGCTGTGTGCCTGGCCACCTCCCAAAGTGCTTCACACTCTCATTTCACCCTTAGAGGCAGACAAGAGGACTGCAAAGGACTCACTTGTCTCCTGTGCTCTCTGAAAAAGACTCCCAATTCTCCTGGGGACCAAAAGGAACAACAAAGGTTGTTTTTTCTTTGTAGAGCACACAACTTTTTCAAAATACACAGCTAAAACTGCTCCTGCTTTAAGTGCTATAGCCCTAGCCCTAGCCCTAGCCCTAAACCTAACCCTAATCACCAACCTGAACCCGAACCCTAACCCTAACCCTTTTTTGAAATCGACTTTTCTGGAATCAACTTGCCTGGCCTTTTCTCAAATTGACTTTTCTGGAATCAACTTGTTTGGCCTTGTCTGAAATCGACTTCTCTGGAATCTACTTGCCTGGCCTGTCTCAAATCGACTTTTCTGGAATTGACTTGCCTTGTCTGAAATCGATTTTCCTGAAATCCACTTGTTTGGTCTGAAATCGACCTTTTCTGAAATTGACTTGCCTGGCCTTGCCTGAAATCGATTTTTTTTTTTGGAATCGATTTGTTTTGCCTTGCCTGAAATCGACTTTTCTGAAATCAGCTTGCCTCCCCTTCTCGTAAATCGATTTTTCTGGAATTGACTTGCCTTGCCTTGCCTGAAATCGATTTTTTTTTGGGAATCGACTTGTTTGATCTTGCCTAAAATCCATTTCTCTGGAATCGACATGCCTTGTCTGAAATCGATTTTTCTGGAATCCACTTACTTGGTCTGAAATTGACTTTTCCCAAATCGACTTGTCTGGCCTTGCCTGAAATCGATTTTTCTGAAATTTACTCTCTGGTCTGAAATCGACTTGCCTTGCCTGAAATCGATGTCTCTGGAATCGACGTGCCTTGTCTGAAATCGACTTTTCTGGAACCCACTTACTTGGGCTGAAATCGACTTTTCTGGAATCTACTTGTTTGGCCTTGCTGGAAATCCATTTTTCCTGGATTCGACTTGCCTTATCTGAAATAGACTTTTCTGGAATCGATCTGTCTTGCCTGAAATTGATTTTTCTGGAATCGACTTGTTTAGCCTTGCCTGAAATCCATTTTCCTGGATTTGACTTGCCATGCCTTTTTTTTTTTTTTTTTTTTTTGAAATCGACTTTTCTGGAATCCACTTGTCTGGTCTGAAATCGATTTTTCTGAAATGGACTTGCCTAGCCTTGCCTGTAATCGATTTTTCTGAATTCTGCTTGCCTCCCCTTGTCTGAAATCGATTTTTCTGGAATTGACTTTCCTTGCCTGAAATAGATTTTTTTGGGAATCGACTTGCTTGGCCTTGCCTGAAATCAATTTCTCTGGAATCCCCGTGCCTTGTCTGAAATCGACTTTTCTGAAATCGACGTGCCTGGCCTTGCCTGAAATCCATTTTCCTAAAGCACTTAAAGCGGGGACCATTTTAGCTCTGTATTCTTAGAAACTTATCTAGCACTTAAAGCATGGACAGTTTAAGCTGTGTATTTTCAAAAAGTTGTCTCTAACTGCCACAGCTGATAAAGTCAAAATGAGTGACCTGTGTCCCCTTGAGTTGAGCATTCTTTTAGTAATAACGGATTAAGTTATATTTGAATTTTTTTTTTTTTTTTTTTTTTTTTTGAGGTGGAGTTTCACTCTTGTTACCCAGGCTGGAGTGCAATGGCGCGATCTCGGCTCACCACAACCTCCGCCTCCTGGGTTCAGGCAATTCTGCTGCCTCAGCCTCCTGAGTAGCTGGGATTACAGGCACGTGCCACCATGCCCAGCTAATTTTTTGTATTTTTAGTAGAGACAGGGTTTCACCATGTTGACCAGGATGGTCTCGATCTCTCGACCTCGTGATCCACCCACCTCGGAAGCCGAGGCAGACAGATCACCTGAGGTTAGGAGTTCTAGACCAGCTTGGCCAATGTGGCAAAACCCTGTCTCTACTAAAAATACAAAAATTACCCGGGCCTGCTAGCATGCACTTCGAATCCTAGCTACTTGGGAGGCTGAGGCAGGAGAACAGCTTGAACCCAAAAGGTGGAGGCTGCAGTAAGCTGATATCTAGCCACTGCACACCAGCCTGGCTGAAACGGCAAGATTCCATCTGGAAAAGAAAAAAAGAAAGAAAACCAAAATGTCTGGGAGTGGCAGGGTGCAGTGGCTCACTCCTGTAATCCCAGCAATTTGGGAGGCTGAGGTGAGCAGAGCACCTGACGTTAGCAGTTCAAGACCAGCCTGACCAACATGAAGAACACCTGTCTCTATGGAAAATACAAAAATTAGCTGGGCATAGTGGCATGTTCCTATAATCTCAGCTCCTCAGCTGGATGAGGAAGGAAGATCACTTCAACCTGGGAGGTGAAGTTTGCAGTGAGCTGAGGTGGTGCTACTGCACTCCAGCCTGGGTGACAGAGAAAGACTCCGTCTCAAAAAAAAAAAAAATCAAATAATTTCACACTAGAATAGTTATACTAAAAAACAAAACAAAAAAAAGAGTTGACAAAGATGTGCAGAAACTTGAACCCATAAACACTGCTTCTGACAGTATTAAACGGTCCAGCCTATGTGTAAAATCATTTGGTGTTTCTTCAAACACTTGCAAATAGATTTGCTATATGACTCAATGATTCCATTCTTCGGCATATACCGCAAAGAACTGAAGACAGGTGTTCAAACAAAAACTTGTATGCTCTTTAAGTGTGTCAAGGTGACAAATATGCAGGAAAGTCTGGGTCACAGTGCCAGGAAAAGAAAACTGGATCAGAACAAAGAAAAACACATCATACTCCCAGGTGGTGCAGAAGGTAAAAGTGAAATGAGTTTGTAGACTGAATTATCATGTAGAAACCGTGCTGATTTCCTGATCTAGGGGTTATGTGGTGGTTACCTGGGAGAGTGTACTTTGGGCAAAATATACTGAAGTATTTTCTGGGACATTGTAAATCTGGTACAGCAACAACTGCTGCAAAATCTAAGAGAAGAAACAGGTTATACTTTGTACTGCTATTGGAAGATTCCTAGAAGTATGACATTATTGGAAAGCAAACTACTTTTTAGAACAACCATATCAATACCACGCCAGGAAAGCAAAGACCTCATCAAAATCCATTATAGAGGCTATAGTTCAACCGAAGCTGTGAAATCCTTATAAAAGTCTCCATGTCAACAGAGTTCACTTAGTAGATACTACTGTATTTACTAGTATTAGAAGCTACTGTGTGGATATATTAGTGTTACGGCATGATGTGGATATCAGTGTTAGGGCATGTTGTGAATATTATATTGGTGTTAGGGCACGGTGTGATTACTATATTAGAGACCACTGTGAGAATACTTATTAGCAGCCACTGTGTCTTGGACACTGACAAGATCAGAGTGTAGTCAAAACAGTGGATTTGATGGTTTCCTTTGTCTAGCTGAATTCCTTCCTCTGCTGAGTACTCTCTAAAGACTCTCTCCTCTGCAGTCAGGGCTTTGGACAGGAAGTTTGTTACTCACCAATGAATAACACCAAGTTGACACGACCTTCATGCTGCCCTGAGGAAGATAAAGCTCCTTGCCACTTCTGGCACCTCAGAGGGAAGTTGGTCAGGGGTGGGTTCGTGCACCCTCTGGTGATGCCAGAGCTCCGCACAGACACTCTTGCTCAGTTTCTAGGTGGACGTGCAACCCCGCCTGGCTGTCCTGAAATACCTATAAAATTCAATATTGAGTTTACGCAATGTAATAATTTTAGAAATTCAAACCAAAATGAAGCCCGCTGTAGCCATTCCTTCCCAAAGACGGTGATGGAAGACTTTGGAAGCCATGTAGAATAAAATGAATAAATACACAAATTAAGAAAAACAAAAACCTACTCAAAATAGTCCAGAGACTGTAATTTTTTTTTTGAGACGGAGTTTTGCTCTTGTTACCCAGGCTGGAGTGCAATGGCGCGATCTCGGCTCACCGCAACCTCCGCCTCCTGGGTTCAGGCAATTCTCCTGCCTCAGCCTCCTGAATAGCTGGGATTATAGGTACGCACCACCATGCCCAGCTAATTTTTTGTGTTTTTAGTAGAGACGGGGTTTCACCATGTTGACCAGGTTGGTCTCTCTCTCTCGACCTCGTGATCCACCCGCCTCGGCCTCCCAAAGTGCTGGGATTACAGGCTTGAGCCACCGCGCCTGGCCCAGAGACTGTAATTTTAAATGCAAAACTATAAAAAATCTAAAAGAAAATCTATATGACATTGAGTTTTGTGTTGACTTGTAACATAAAACATCAAATACCAATTCATGAAAATATTGATAACACAGACTTTACAAAACTAAGTATTCTACTGTGCAAAACTATTCAGAGAACAAAAAGACAAGAGAGATGTGAGAAGATAATTACAAAATACATACGTGATTTTAAAACTGGGTAAATATCTGAACAGATACCTAACCAAAGCAAATATACTGATAGTAGGCTGGGCATGGTGGCTCATGCCTGTCATCCCACAACTTTCGAAGGCTTAGATGGGTAAATAATCTGAGGTCAGGAGTTCCAGACCAGCCTGGCCAACATGGCGAAACCCCATCTCTACTAAAAATACAAAAAATTAGCCAAGCGTGCTGGTGTTTACCTGTAATCCCAGCTACTTGGGAGGCTGAAGCAGGAGAATCACTTAAACATGGGAGGTAGAGGGTGCAATGAGCCAGTATCGTGCCATTGCCCTCCAACCTAGGTTACAGAGCAAGAAAGACTCCATCTTAAAAAAAAAAATGTTAATAACGTATCTGACACATGTTGATATGTTAATACGAGGGGAAACTAGTTTGGGTCTACACAGGAAATCTGCATTTTCCTCCCAATTTCAGTGTGAATCTAAAACCAATTTAAAATAAAACCTTTATTTAAAAATTATAATTTTTTTAAAATATCTGCTTACTTATTTGTACTAATAATAAGTAGTAATTGACACTAACTACTACTTTTCAAAACAAGGGCATTCATGATGCTGCAAAGTAATTTATGCAAACATATATAATTTCAATGAAATGCCTATTTTACAAGATTTATGTTAAAATAACACATCCATGTAAACATATTTATCGTATCTTTTTTCTTGTGGTGTGGTTCACTCTCTAGGAAATCTGGTCACCTTAGAACCAAGGAAAGAATTCAGATTTTGGAGACTATTTCAATTTACAGCAGGATGTTTTCAAAAATATAACTTTTAAAAAAAAAATTTCTTCCGATCGATGTGGTGACGTCATGCTCTCCCGGGCCGTGACCGATCCGTGGCGGGCAAGGGACGGCCATTCATGGTGAATGGGACTGCTCTTCTCGTCCTGCCCGCGGGGGCCCCTTGCCTCTCCTCTCCCTGCCTGTGGGGTTTGCCTTGGGAGAGGCGTAGGGGTACGGAATCCGGCTCGACCTCGCTGTGCTTCCCCGATCCTCTGCCTGGCGGGGGCGGTGGCGGCGGGGTCATCTGACGCGGCAGGCATCCCTCGCTCTTGCCTCCTGTGGTTGTTGCCTTGCGGGGGCGGGCCCCTCTCCACGGCGGTGGGGGGCTGTCCCGCCAGCCTGCCGTGCTGCCCTTGCCGGGGGTGGTGTGAGCGTTGGCTCCGCTTGAGCCTTTGCGGTGCCCCTGGAGCACTCCGGGCTGTCCCTCAGGTGCCCGAGGCCGAGCGGTGGTGCTGTTCCAGCCCCTGGGGCCCCCTCCTCCGGTTGCTGCCGTGGGGTCTGCGTGTGGGTCCTGAGGAGGAGCTCAGCTCGTCAGAGGGGGGGTCGTCGAGGTGGTCAAGCAAGGTGTGCCCCTCCCGTGCAGGGTAAGGGGCGCCTCTGGTTTTCCTCCTCTTGCCAAAGACCACCCCTCCCTTTCCCAGGTGTCCCTGAGCGCCTCCATGGGTGGCCCAATGAGGGGCGACCGGTTTATTAATTTAATTTATATATATTAAATTTAAAAAATTAAAATAGCAATTGATTGTGACTGAATCACTTATTATAATGGATTCTTGTCTTTGTTTTGTTTCCCAGCATTCCTTTTAGCTACAATACAACAAAAGCAAATATTTGCCATTGGAAAAAATATTCAAAGGAAGACTGTAAAGGGAATTTGTGACCACAATTATTCAATGTTTCATGACGATGCTTTCTAATACTGAAAAGTTTAAAGGGTTAGTCAAAGTTATTCCCCCAAAGATGCTTTGAAGAAATCGATGAAACTAGAGAAACAAAAGTGGCAGGACAATCAATGTGACTTTAGATGTCACTGTGTCTTGTGAGAAAAAGTAATTTACCTTTAGAGGATCACTAAGAATTACTGGAAGCCCAGACTGTGGAATGTATCTAAATTTAGTTGTCAATATCACTAGCAATGAATGTGATAAAAAGGGATCTCTGTTTTATTTGTGTAATACAATACCAACGCAGTATTTAACGCTCCAAGGAAAACAATGTTATACCTGAAATACAGTTGACAATATCAGAATCAAAATAAGCTTCCTGACCAGCCATGGTGGCTCACGCCTGTAATCCCAAGACTTTGAGAGGCCAAAGCAGGCGGATCACCAGAGGTCGGGAGCTCCAGACCCGCCTGACAAACACGGAGAAACCCCATCTCTACTAAAAATACAAAAATTACCCAGGCTTGGTGGTGCATGCCTGTAATCCCAGCTACTGGGGAGGATGCGGCAAGACAATCGCTTAAACCAGGGAGGAGGCGGGTGTGCTGGGCCAAGATCACACCATTCTTCTGCCCTACTGTCTATGTAAAAATGCAACTTCACTGAACCAGACTAACTTGTATTCAGTGGAAGGCTGATCAAAAAATTCAGAAGAATGCAACTTTTGTTTTATCTACTTCTGACCTAGAACCACCCCCCACCCCGCCTTCCTACCTCCAGTTGTTCCACCTCACTGAACCAAATGACTTTACATCTTGCACATATTGATTGGTGTCTCTTGTCTCTCTAAAATATATAAAAGCAAGCTCTACCCTGACCACCTTGGGCCCATGTTGTCAGGACCTCCTGAGGCTGTGTCATGAGCATGTCCTTAACCTTGGCGAAATAAGCTTTCTACTTGACTGAGACCTGACTCAGATATTTAGGGATCACAATCCACAAGCACCATGGTGTGACATTTGACTACAGCATTCAGTACAGAGATGAGCTATACAGGTATGGTATGTAGCCTGAAAGCAAGAAGCTATACCAGATCACTTACGTGTGAAGGGGGCTACACCATCCAGGTTTTATAAGGACACTCGATGGTGTTTGCACAAAGATGAAATCACTAAGGACACATTTCTCAGACAGTATCCACATTGTTAGGAGATGCTTGAGTGTGTTTTAATTGGTTAAAGCCTAGGAGGAAAAAAAAGCAACTGAACTCCTGTTATGGTTTCATAACAAAGCTTAATAGAGTTAACATATTTCATCTAATCTAAGATGTTAATAATTAACAAACATTATTTTATGCAACATCACAAATAGGCTGCCAATTAAACTGACTTTCTGAATGACAACAAAAATGTGAACTTACTTTTATTAATGCCAGGAAAATAAAATGAAAATGAATTATGGTTTTGATATGTTAAAGCAAAAAAGGAGGAAACCGTTACCCTGAGGTCTTGCCTAAGCAAACGGAAACCGAACTTCGAAACATGCAAACTGACTTAAAAACATGAATAAACCAATTAGTCAATGACAAAAAGCCCAGCTGCCAGCTGGCTGTATGACTATTGACGCTGAGGGAACCATCCCCACAACCGGCGGTCGCCCAGCTGGAGCCCATGAGAAACCTCACTCAGCTGCCACCGCTAAGAGCTTGAAGCCCCAAGCCCTGTTTTCCGTTCTGGTGCTTCAGGCATGATTCATGTATCATTCCTTCCTTCAAGTTTGCCTAAAATTTTTCTAACCCCTGTATCCTAACCCCTAACTGGTAACCCCGAACTCTAACCCTATCCGCTAGCCCTAATCCTCACCCTAAACCCTAACCATACGTTAGTTTCTACGTTTGCACTGATATGTCCGTGCTGAGTATTGAAACTGCGGTACCGGCAGGGCCGCATGACTAGTGCGGATTTTATAGCAACATGTTTGGACTGAGGCCTTGCATTAGCATTAGGTGTTTCCTACCTGAGCACTGGGGTTATTGTATCCGTATTTCAGAGGCCATCTCTGCCTCGGGAACGCTCCATTTGTCTTCTGAGGCTGCTGGGTGCACCTCACACCGCAGCCGCCTGGCCTTGGGCAGGAGAACCCAGGTGCGCAGGGTTCAGAGGGGCTTTTCGTGTCCAGTTTCCCACACAGAGCTCTTCGTACTAGTCTCTGACCCTCAGCAGTCAGGAATGCAGACAGGAAGGATTTTACTCACCGTGGACACGGCCCAGAGTTGTCCCAAACCGAGGCTGTGCCCGCTAC
Source organism: Saimiri boliviensis (assembly GCF_048565385.1). Classification (NCBI taxonomy): domain Eukaryota; kingdom Metazoa; phylum Chordata; class Mammalia; order Primates; family Cebidae; genus Saimiri; species Saimiri boliviensis. The sequence continues at coordinate 155,816 of NC_133450.1, forward strand.
GTCTGTGCCGTGGAGAACGCAGCTCCGCAGATTGCCCTGACGCGATGCACGCCGGCGCCCTGATGCCCACTGAAAAGGCACGCTCGGGCGCCCCCTGCTGGTGGCCAGGCGGTGAGGGCCCTCTTGCTCATGGTCCTGTGTCTGCACCCCCCTGATGGCAGCTGGGGCCACCGCAAGCCCCTCTTGCAGTAAGAACCCCGCCCCAAGGTGTGTGCTGAGGAGGACGCAGTTCCACCCTCACAATGCCCCCCAGTTCTGTAAGGAGGAGAACGCAACTCTGCAGACCGCTGTGACTCAATGCACACTGGTGGTGTGACAGGATGCACACCGGTGGAGGAGCCTCAAGAATCTGAAAGGTGGGTGTGGGGGTCCCTACTGGGGGCCTGCACTGCAGGGCCCTCTTGCTCACGATGCTGTGCCCACGCCCCCTTCTGGCTAGGTCCACTGCAGGGCCCTCTGACAGTGTGGTGACCAGCATCACCTGCTGGCAGCTGGAGGCCTGCAGGGCCCACTTGCTCAGTGTAGTGGCAATATGCCCGCTGCTGGCAAACAGGGCAGTGCTACATCCTCTTGCTCACAGTGTGGTGCCTGTGCTGCTGGGCACTCTTACTCTCGGTGGAGTGGGGTCACGCCCCCGGCTGGTGGCTGGGGCACTGCAAGACCCTCTTGCCCATAGCGTCCTGGCAACACTCCTGTGATGGCAACTAGAGCACTGCAGGGTTCTGTTGCTCATGGTGTGGTATTCGCTGGGATTACAAGCGTGTGCCACCATGCCTGGCTAATTTTGTATCTTTAATACAGTCAGGATTTCTCCATGTTGGCCAGGCTGGTCTCAAACACCCAACCTCAGGTAATCTGCCCGCCTCAGCCTCCCAAAGTGCGGGGATTATGGGCATGAGCCACCTAGCTCGGCCTAATTTTTTGATTTGTCATAGAGACTGGGTTTTGCCATGTTACCTATGCTGTGGGGTTTCCTTCTGATGAGATGAAAAGATTCTGGAATTAGGTAGAGGAGATGGCTGTACAGCATTGTGAATGTACTAAAAATGAACTGTACACATTAAAATGGAAGAAATGGTGACTTATACAAATTTTATTTTGATTGATTGATTTTTTCTGGTCTGACATGACTCTAGGCTTGTCAGTCAATATTTTGATTTTTTTAAAAAGGACAACGATGAGTTGAAACGTTTAAGGACCTATCAGTAGAAATGGTAAGAAGACAGCGCATGGCTGGGCACAGTGGCTCACGCCTGTAATCCTAGCACTTTGTGAGGCCAAGGTGGGTGGATCACCTGCGGTCAGGAATTCAAGACCAGCCTGGCCACCATGGTGAAAACCCATCTTTAAAAAAAAAAAAGAAGAAGAAGACAGCGCAGAAGAGGGCAGGGCTGAGACTCAAGGGAGAGAGCAGGCTCCCCACGGCCTCCTGCTGTCTGCGGGGCACCTGGAGCCCTGAGGCCCCACTCCTGCCTGACTCCCTGCCTGCTGGCTCCTAATCATCTGGCTTCTGCGGCTTCTTCAGCTCCCACTGCCCCCAGAGTGAAGGCTGCTCATCCACACTCACCTGGCCTCGGTGACGCCAGCAGCGTTTCCCCTGCACATGCTTTCCAGCTGCATGTAGACCGAGCAGTTGACCCAGCTCCACTCGGGGTCACAGATGGCCAGGAAGTTGGGGTGCAGGTGGCCGATCGTGTACTTGGCCAGGTCCATCAGAGACTGGATCACAGCCGCCCCAAAGAGGAAGGTCCCCAGCACCTTGTACATGGCAGCCACGTAATTATTGAAGTCAGAGCAGGAATAGAGCCTGTGGGCACCAGGTAGGCTTCTCCCGCCGAGACCTGCGTGTGGGGCAGCTGCGGTGACCAGAGGGGGTCCTGGTCAGCCCATGGGCCCTTAGTGGGCCTCAGTCCTCCGCACGGGCCTCCCCAAGGCTGCTGCAGAGCTGGGGACTCTAAAGGTGCCCTAGCTGGGCTCGGTGGCTCACACCTGCCAGCCCAGCACTGTGGGAGGCTGAGGCGGGAGGATCACCTGAGGTCGGGCGTTCAAGACCAGCCTGACCAACATGGTGAAACCTGTCTCTACTAAAAATACAAAAATTAGCATGCCTGTAGTCCCAGCTACTGGGGAGACTGAGGCAAGAGAATCACTTGAACCCAGGAGGCGGAGGTTACAGTGCGCGGAGATCCTGCCATTGCACTCCAGACTGGGCAACAAGAGCAAAACTCCATCTCAAAACACAAAAGGGGGTTCCTATTACCCACAAGTACCACTCAGGGCAAGGCTGTGTCCCCCAGCCCCCCACAGACCTCCAGGCCACCCCCATCAGGAACCCAGGGTTAGGCTGTACCCCATCCTGCCCCCCTCCCTGACCCTCTGAACCCCTCCTGCCTTACAAGGAAGATGATGGCTGTGATGCTGACCTCGGCCAGAGCCCAAGGGTGATGGTGTCTGGATGATAGGGGTACCGGATGGAGTCATCCTCACAGTAAAATCCTCGGTTATAAAGGGAGTTCACCAGCGACAGGACAGCGAAGGACAGGGAGGCTGGAGGGGGAGAAGGGCCTGGGAGCTGTGAGGTTCTCAAACCAGCTGGGCCATGGGGCCCCCACACCAGCCTTGGCCTTGAGGCCTCCCACCAACAAGGAAGAGCTTCTCTCACAGCACGTGGGAGGCCCAAGCAACACTCCTTTCCCATCACCCTCAGATAAGCATAAACTCCCCAGGCCCTCTCCCCCTCACACCCTCCCTCTGCTCCTTGAAAAACCGGGCAAGGCCGGGCGCGGTGGCTCAAGCCTGTAATCCCAGCACTTTGGGAGGCCGAGGCGGGTGGATCACGAGGTCAAGAGATCGAGACCATCCTGGTCAACATGGTGAAACCCCATCTCTACTAAAAATACAAAAAATCAGCTGGGCATGGTGGTGCGTGCCTGTAATCCCAGCTACTCAGCAGGCTGAGGCAGGAGAATTACCTGAACCCAGGAGGAGGAGGTTACAGTGAGCGGAGACCCTGCCATTGCACTCCAGCCTGAGTAACAAGAGCAAAACTCCGTCTCAAAAAAAAAAAAAAAAAAAAAAAAACAGGCAAACACTCACCTCTGGGCCTTTGCACAGAGACTTCTCTCTGCCCAAAATATCTTATTTTTATTTTTAAAGGTAGAGACAGGGGTCTGATGCTGACCAGGCCGGTCACAAACTCCCAGGCTAGAGCGACCCCCCAGCCTCAGCCTCCCAAAGTGCCGAGATTACAGGTGTGAGACAACGTGCTGGGCACCAAAGTGACTCCCACTTCCACTCAGTTTCATCTCCCCTCCCGGCTGTCCCCACCAGCGTCCCTCTCACAAAAGGAAAGGTCTGTTTAGTCGTGCGTGGTGGCGCGTGCCTGTAATCCAGCTACTCGGGAGGCTGAGGCAGAAAAATTGCTTGAAACCGGAAAATGGAAGTTGCAGTGAGCCGGGATCGTGCCACTACACTCCAGCCTGGCAACAGAGCGAGACTCTGTCTCAATTTATTAAAAGAAAATAAATAAATAAATAAATAAATAAATAAAAATAAAAGGGAAGGTTTGCTCTTTCTCCCTATTGCCCCAAGTGGAATTACGCAGTCACCTGTGGGACACTGGACTTAATCTCCCCACCTCCACCCGCCAGCACCAGGAGGGGCCTATTGTATTCAGGACAGAGACCCTGGAGGCTGCTCAGAGCCTGGCCAGCGCAGATGTTTAATAAACATCTGTTAAAACAGGCAGGACTTATTTCAACCTAAGAGCTGGCCAGAGAAGTCAGGAAAAGGCAAAAGCAGGGGCACAGCGGAGGTGCCTTCATGCTCACCTCTGCCTGCCACTGACCCTCGTGCCAGGGCACATGCCAGCCACACGGTAACTCAGGGACGAAAAGCACATTCTTGTCAATTCCACACTTTCGGAAGGTGTCACATAGCACTGGGGCTCCCGGGACCCTGCTGGGCTCAGGGTGGCCAGGGAAGCCGGAGTCAGCTACAGAGGGCAGGGGCCGGGGCAGCTCCCTGTTCCACTCGGCAGGTGCACAACAAAAGCGCAGGGTGTCTACCCCAGAGAATAACGAAGGCAGGGCGTTTTTGGCCCAGCAGGGCAAGGACAAAAAAGCGTGGCTTTTCTGAATTCTGAGAGTCTGAGGAGGGACAGGGAGCCTCACACTCCTCCCTGCATGCCAGCTGCAAGGGTCCTAGGACACGGCACACCTTTGATGCTGGCTGAGTCTGGGGAAATAAAGCAGTGAAGACAGCAGAGATCTGCCTTACAGGGCAGAAAAGGCGGAGGGAATGCAGAACAGAACGGGCAGTGCAGGGGCCCAGAGCCGGGCTGGTGCCCGGAGAGGCGAGCGCTGGGGCAGAGCGGGATGCGCTGTAAGAGCCCGGCTTCTGCTGGGGCGCAGGGGCGGCTGGCGCCGCTGAGTGAGGGCAGAGACCAGGGAGGAGGCTCCTGCAATTGCCCCGCCGAGGAAGGTCGGGGTCACAGGATTGCAGCCTCTCCCCGCGGCTCTCAGCAGGCGGAGGCTCACACCGGTTGGCCTCCGTTTCCGACCTCCCTGCCCCAGTAACTCCAGCTAGACTCAGACACCCCCATGACAACCGGCCCCGGGCTTCCCTCTGCCTGGAAAGCTCACTCTGGGGTGCCCGGAACAGGCACCTTCTCTTCCTTTGACCCCCGGGAGCCTTCCCGCCCTCACGCTGCCCCCACAGCCCCGTCTGGAACCTGTGGACTGCACCGTGACGGGCCGCAGCTTCCAGATGGAGGTGCCCTCGGCCTGGCCGCCACCCCTGGCACGCAGCAGCCACACCCAACCCCACCCCGGCGGCACCTCCCGGCTGTGCGGCCTCCAGCAGGCGACTCCGCGCGGCTGCCCCTCCCTCACAGGCCATTTACGGAACCGTTTCGGTTATCTGCATGCTGCTGAGGGCCTGGCAACCAGAAAGTGCCACACACGTTTAAGTAACTGACAGCACAGCTGCTCAGGACGTGGCACCCAGGGCTGGCAGACACCCCACGGGACATGGCACCCAGGGCTGGCAGACACCCCACAGGACATGGCGCCCAGGGCTGGCAGACACCCCACGGGACATGGCGCCCTGGGCTGGCAGACACCCCACGGGACATGGTGCTCAGGGCTGGCAGACACCCCAGGGGACATGGCGCCCAGGGCTGGCAGACACCCCACGGGACATGGCGCCCAGGGCTGGCAGACACCCCACGGGACATGGCACCCAGGGCTGGCAGACACCCCACTGGACATGGCACCCAGGGCTGGCAGACACCCCACGGGACATGGCACCCAGGGCTGGCAGACACCCCACGGGACATGGCGCCCAGGGCTGGCAGACACCCCACGGGACATGGCGCCCAGGGCTGGCAGACACCCCACGGGACATGGCGCCCAGGGCTGGCAGACACCCCACGGGGACCTCGTGCTGTCCCCTGCCGCCCCACAACGAGAGTCTACTTCGGAGGTCAGAGGACTTGGCCAGAGAACCAGGAAACCTGCTGGGGAGGGGCGCACCCCCGCCCCCGCGGTGACATAACTGCGGGGGGCCATTGTCCCTTCAGCCACAGAGCAAACACTCCGCCTTTGTTCCCGGCACCCTGGCGGGGGAGGGGGTCCATCCCCCATCCGGCCTGAAAACTCGCAGAACAGGTTTGGGTCTCCCGAGGCCCCGAAGCCTGGGACCCAGCTTTTCTCTCCAAGTGTCTCCCCTGCCCGAGGCGCAGGGGTTCGAATCCCACCGACGTGCAGGGCCTATGCCTATGTTATTATTATTATTATTATTATTATTATTATTATTATTATTTTGAGACGGAGTTTCGCTCTTGTTACCCAGGCTGGAGTGCAATGGCGCGATCTCGGCTCACCGCAACCTCCGCCTCCTGGGTTCAGGCAATTCTCCTGCCTCAGCCTCCTGAGTAGCTGGAATTACAGGCACGTGCCACCATGCCCAGCTAATTTTTTGTATTTTTAGTAGAGACGGGGTTTCACCATGTTGACCTCATGATCCACCCGCCTCGTCCTCCCAAAGTGCTGGGATTACAGGTGTGAGCCACCGTGCCCGGCCCCAATTATTATTATTCTTGAGACAGGGTTTCCTTCTCGTTGTCCATGCTGGAGTGCAATCTCGGCTCACTGCAACCTCTGCTTCCCAGGTTGAAGCAATTCTCCTGCCTCAGCCTCCCAAGTAGCTGGGATTACAGGCACATGCTTGTCTAATTTTGTATTTTTAGTAGAGGTGGGGTTTCTGCATGTTGGTCAGGCTGGTCTTGAACGCCTGACCTCAGGTGATCCACTCAACTCGGCCTCCCAAAGTGCTGAGATTACAGGGATGAGCCACCACACCGGGTTTTGGTTTTTGTTTGTCTTTTGAGATGGAGTCTTGCTCTGTCTCCCAGGCTGGAGTGCAGTGGGATGATCTCGGCTCACTACAACCTCCCCCTCCCGGGTTCAAGCAATTCTCCTGCCTCCGCTTCCCGAGTAGCTGAGATTGTAGGCACATGCCACCACGCTGGGCTAATTTTTGTAGTTTTAGTGGAGTCAAGGTTTCACCATGTTGGCCAGGCTGGTCTTGAACTCCTGACCTCAGGTGATCCACCCGCCTCAGCCTCCCAAAGTGCTGGGATTACAGGCATGAGCCACCTCACCTGGCCACTATGCCTATCTCATTGTATTTCTAAAAGGGGAGGGAAAAGAAATAATTGCATTTCCATCCTCACAGTAACTCCATAAAGGAGATAATATCATTTACCTTTTACAAATGCGAAACAAAAGCTCCAGCTTTTTTTTTCTGAGACAGTGTCTCACTTTGAAGCCCAAGCTTGAGTGCAGTGGCATGACCTTGGCTCACTGCAGTCTTGACCTCCGGGACGCAAGTGATCCTCCCACTTTAGCCTCCTGAGTAGCTGGGACTACAGGGGGACACTGCCACACCTGGAAAAATGTTTGAAATTTTTTGTAGAGATGGGGTCTTGCTATGTTGCCCGGGCTGCTCTCAAACTCCTGGGCTCAAGTAATCCTCCCACATCGACCTCCCAAGGTGCTGGGATTACAGGCATGGTCGCTCCAGCTTTTTTTTTTCCCAAGGCCACATTAAGTTGTTAGCGGCTGAGTCAAAAGAGTCCTGGAGTCTGCTGACTCCTACTTCAGTGTTTCTTCAGCTAGACTACAGCCACTGTCATTCCTGGAAGTTGTCTGACAGTGGACTGAGATGGAATGTTTGGGTGTGTAGCACAAACAGAGGAACATCTCTTAGGAGACTGAACCCTGAAGTTCTGATGGGGCCAGCATGTATTCTGGGGAAAGGTTTCATAGCTCCCATCCATGACCAGTGAATAGGAATTAGGTACCAGGCGTGGTGGCTCACGCCTGGAATCCCAGCACTTTGGGAGGCTGAGGTGGGTGGATCACTAGGTCAGTTCAAGACCAGCCTGGCCAATATGGTGAAACCCCATCTCTACTAAAAATACAAAAAATGAGCTGGGCATGGTGGCGCGTGCCTGTAATCCCAGCTACTCAGGAGGCTGAGGCAGGAGAATTGCCTGAACCCACGAGGCAGAGGTTGCAGTGAGCCGAGATCGTGCCATTGCACTCCAGCCTGGGTAACGAGAGCGAAACTTTGCCTCAAAAAAAAAAAAGAAAAAAGAAAAAGGAAGAAAGAAAAAGAAAAGCCTCTGCTGCATATTTTCCAGGCACCAAATAGCATAAAAGGTCAGTATGATACTACAAACTCTGGCTAATAAAACAAACTGACACAATTAAATGACTATTGAAAATAAACATTGTGGTTTCAAAGATTCATTGATGATTTAGGGTGAAGTTTTTATATTATGCACTGTCTTAATGTGGAACGATTCCCTTTCTTTTTGTTTAATAAATATTTGTGAAGCACCTGTATCCACTAGGCACTATTTTAGGTGCTGGTGCTTCAGTGGTAGACAGAGTCCCTGCACTCATACAGTTATCACTTTGTGGGTCAGGTTGCAGACAGCAAATCAGTAAACACTGTCTCCCAGGCTGGAGTGCACAAATAGATGGAGTGCACACAAATAGATGACACAATTTCAAATGCCGGGTGTTTAAAGCATTCCACCTGATTTTTCTGAAGGAGGGGGCAAATAACTTTCTGCTGGCTTAGATTTGTGCTGACTAGGACACAGACCTACACAGATCTTACAAACTATGATGTGTAAGAAACTATGGTTACTCAGAAATATACAGGAGTATTTATATCTTTATGACACATACAATCAATAAGGGCTTTTGCGAGGAAGACAAAAGTCTAGTGGCAACGTCAGCCCTGGAGGTAGGTTACTTGAATTCCAACCTACTTAGTCGTGTGTTCTTGGACAAATCACATAACTTTTCTGTGCCTCAATTTATTTGAAAGATGGTGTATAATAGTATCTATCTCACAGCGTAATTGTGAGGATTATTGAGCTATTCTACGAAAAGTATTAAAACATGCGGTTAAACCCCCAGTAAACACTATTTTTACCCAATTACAAACTGACAAGCCCTTCAGTCTTGAGCTCCCAAGGGGAGTTAGGAACCCTCCCGTGCCATTCCTCTTCTAAAAGTCTGCCGAACAAAAGTTGATGTCGCATTTTCAAAGAGCTCAAATGGATAACTGTTATGGAGTTTGGGGCAAATGAATTATACGTATATATCACCCTCCCTCAACACCCAGAAGGTATGTGGACATGCAGAATTCAAAAGTCTGAGCGTGACTGTGCTCAGGGGGTGAAGGGATGCTTAGACACTGACCCTTTGAGGAGGAAGGCAGGACGTTCAATAAGAGCGGCTGGCAACCGGCCGGGCGCGGTGGCTTAAGCCTGTAATCCCAGCACTTTGGGAGGCCGAGGCGGGTGGATCACGAGGTCAAGAGATCGAGACCTTCCTGGTCAACATAGTGAAACCCTGTCTCTACTAAAAATACAAAAAAAAAAAAAAATTAGCTGGGCATGGTGGCACGTGACTGTAATCCCAGCTACTCAGGAGGCTGAGGCAGGAGAATTGCCTGAACCCAGGAGGCGGAGGTTGGGGTGAGCCGAGATCGCGCCATTGCACTCCAGCCTGGGTAACAAGAGCGAAACTCCGTCTCAAAAAAAAAAAAGTTCTGATTTTGCATTTGTTCAAGTATTGATTTGATGTAGCCAGCATGACGTCAATCTTGGATGAAGTGCAAGATAAAATGCAAACAACAAAATTTCATCTTATGTTAATCAAAACAGCTTAAGTAGTCTAATATCAATTCTGATTTTATTAAAAACTGATCAAATATAGGCTGGGCACAATGGCTTATGCCTGTAATCCCAGCACTTTGGGAAGCCAAGGGGGCGGATCACTTGAGTCAGGAGTTTGAGACTAGCCTGGCCAGCATGGTAAAACCCTGTCTCTACCAAAAATATACAGAATCAGCCAGGTGTGGTGGCACAGGCCTGTAACCCCAGCTGCTCGAGAGAACGACACAGGAGAATTGCTTGAACCTGGAAGGCAGGGGTTGCAGTGAGCCAAAATGGCGCCACTTCACTCCAGCCCGGGTGACAAAGTGAGACTCTGTCTCAATTAAAAGAAAAAGATCAGATAAAAAAATTATGGAATGATGGAACCAATAAGATGTTACAACTGTTCCAAGGAGAATTCCAAACCCGCACCTGAGATAATCAAGTATGATGAAATAGATTTGATTACTGTATTTAAAAATAAACTAGTTATATAGCCAACAACAACTGGGCAGGGGTCTCCTCATCCACAGTAACACAACCCAATCATGCAGCTATGTGGTTGCAAGGCCTGCATAGCCCAGACAGGACTGGTCCAACTTGTGATTTTATTTGTATTTGTATTTTGAGACAGGGTTTTGCTCTGTCACCCAGGCTGGAGTGCAGTAGTATAATCATAGCTCACTGCAGCCTTGACCAACTGGCCTCAAGAAATCCTCCTGCCTCATCCTCCCCAACACCTGGGAATACAGGCAAATGCCACCATGCCAGGCTATTTTTTTAAAATTTTAGTAGAGAGAAGTCTCGCTATGTTGCCCAAGCTGGCCTCAAACTTCTAGCCTCAAGAAATCTGCCCACCTTAGCCTCCTGAGTAACTGGGACCACAGGCACACATCTCCATGCCTGGCTATATTTATTATTAAATTTCTTTTATTTTTGTAGAGAGGAGGTCTTGCTGTGTTGCTCAGGCTGCTCTAAAACTCCTAGTCTCAAAAGATACTCTCATGTCTGCCTCTCAAAAATTGTTGGAACCATAGATGTGAGACACTGCACCTGGCCTGGCCTGAGATTGCTATAATCTAGCATCCTTTACTTGGTAGGACTGGGGAAGATAGCAGTGTTTTTTTTTTTTAATTAATAATTCAATTTGAATCAAACTCAACCTTGATGGCCACCATGACCCTGGTCAGGACCATTATTATTTCCCACCCGGTTTTAGTGACAGCTTGGCCTCCCTGCTTCTACCCAAGTCTTCCCACAGTCTTTCTCAACTCAGCAGACAGGAGGTGCTTTTAAATAGGGAGACAGATCATGTCACCTCTGCTCAGAACCTTCCTGCAGTTACCGTCTCAGTCAGAGTAAAAGTCAAAGCCCCAGCAATAACCTCCCAGGGTTTGCAAAATGTGTACTGATTCCGGCCCAGCAGCTCCCTGGCCTTCTTCCATCCTTCTCTCCCTCTCTCTCTCTGCTGCACTGGCCTCCATCCCGAGCCTCAGACGCACAAGGAGTTCCCTCCTAGCGCCTTGATTCTGTGGCTTCTGGCTGCATTGCTCTTCCCTAAGCAAATCGGCCAGCTCCTTTCCCTTCTTCAAGCCTTTGCTAATTTTCACACATGAGGACGACCCTGACAATCTACTTAATATTGCTATCTGTCCCCATTTCCACCATGCTCACTCTTTTTTCTTTTCTCTTTGAGACAAGACCTCTGTCACCCAGGTTAGAGTTCAGTGGTGCTATCACAGCTATCCACAGCTTTGAACTGATACGCTCAAGCAATCCTCACACCTCAGCCTCCTTAGTAGCTAAAACTGCAGATACATGCTACCATGGCTGGCTTTATTTTTTGTAGACAGGGTCTCACTATGTTGTACAGACTGGTCTTGAACTCCTGGGCTCAACTGATCCTTCCACTTCAGCCTCCTAAAATGCTGGGATTGCAGACATGAGCCACTGCTCCTGGCTTTGTGTTCATTTCTTCTTGCTCCTTTTGCAAACTACCCTACATTAAATGGCTTAAAACACCACAAGTCCACTATCTGACAGTTCCGAAGCTCAGAGGTCCAAAACAGGTGGATCAGGGCTAAAGTCAAGATGTCAGCAGGGCTGCTCTTCTTCTGGAGGGCCGAGAGAGAATGTGTTCCATTGCCTTTTCTAGCTTCATGCCACCCTCATTCCTTGGCTCATGGCTCCTAACTCCCTCTTTCAAGGTAGAAATGTAGCATCTTCAAGTATCCCTCTCTCTCCTCTGTTTCCATCATCACATCTCCACCAGTTCTGACTCTTCTACCTCCTTCTTGCGCTTATAAAGACCCTTGTAATTTCTGGGCACGGTAGCTCACACCTATAATTCCGACACTCTGGGACCCCAAGGTGGGAGGGATGCTTGAGGCCTGGGGTTCAAGGCCAGTCTGGGCAACACAGTGAGACTCTACTTTGACAAAAATAGTAATAATAAATATTAGCCAGTCATAGTAGTGTGCACCTGTAGTCCCAGCTACATGAGAGGCCAAGATGAGAGAATTGCTTTAACCCAGGAGTTTGAGACCAGCCTAGGCAACATAACAAAATTGAATCTGTATAAAAAATACAAAAATTAGCTGGGCGTGGGTGGCGTGTACCTATAGTCCCGGCTACTCAGGAGGCTAAGGCGGGAGCATTGCTTGAGCCCAGGAGGTTGAGGCTGCAGTGAGCTATGATCACATCACTGTACTCCAGCCTGGGTGATAGAGTGAGACTCTGTCTCAAAAATATAAAATAACAGAGTCACATTTGGTCTCTGCCCCTGGTCCTGGCACAGAGCTTCTAAAGCTCTTACAAAGTTCGCAATGATAGAGGTGATAGGAGCATCTTTGTTTTAATATTTGTTCTTGGTCCTAAGTTTCTAGAAAAGATCCTCTTGCAGATCACCCTACCCACTATTCATTACCCTACCCCCTACCCTCTACCCCTGCAAACAATCCCGTTCTTCTTAATAGAGCTCTGTTACAAAAAGTTGTACTTAAGTATTATATTTAGATTTTTATTCATTAAAATTTTATGAAAATTTGTTTTCTTTGTTATACCTTTATGCTATTTATGGTTTTGTCTCTTAGCCTTTGAAGCCTACAATATTTAGCATCTGGTCCTTTAATCTACTGACCCTGGGAGTAAAGGAGCTGGGGGCACTTTAGACTGGAAGAAAGAAGACAATATGAAAACTGTCTTCAAACGTTTGGTGGACTCAATAGGGAGCTGGATCCATCCATCACCAGGGCATCTTTATTATGAAACACTCTCCTACCTGTGAAGAAAGAGGCAGTTCTAGACACACAGATCTGGTACAATCTTCAGGATGTATAACTGATTGTATAAAACACAGATGTTATGTCCTGGGGCATGCTACTTTTGCATTGAAGAGGGACACACTCATATGCATAGAGGCTTGTAGATTCATAATCTGTCTCTAGAAGAATACAAAAGTCACTTCCTCTTCGTGTTTCCCCTTGGTTCCGTTGTAATGCTTCCCTTGTGCATACATCACCAGCTCAAAATAGGTGACAAGACCAACCCCTCCAAAAAATTGGCGACCTGTCATCAAGGTGAGACTGGACTTGTCCTATTGCTCCAAAAACACCGAATAGGTAGAATTCACAAGGAGACACAGTTTAAATCAAGCCTTTCTAAAAACCAAAGAGAAATGGAATGGTATATATTGCCCATCAGTTACTGAGCTTCATGAAAGTCTCTGAGATAGTAGCTCACAATGGTCAAGTATCTTTCTCCAAGTCTCACAGCTAGGAAAGGGCAGTAAATTTTTTCACTATACAATGGGTACTTTTCTACAATAAGGGTCAAGGATCATCTGCCAGAGTTATTTAACAAAAAAAGATTTTCACATTAGAAAGCAGATTATTAATACAACTAATAGTAACATGCACTTTGCATACATTATCTCCTTAATCTTCACAATAACCCTCCAAGGTAGATCCTATTATTATCTGTATTTTCCGCATTAGTGGACAAGTTCAGAGAGGTAAAGGAATCTGTTCAAGTTAATATTCTGCACCTAAAGTAGGAGAACTGAGATTATAACACAGATCTGATGTTAAAATATGAGGCGTTGTTGAGACAGCAATGCCATCCAAAGGGATCTAAAATTCAGCACTTCCCCATCAAAATTTAAACTTTTTTTTGCAGTAACGGAAAAGCCAATCCTCAAATTCATATGAAATTTTAAGGGACCCAGAATACTCAAAACTAACTTGAAAAAGAACAAAGTTAGAGAACTTATACTTTCCAGTTTCAAAGCTACAGAAATAAAAAGAGTATGGTATTGCATAAAGATAAATATATGGACCACTGGAATAAAGATTCCAGAAAAAAAAATCCACACATTTATAGCCAGTTTATTTTTGACAAGGGTGCCAAGTCCATTCAATAGGGAAAAAATAGTTTTTTCAATCAATGGTGCAATGGTGCTAGGACAACTGGATTTCCAAATGCAAAAGAATGGAGTTGGACTCCTATCTCAAACCATATACAAAAAAAAAACCCAAAAAACTATAAATAGAACAACAGCTCAAATGTAAGAGCAAAACTGTAAAACCCTTAAAGGAAAACAGAGGGGTAAACCTTGAAGACCTTGGGTTTGGCAATGGATTCTTAGATATGACACCCAGAGCATAAGCAACAACAACAACAAAATAGATAAACTAAACTCAATAACAATGTGAAACTTTTGCATATCAAAGGATATTTCAAGAAAGTGAGGATGAGCATGGTAGCTCATGCCTGTAATCCTAGCACTATAGGAGGGAGACCAGCCTGGGCAACCCAATGAGGCACCTGTCTCAACCAAAAAAAAAAAAAAAAAATTAAGCTGTGCATGGTAGTGTGCGCCTATAGGTCGAGCTACTCAGGAGACATGACATGGGAAGATTGCTTGAGCTCAGGAGCTTGAGATTACAGTAAGCTATGATTGCACCACTGCCTTCTGGCCTGAGCAGCAAAGCAAGACTATCTTTAAAAAGAAAAAAAAGAAAGAGAATAGACAATCTACAGAATGTAAGAAAATATTTAGAAATCATATACCTGATTAGAGTTTATTATTTAAACTTTAAAATAGGCAAAAACTTGAATAGTAGGCCAGACATGGTGGCTCATGTCTATGATCCCAGTTCTTTTTTTTTATATACTTTTAAGTTCTGGGGTGCATGTGTAGAATGTGCAGGTTTGTTACAGAGGTATGTGTAAGTTAGTTCAACCATTGCAGAAGACACTGTGGTGATTCCTCAAGGATCTAGAAATAGAAATACCATCTGACCCGGCAATCTCATTACTGGGTATATATCCAAAGGATTATAAATCGTTCTATTATGAAGACACATGTACATGTATATTTATTGCAGCACTGTTCACAACAGCAAAGACTTGGAACCAACCCAAATGCCCATCAATGATAGACTGGATAAAGGAAATCCAAGCACTTTCGGAGGCCGAGGCAGGCGGATCATGAGGTCAAGAGACAGAGACCATGCTCGCCAACATGGTAAAACCCTGTGTTTACTAAAAATACAAAAATTAGCTGGGCATGGTGGCATGCACCTGTCGTTGCAGCTACTTGGGAGGATGAGGCACAAGAATCACTTGAACCCAGAGGAGGCGGAGGTTGCAGTGAGCCAATATTGCATCACTGCACACCAGCCTGGTGACAGCAAGACTCTGTCTCAAAAAAAAAAAAAAGAATTGAATAGTAATTTCACCAAAGAAGCACATAAGAAGATGTTCAACATCATTAGTTATTAGGAAGAAGAAAATCAATCCCACAATGAGATCTTTGCAGTTATTATTATAGCTAAAAATAATACCTAAAAACATAATAACTAAAAGCATAACAAGTGTTGATGAAGAAGTAGAGAAATTAGAAACCTTGAATATTCTTGGTAGGAATGTAAAATGATACAGTCACTGTGAAAAAGTCTGGCAGTTAGTCAAAAAGTTAAACACAGAATTACCATATGACTAAGCATTTCCACTCCCAGGTGTATACCCAAAAGAACAGAAAAAAAATGAACTCACAGAATGTGCTGTGTGCTGATGCGCAAGTGTTGATGTCGGTTGGCGACAAGAGAAGGGGCCTTCACTGCAGCATTGATCACAGTAGCCAAAAGGTGGGCACGCCCCAGGTGTCATGCCATAGATGGGGGATAAACAAAATGTGACATACTACATGCAATGGAATGTATTCAGCCATGAAAAGGAATGAAGTTCTGATCAATGCTGTCAGATATATTGTTACAACCTGGCTTAACCTCGAAAACCTTAGGCTAAGTGGAGTAAGCCAGACATAAAAGGGCAAGTATCGCATGATTCATTTTATATGACGTACCCAAATAAGCCAATTCATAAAAACAAAAATTACACTAAGAGGTTACTAGGGTATCAGGAAGGAGAAAATGGAATGTTATTGCTTAATGGGTAAAGAATTTCTGTTTGGGACGAGGGAAAATTTTGGAAATACATAGTGATGATAGTTGTAAACCTTGTGAATGTAATTAAATGCCACTGAATTTTATGCTTTGAAAATGCTGAAATGTCATAATAAAAATAATTTTTAAAGCAAAGAACTAAAACAAAACTATGAGGTATATACCTAAATACCTTGTCTCTAAACTATGCTCCTCTAAGAGTTTAAACCCCTTCCATTCCTCCCAGGACTATTGGCATTTTCAATTGCAGACTACAAAAGCAATCAATGCTTAATTCAAAAGGGCATTTCTGTAATGGTGAGAATGGAGATCCCAAGGGCCATGTCAGAGACTGAGATACTTCCAGGCAGACCACCAGGCAAAAATCATGCAAATGGTCCCTATTGAGCAAACTCCAAAGAAGAACCAGAGCTGGGAACTGTCCAGATGCTCTGCCCAAGCTGGGCCCATCCCTTCCTCTGCTGTCCATTTCCCAGCAAAGATATGGCCTTTAACCTTCAGGCCTACCTGGGGAAGACGCAGTCTTTGCACATCTAGGGACCTCTAAAACCAAAGAAAAGGGGGCACAATGACAGTGCCCACTGGCTTCGAACCACTGGCATATTCAGCAAGTTTTTACCAACCACCTACCATGAGCCAAACGCCCTCCCTTGCTTTCTTGAAGTCTAGGGGTTCATTTTTGTCAAGCCTACTGATGCCTTCTAGAAACCTTGCCCCCTTATCTCAGGGTTGGGTTGCTTCAGTGCAAGTGGTACTGCATGAAATGCTGAGCTTTAACAAATGGTAGGCCTGGCAAGCAGACATAGTTAGACATGCAATGCTTTTCACACTGCTCCCTGATGAAATAATAGTTTAGGTTAGGGAGATGTGTTTGGCACAATCACTAGTCAGACAGTTACACCCACAGAACTACGGTCCTGTTGAGATTTACCAAAAACACATGAATATGAGATCATCAGAAAAAAATAAAAATACCATACTGTCCTTAAAGCTGCCTTGCCTATGAGGGGAAACACACAACCTTCTAAAAGAACCCCACAATATCCTGTCAAAATGAAGCCATTAATAGTCAAATTCAAGAAACAAACCTCCATAGCAGCTTGGGTTTATTCTAAAAAACAGAGTCAGTGGTGCTTGTTGCTTTCTTTTTAATACTGCAGGTTGTCATGCCAACTAGTGCTGCTGCTTAAAATGAAGAGGAAAAAAAGAAGTGATCTTTCCTACACAAACCTTTCAGCAAGCCTCACAATTAGTCTTTTAAAACATGAAAACTCACCAATGATATGGTAAAATCACACATGAATTTAAACTTGTCAGAGTGAGGATGTGATAAACCATCGATTTGTGTTTCCTCTGTACATGATCTTTGGCAAGCATCAGGCTGAAGAGTCCACAAGCAAAAAGTCACAAGGAAGCCAGTCTTACCATATTTGAGCTGATGCACTAACATCAGCCTCAGCCTACCTACTCAATTATTTTTGTGTGAGAAAAATAGGCATCTCCCTATTTGTTTGCTGGCTGCCACAGCAAACAATCAAAGTTATACCTGGTAACGTTTCTCCAATAGCCCTGATACTTTTAACACATTACATTAGCACTTCATTGTTCTATTTTTTCTAACTTCTAATTGATAATCAAGAGTTTCCATTAAGTAAGCTTTGCTTTAACAGAATCAATGAATGAAGAATGTGAAAACTCACTCTAGTCTCCATTTAACAAGATCCTTTTAAAGAGACTGAGTGTACCGGATGACTAAATGAGGACTACTGCACCACTAAAAACCGGTACAGCAAACTCTTACTAAAAAACTTAGGGCCGGGCGTGGTGGCTCACACCTATAATCCCAGCACTTTGGGAGTCCGAGGCGGGTGGATCACGAGGTCAAGAGATCGAGACCATCCTGGTCAACAAAGTGAAACCCCGTCTCTACTAAAAGCACAAAAAGCTGAGGCAGAAGAATTGCTTGAACCCAGGAGGCGGAGGTTGCGGTGAGCCGAGATCACGCCATTGCACTCCAGCCTGGGTAACAAGAGCAAAACTCCATCTCAAAAACCAAAAACAAACAAACAAAAAAACCCCACAAAACTTGAAAACTAAGAGACAAAGAATGATCCTAATGCAGTTACTTCCTTCCACATTTATGAAAAGAGGGAAGAAATATCCACTTGATGGTTGGGAGTTGTCTTTTGTATTGTATGAAGTATTTTAATACTGTGAACCTGAAGAGAGAAGAATTTTGCTGACCCAGTGTGGGTGGAAAGAAGAAAGTACATTTGAAGGTGTAGTAGAAAATACTTTAATTCAATGCACGGCCTGTTTAAACCAACCCTAAACTTTATTTCCTTAAAAGAATAGAAAAAAGAGAAAGAAAAAAAAAAGATGAAGGAATAGTCCATGTCTCTGTACCCTTATATGTTATAATAAAGAGCATTTCACAGATTTTCTTCAGAGCAGTTTATG
The DNA here is from genome assembly GCF_048565385.1 of Saimiri boliviensis. Lineage (NCBI taxonomy): Eukaryota > Metazoa > Chordata > Mammalia > Primates > Cebidae > Saimiri > Saimiri boliviensis. The sequence goes on from NC_133450.1 coordinate 173,984, forward strand.
ATGTGAGCCATGTTATATGTCTCCTGTTAATGATTTTCAAAATTTTAATTAGAAATATTGAGAAATTTAGCCTTATTACAAGCAGCTGTTCAAATGTAAAACTAGTTTCATTAACTTCATCAGTATAAACATAGCTAATGAAATGACAAAATGAATAAACTAAAGAATCTATAGAAATATGCCAATTTTTGGCTCTTACCTTCCACAGTGGCCTGAATTTTAGAAACCTTTGAATTACTCCCAGAGCTTTGTGGTCTTTTGGGGGACTGCAAAGCCGTGAAATAAACAATGAATTCCTTTGTATATTGAAGAGAAAAAGATACAGAATGAAATGTTTTATAAGAGCAGAATATTGTAATTCATACAGTTTCGTTCTTTCCAAAAAAAACCCTGCAGAATTAAACATGTAGTCTAATCCTCCACAGGGGGCTTGAGAAAGCTATAGAAACATAAATGAAGGAAAATTGCAAATGTGACATTTTCAATTAATTGTTTAAAAAAATAGGTCCATTAGACCGGGCGCGGTGGCTCAAGTCTGTAATCCCAGCACTTTGGGAGGCCGAGGTGGGTGGATCACAAGGTCGAGAGATCGAGACCATCCTGGTCAACATGGTGAAACCCCGTCTCTACTAAAAATACAAAAAATTAGCTGGGCATGGTGGCACGTGCCTGTAATCCCAGCAACTCAGGAGTCTGAGGCAGGAGAATTGCCTGAACCCAGGAGGCGGAGGTTGCGGTGAGCCGAGATCACGCCATTGCACTCCAGCCTGGGTAACAAGAGCGAAACTCCGTCTCAAAAAAAAAAAAAAAAAAAAAGGTCCATTAAATAAAATACATTAAAAAACAAACTAACTAACTGCAATTCCTGCAAAGATACTGGCCGGTGATTCCGTATGATTTAGGCAGTGCTGATAAGAATGTCTTAATGCACTGAAATATAATATGGAGTATACATAATATCTTATCCTTAGTGTTTATTTTATTACCCATTCCAGGAGGGAAGTAAAACTAGTTCAGGTCTAGAAAGAAAACCAAAGTACGATCGTATTGTGTAGCCAGTATGATGGTGGTCTCACGGCTAGGAAAATGGTCACGACATAACCAGGGTTTTTTTCTAAAGGTATTCACAGAATCATCCTTTAACCTATGATAATTACTATCATGGTTAGCTATAAACCCTGATTTTTCCTGCCCATGACTGGTAAGTAATTTTACAAAGAGTAAATAACTTTTTTCATGAAAAAGAAAATTAACACTAGTGTACTTTCTTCAGCCACTAAAATTCTGTAGAAATATACGTAAGAAACTCACTTTTATTTAGTCACTCGCAAGATTGACCAGAAATAACAGAGCAGATAAAATCCTGCAAATTAAACGTCCATGCAAGTCTTTAGGCATACCGCAAGCCCCACAGCACCTCTGAGCACTGCGGAGACTGTTGTCACTATTTTTGCACTGAAGACAAATGACCGAACACAGGACAAGGGACTGCAGGGGCACAGGACAGTACCAGGACTGCAGCTCAGATCTAGGCCTTTCCATTGAAGACTTAGGCCCACACCTGCCACCTCTAGCTAGAAAAAAAATTAAGAGAAATGACATTTCCTTGTTTAAATTCTAGAAATAACCCTATGGCAGGCCTTCTACATATAACTCGGGGTTTGATTCAAACATACCATATGGTACTTTTACTGCCTCAGTGAGTCCAAGCACTTTAAGCTGAAAGTGCAAGACAACATAACTTGTGAAAGATAAAATTTGACACAGGTATTATTTTGTTTGTATCTGCATTCTCAAGCACATTACAGACAAGTTCCCTAAAATAGAGTAATATCCAACTTCACATTGAAGGTATTTTGCTTAGAAGAGTGGGCAAATCTGAAAACAAGTATAAAAAATAAGTACTTTTAGGAGGAACATTTTAACATTTTCAGTCAAAAGGAGAGTTATGTTATTAGTCAAAATGATCTCTGTGCCAAAATAACCAGAGGCCATTCCACACAGCAGTAGCCCCTGGTACCTTTGGGTTATTATTGAGAGGCAGGGTGGTTGTTCAAAGACAGGCAATGTCTACCATGCATCTAAGCAGCACTCAGTAAGTTTGAATGGTCAGAGGCAGAGTCATCAGGATTCCTAATCTGGGACAGCAAATGTCAACACCAGGTTGAGATAATGGATAGGAATGCCCCATAAATAGTGCTACCACTGCCCACTTCTAACTTTCTTTTCCATGACAGAGACACCCAGTCAACTGAAAAAACACTCTACCTTGCTGAGCCTCCTCAGAATTATTCTCAAGACACCACTCCAGAAGACTGCCATCAACAAATCTAAGCGGACACAGATGATAAAACCTACTTGCCCCATGGGTGCCACCCAGATCCGAAGTACAAACAGTGGAACTGAGACTTATCCCAACATTTGTCACCCATTCTGACATATGAGAAAGCTGAATCCAAGAGAAATGAAGTCATCTGCTTGGTTTCAGTACCAAGTGTAGTGGTAGAAAAATAAACAAAACCCAGTTTCTGGGACCTTCCTTCTTAAGGGTCTGAACTTCTCATTCATTCAGGAATGGCCATTCATTGATGTTATTAATTTAAAGACATAGATACTGGATTTTACTTACCAAATTTCAGATTAAAAATCTCTTCCACTTGTTTCTGTTGCTTGGGAATTTTGATATTCCAATCTTTTTTGACTGGAAAGCAAAAATAAACCCAATTAATAATGTTATTTATTGGTGCTGTCAGAAGTCAGAATGGATTTATCTAGAATGTAAATATCCTTGTTCGCGGTGATGCTATTCAGTTTTGTTAAAAACTAAAATTTAGGGTCTTAAAAAGAATAATTTCTCATTCTTGTCAAATATCAAAAGAAGTCCAGGAAGACAGAATTCAAATTTAAATTTACATTATAAAGAGAGACTTTTTTATATGAAAGAACGCTTAAAATTCAGGTTTTCACACATTTCTTTGTAAGGTACTACGTTTTGGTTTCAAAAACATTTTAATTCAGGTAATAGAATCAGCCTGCTTCTAAAAACTGGGACATAAAGCAATAGATCAGTGAGGGAGTCACAAAGTAAACAGGCTCATACTACTGGAGCAATTTTATTCACAAATAGGAAATAAGGAACCTAATATATCAGAAAGCCACTTAGGATTAAGAATACAAGCTGCCCTTAATATGTATCCTCTGTCCTTAAAGCTCTGAGCTACTAACAAGGAAAAGATTGAAAAATACTGCCTTCAAGTATGAATAAAAATTTATTACATCTTAGTAAGAATGCATTACTTACTTGTTAATAAAGGGGGAAGGGAAACAGATGTTTATCTATTTTGTTTCATCTGCTGATAATGTGCAACACTGCTTCAGCACGTCCACGTGCGGATCTCCCGGGGCCTAGCGGTTTGGGTGTGTCAGCGAGGCTGCCTCCCTTCCCGGAACTTACTGCAGAAACCCCTGAGCTGCGTCAGACCCCCATGGATCCTGGGGAAAGCCCGGGCTCAGAGAGAGGAGCCTGCTCGTTCCGAGTCACACAGTAAGTCCTCAGCAGGCTGGGGGTGGGGCTGTGTCCCTGGTTTGGGTGGAAGCTTCACCCCCGGGACCCACAGCTCCCCAGGAGCAGACATCCCACCTGCCGTTCTCAGGGGTCTCCCCATGTTGTAGGCTCGCAGCCCAGCCCCCAGAGGGGTGTAGAGACCTCTGAGCCAACCGGGGATTCTCAGGCAAATCCCTGAGAGGGTCCCGTCCCTGCGCTCCTGGCCTCGGCCTGCGGGGCCCTGCAGAAGAGGACGGACCTCGAGCCGGGACCCTCCGCGCCTTCTCCCGGAGAGAGCTGCGGCTGCGACAGGCCCAGGGCTGCAGCCAGCTCCGGGCGCCAGTGACGGGAGCCCCGGGACCCCCATGTGGGGTCTGCGCAGAGGAGTCGGGAGCCGCACGTGGAAGCACCTCTGCTTTCCGCACCGCGTCTGCTTTCCTCCGCACAACGCCTCCGGGAGCTGGAGCCCGTTCTCCCCATTTCCACAGTGGAAACGGGGGCCCTGAAAGAGTCGGTCTCCTGCCCCCAAAGGCAGGACACGGAGGTGCCGCTGGGGCCTGACCGCCAGCCCGGGGCCTGCCCCGAGGTGGAAGAGCAGCTCGTCCGCTACGTGCACGAGGGAGCGAGACGCCGACGGGCAGTTTCGTCCTGACGGCGAACGCCTCCGAGACGGACCGCCAGAGCCGCCTGTGGCCTTCCCTGTCACCGTCCGGCCTGGCAACGACCAACCCCCGTCCTCAGCACAAACACCGGCCCGCAGGTGAGAGCGTCCCTGGGACCACCCCCGTGGCTGCTTCGAGAGAGGCCAGCGCCCCCTCCCTCCCGGCGCACAGCTCCCCTCTCTGAGCCTCAGTTTCCTCCTCTGCGAACGGGGCGCTGCCGCGTGCCTCCCGCGGTGGCTGGAAGGAGCGATGCGAGACGGCGCCGAAACGGAACAGGGCGGGAGGTTCTGCTGCCGGGCGCTCGCGGGCACGGCGGGCGGACTCCTGGGCACGGAACCGGGCGGGAGGTTCTGCTGCCGGGCGCTCGCGGGCACGGCGGGCGGACTCCTGGGCACGGAACAGGGCGGGAGGTTCTGCTGCCGGGCGCTCGCGGGCACGGCGGGCGGACTCCTGGGCACGGAACAGGGCGGGAGGTTCTGCTGCCGGGCGCTCGCGGGCACGGCGGGCGGACTCCTGGGCACGGAACAGGGCGGGAGGTTCTGCTGCCGGGCGCTCGCGGGCGCGGCGGGCGGACTCCTGGGCGGCCCCGCGCGGCTCTGCGGCCGCTTCTCCTGCGGCTCAGGACCAGACACCCGCCAGAATCACGGACAGGCCCCTAAGGGCGGGCGCCAGGGCGGAGCCGGTAAGCTTCCCACCTTCGCCCCGGCAAGTGAAGGCGCGGCCTGGCTGCCCAAACTCCTGCCCTTGTGCCCCGGCAGAGCAGGGCGCCCGTTCGGCAGGGGTGGAGGTGGAGGCCCGGACGTGGGCTGGAACCTGTCGTGGCCGCACAGGTGGCTCTGCTGGAACGGGAGGGGCCTGCGTGGACTAAGCCCACGTGGCGGGGCTCTGAACGCCGGCTTCTGGGGGGCAGCCTCCCCGGCCGGGAGCCACTGAAGGCTCCGCCCAGGGCCGACTCGGGCTGTCTCTGATGTGGGGCACTGGGGGGCTTTGGTGGTCTAGGATGTGCCCGTGGAGGGCGGCCTGGTGGCGGGGAGGCCGCTGAGCAGTGAGTGGGACCCAGCGCTCAGGAACCGCGGGCCGGGACGGCCGTGTGGCAGCGCGGCCACCAGGTGGGGCCGTCCACCCGCGTTTGCTGCAGGAGCCCAGCGCTGGGGCCCTGCCCCCCACATGAAGGCCCCTCCTGCCAGGGCTGGGCCTGAGGGCTCCCTGGGGCCGGGGGAGAGGGCCCAGGACTGCCAAAGGGCTCCATTTTCCGGGCATGTGAGGAGCCCCATGCCAGCACTGCCCACAAATAATGGGCCCAGCAAGACCAGCCCTCAGGAGCTCAGGAACCGGCGCCGGCTCTGCTTGCACGTGGGAGGCCTGAAGCGGGGTCCCCTTCGCCCAGCATGAGCAGGGCCCGGAACTGCTCTGGAAGCACCTGGCCCGTCCCAGCGCTGCTTCTGTGCCGAGGACACTGCCAGCCATCGGCCCCCACTCTCCGCGCGTCCCACCCCTCCCTCAGCTGGAAGGAGGGCCCATGTCCAAAATCACCGTTCCCGCCGTGCCCAGCCCCTGCCAGACACACATGGAGGGCCTGAAAGGAGACCCCGGCGCCATCAGCGGGGCAAATTAGGGGGCACTGTTGGTCAGGGTCGGGGGTTCCTGGGGGTGAGACCTTGGTGAGGGTGAGAGCTGGGGCCTTCCTGGGCAGGGGACACAAGCTGGCCTTGAGGGACACGCGGACTGGGCCGGATGGAGAGCAGGGACGCTGGGCCTGGAGGGTGGCCTTCCCTGGGGCCTTCCCTGGGGTGACAGGGAAGGTGAATTCGGGGAGGGCCCTTTGTGCAGGGGAGTCGGAGCGGTGCCAGCCTCGATGCCAGCTGAGGCCTGGGCTGCAGTGGGGTTGGAGTCCTGGTGGCCGCCCAGGCCGGGGACGAGGAGGTGGGTGAGCGTGGCAGGGCAGAACCGTCACAGGCCCGTGTCCCCAGATGTGGGAGGGGGCCACGGCGCCCATCCCTGCGGAGGCTCCGAGGAGCACGGACGGCGACTCCGGGCCTGAGGACCTGGTCTACACCATCGAGCAGCCCAGCAACGGGCGGGTGGCGCGGCGGGCGGCACCGGGCACCGAGGTGCGCAGCTTCTCGCAGGCCCAGCTGGACGGCGGGCTCGTGCTGTTCTCACACAGAGGTGGGTGCTGAGGGCGGGCCCCGGGTTCCTGCTGCCCACGGGGGAGCCCCGGGGTGGGGAGCCAGCTCGGGCCAGCGGACCCAATGCCCCCGTCCCCAGGAGCCCTGGACGGAGGCTTCCGCTTCGGCCTCCCTGACGGCGGGCACGCTTCCTCCGGACACTTCTTCCGAGTGACAGCCCAGAAGCAGGTGCTCCTCTCGCTGGAGGGCAGCCGGACCCTCACCGTCCGCCCAGGTGCCTGTGCTGACCGTGGGCTTCCTGGCTGCTGGGAGCCCGGGAGGAGCTGAAGGTCGCACGCCAGGGTGACGCTGCCGCTCTGCAGCCACAGGCCTGGGCCTGGGTCCCAAAGGCTGACGGTCTCTTCTGCCTCCGGCAGGGTCCGTGCCGCCGCTCAGCAGCCAGAGCCTCAGAGCCAGCTCCAGCGCCGGGGCGGCCCCCGGCTCCTGCTCTACCATGTGGTGCGATGCCGGCCTGGGCGGCTGTTCTGTGACTCCCCAGCCCCGAAGGCAGCCCCCTTCATCTGTGACTTAGTCTGTGGTAGCGGTGAGGTGACACATCCAGGTGTGACCGTCCCCCCTGTGGCACGCCCCTGCTCTGTTCTAGAAATAGCTATAAATACTCACATATGTACACACACCTCCACGTGGCCGACCGCCTCGCCTCTGGCACTGGGAATCAGTCACCGTGATGTCCTTGTGGTGGAGCCGTGTGGCCCAACAAGAGAAAGCCGTGCCCTGACACTGCCCCTCCAAAGTGCGCCACCTCCGGTGAGCCTCCCTGTCACCCGGGCCCCGCCGTCCCTCCTGTCCCGGCCAAGCATGGGGTTGCCGTGCAGGCGGCCCTGTGGCCTGACCGTCTCTACCCGTCCTGCTGTCCCTCGGCTGAGCGTCAAACCCATTTCTGGACGACGGGGAATGTGCCCTCTGCTGACTGTGTTCTCTGTGGAGCTCAGGGGAGGGGAAAGGCCAAGCCGTTTCTGGGGCGCTGTTGGGCACGGTGAAAAGGCCCCACCCTTTCCAAGGGCCACTGTTCCCGGAAAGCCCCCGGAGCTCAGCTGGTCTCGTCCCGTGCAGCCGGCTCTGGCCACGAGGGGGCAGGAGGGCCACGCACTCAGCCTGGAGGGAGCCCGCGGGGCAGCCGGCGCTCTGGAGGGACAGACAGCGCAGGCCACCAGGCGCAGGCAGGAGAGGGAGGCGGGGGGTGGGAGACAGACGCCTGGGGTGGGCGGGAGTCAGCGCCCTTGGGTGCCGGTACCTGCCTTCCCGGCCACCGCTGATCAGGCTTCTGAGCCTGCTGGGTGTCAGGGCCCGACGTGCCACCGCAGTCCCCGGGAAGTCCCCCCGGTGTCACCAGGCGGCACACAGGTAACAGGCCTGGAAGGTCCCCAACAGCCCGGCTGGACTCGCTCAGACACTCTGGGGCTCCTCGTTCAGGGGCACAAACTCCAGGATCCAGTGAGGGAAACGGGACTACAGCAGGCCGAGCAGTGTGGCTAAATCCATTTATTCCAAAATAAAAGGCAAAATAAACAGGAGTTGCATCACCAGGGAGCCGCGACCCCATCCCCGGCTCCTTCCTCTGTCCTCTGCTATCAATAAACAAGTTTCCCAGCTGCAAATAATTATTTGAACCTCCTCCCCAAGTGCCACTCCAACCTCTGCCAGGTCAGATACACAGGGCACCCCAAACCCCTAAAATATACAAAACGTTACACGGATACAATATGTACACTGGGGAATGGGGTCACCCCAGCAGCCCGTGCCCTCGCCTGGTCCACAGTCAGCGCCACTGTCCTGCCTCAGCTGCCTCTCTGAGTAAGAAGATGGGAGCCCCCTGAGGGAAGAGTTCCTTTGGTGAGCGGAAGGAGGCCATCAGGCCTCCTCCAAACCAACCAACTCCAGCAGCCTCTGGCTCTTCAATAACAACCATCATCACCCAGAGATCTGAGGACTCTGCCCTGGTCAAGGTGGCAAAGGGTCTGTTTGTCTCCCCCCATTAGACAGGGGTCTTGTCTTGCTACGCTAATAATAAAGGGGTGACTGGGAAGGGGTGGGAGGGACATGGAGGGGCGGAGACTCCAGCCCCCCTTCTCCAGGCCTTGCTGACACGGGCCTGCTTTTATTTATTTTCATATTTTTCCCCATGATGGTTTTTTAAAATCTCATAACTTCCTTTTCATAAATTTTATACTTTTCATAAAATTTTTCTACATTTTATCCACTTTTTTTACCACAACTTTTCCACATTTTTTATCCCATAACTTTTAATCCCGTAATTTTTATTAGTTTGTGTTCTTTTAATAAATACACTTGCATAGCTATATTACAATTTCATAAAAATAAAAACACACTATCTCATGCCAAGTGTGCCCAGCACTGGCAGAGTCTCAATATCTTTAATACTATAGTTGTCAAGACGCACAAAATTTTAAGGCAAAAACAGCGCTTTGCAGCAATTGAATAATTTATTACATTACAGGAGCGTCACAGCAGCAGTCAATAATGCCGCTTTAGACAAAAGGCTCAGGATTCACATCTTACATTCTGTTCACAAGAGTTCATACATTGGTAAAAGTCATTCTTAGGAAACTTGGCAACTAATGCTATGGACTGGAATTGGCATTTCTTTTTCTATTTTTCCTTCCCCTGGTTTCTTTTAAACTATGACATTCATATTTTAAAATGTTTTAAGTAATTTAAAAACATTAAGATAGCAGTTACATGTTTTAATAGTTATTTTAAAATGACTCTTTAAGATAAAGTTTTGGAGCAGCTATATTTTGGGTAGGATAGGACTGATTTACATTTTCAAATTTTCTTAAAATCAGCTTTGGTTTCAGAACTGATTTTTATTCATTTCTGGAAAACCTATCAGGTTTAATAAAATCCTTTAAAATGATTATCATATATCGCAATCTTTAAATAGGTATTTTGATTCTTCCTACAGAAATTCAAATTTATTCAGTTGAACCCACATTTGAAAATTCTATGTATTTTTGTAATGACCTCTGAACAGAGAGACGCTGCCATTGAGCAGGCCTCTGGTACAGCAAACATGGTCCATTCAGGAGCTGTGAATATAGCTCTAGGTGAGCCCCTGAATTCGTTCATGGTAGATTATGCTAAATAGTGAGATGTTGCTGGAGGTGTGGATGAGGACGTTTGTTGTTGTAATCCTTCTTTGCACCTTATTTTAAAGAATAAATGAAACATTTTTCTGGTTGCGTTTTTAAAACTTTAAAATGGAAGGGAAGAATAGGGCAGGGCATTGTTATGTTACGTCTGATGCATCAGTGTTATAAATTCAACATATAGACTGACAACCGAAATCAATGGTGGAACACGGTTCTTTTCCTTTTTTTTTTTTTCTTTTGTATCTGTTCAATGAAAATAAGAACGTACAACCCAAGTTTTGTACTCTGACTAGAGGGATTGCCCTTCAAGGTCTGAAAGTAGGACTTTTACCTTAAAAACAACAACAAACAAAAACTATCGCACAGGATGGATAAGAAGATTCTCAAACAGTTTTGTGTGGATCTTGTTGGTGCTGAACTACAGCATAGCCTTATAGATTGTAAAATAGAGATAGTTGGAGCTAAAGTACAGAATGAAAATTTTTTAAACTTTATTTGCTGTTAAATTCTGTGAAGTTTCAGTTATCTAAAATAAACATACACAAATATGAAAAAAATAAAATTCTGTGTTTTTGATGAATGCTAACCTTCTGATGTTGCCTTCTAAGCAAATTGAAAGCTGCCTTCTACTGAATGAGGCAGAGAACAGATACATGGCTGAATGAAGTACTGCAAAAGACTCGCATGCACTTTGAAGAAAGACTTAAGTCACTGTCATATAATTTCCATTCTTTTTACATTTTTCTTAAATAGATGACAAAATGCCTACACAGAGTGATATTTCGGTTACTATAGTAAATGTATTTTCCAGACTGACATTCAGCTAAATATGTCTGTATGTGATTTACTCCATAGGTACCTGATGAACACATTCTTGTCAGATTGGGTACAGATGCTAAACACTATGTCAAGGTCATTGCTAGTCATTTATATTTTTTAGGGTAAAAGTGAAGTGATTTGAACTATCAAAATCCCTTTGAAATAATTTATCAATGTATTAGATAAACCCAGTTTCAGAATGATTAAGAAAAACATTTGCCTGCATTCGCTGAAAGAGTATAAATATTGGGTCCTGGTGACTTGAACTGACTCTTCCAAATTATAGAAATTTATCAACGTATCAGATAAACTCAGTTTCAGAATGATCAAGGGAAAATGTTTGACCAAATAATGTGGCAGATTAACAGTGGTATGATTTCTAGCCCGAGGGCTGAAAATGGACTTAAGAGTAACTGTCTTTAAACTGAACTCAAAGAATGCAAAAGCAGTTAAGTTCAGAAATAAAAGGCAAAACAGAACTTTAAGTCCATTTTAAACCCCCAGGCTAGAAATCGTACCACTGTCAATCTGCCGCATTATTTGGTCTAACAGTTTTCCTTGATCATTCTGAAACTGGGTTTATCTGATAAATTGATAAATTTCTATAATTTGGAAGAGTCAGTTCAAGTCACCAGAACCCAATATTTATACTCTTTCAGGGAATGCAGGCAAATGTGTTATTCCATCTGTAAATCATATTAGTGCTCTCCTATTAATGTCATATTTATGAAAATATGAGAATGCCAAATGCTAAACATGGACATGGTCAGGAACTAGAAATCTCCACTTCAGGGAGCACACATGCATATCTCCCTCCATCCTAACAATGGGATGTGTTTTGGCCCACAGACATTAGAACTTTATGAAGTTTCAACTGTTGATTCTTTCCCAAGCATCATAAGGTTGTGACTTAGGCAATGTCTGACTGAAAGAATTCATTCATAATGTAGAGGCACATTAACATAAATCTTGCACAAAATATGCCTCTAACTGAAACCGAAAGGTGTAAAAACATATTTCCCTCTTGGTAAAGAACTTGGTGAGGAAATAGAACTCTGTGATTGTACAGACACTTTTCCTGATAATACGTTGACATTCACAAACAGTAGATGGCATGCAGTCCATAAACATTTTAAGTTGCACAAACTTCTCCTTGATTTTAAAACACAGTACAATTCTCTCTACTGAAACTCCTTTTTGTTTCAGCCAAGTACTCTCACATGTATTAGTTTATAATAAGGTTTGTGATTATTATTTTTTGTTTGTGATCATTGTTTAAAGTCCTTTTTATTGAAGAAAATGAAGGCAATTCCTATGTCAGAGTAACCACGGTGATTGAAGAATAGGTATTAGCCAGAGGAGTCTGGACGGTCAAATCAGTCTTGTTGCCTCAAAGAAGCTCCATGAACACAGAGGGATGCCAGGTGTCACACGGCTTTCCTGCGCTCTAATTCATTCTTGACTAGAACCTGTATGCCTGTTCTAGGGACATTTAAACTTAAAAAAATTTTTTTTAATTTTCTTTTTTTTCTGGACATTTAAACTCTTAAAGGACTTCTTTTTTCTTGGAGATGTTTTATAAAAATGGATATTTTATCGGCAATTTGCTATGTGAACTGTAATCAATAGCAATTTTTAAAACTGAAATGATACAAAAGGATAATATCATCATTGGTCTCTTTCTGTGTACAAGGCACTATACCAAGTGTCCTAAAACGTTAACTGTTGAGTCATCAATATTTAGTGCCTATCCACTCTATGATACAAATTTCCATTCATATATACATATAAATATATATATTACACTTTATCTTAAAGGATTTCTTATGATCTTTACTAAATACATTAAGAAGAATGCCAACCAGTGCCCTTTTGTGTACTGAGACTTAGAGTCATGTGTTAAAACAGGTAACATGAACTCTGACTTTACAATGTATTATAGAGAGAAATGCTCTAGGCTAGGAAAGTTTTTCCACATCCACTGTCAAAGATGGGAGCCTTTTATTCCTCAGAAATCATCCTTTTTTAGGTCATCAAAAAAGTACAGCTGCCGCAGCTCATGATGCACTATCTTCATGAGCCCACAGCACAGAAAAATCCTAAAAGAACTGCCATAGCACAGCGCTCGTTCTCGGCATGGGAACGAATGGAATACTCTATTCTGCACATACCTGCCAGAGCAGACCACTTTCCTCTTCTGTGAGATTTTAAAAGCTCCCAGAAATGTTATTACTCTCATTTGCAATGCACAGAACATGGAAGAAAGGCTGTTTCCAGTTCTCGGCCTTTCAACAGCTCTAAATCTCAGTACTCATAGTGGCATCTTACAGGGTAATAAACAGTGTGCACGTGAGGGCAAAGCACATATTGAGCTAATTAAGAGGTCACTGCGATCAGGATTCCATCAAATATCATAGCAGAACATAAGCAAATTGTATCTGAATTCCATAATGACTATACATGCTGCAATAACATTAAAAAACCATAGCAGCCTATTCCAAACCGGCGAGAATGGTTTTGTGCCAACAGCGGGTCTTTGTGTGTTTGAACTCTCACCACGTAAGGGCAAACTCGATAGGCATGCTAATGATCTATGATTCTCAAATTAAAAAGGAAAAACGCTAAAGGATGCCAGAGTGAACATCAGTGAAAGCCACATGAAGACCCACTATCCTTTAACTTTTTACAAATAAACTATAAATTAGAAACAGAAATCATCATGCGTGGCCCTAACATTCAAATAAAGTAAACGTGTACAAGACTAACCCTATAACTTCGGTCCTTTGTAAATTTCTTGGCCACCTCTTAGCTGACGGTGATGTCTACTTCCTCCTTCGCCGCAGCCCGGTGAAAGCGTGGCATAGAGGGACTGCTGCCCAAGGGCCGGTGTTGCTGGCCGTCCCGCAGCTCACAAAGCCAGGTGCCATCTGCTGTGCAGTGGGGTTGTGCTGCACTCTCCCTCCTGCAGGCTCCAGGCTGTTGCTGTCGTCGTCCAGGCTCACCTCATAAAATTCTTTGGAGAGAGGGAGGTGGGGGTCTGAGCACAGTGCCAGCCTCCCCTGCTCCTGCCTGCCCACCCCGCCTGAGGGCTCTGCTCACCATCCTTGTCAGCAGCACCGAGCCCCTGGGGGGCTGTGGCCCCTGGAGTGGACTCATGAGCAGGGTGCTGGACCTCGTGGTCGATCATAAGCGGCATCACTGGCCCCTGCAGCTCCAGCAGCTCCACCTGGAGATAGGGGTGCTCAGCTTCCATGCCGGTGCCGGCACCCACGCTCACGCCCGCCCCCATCCCCTCACCCCCGCAGAGAGGCTGTACACCTTACCTTCATCGCCTCCTCGGCCTGGGACAGCATGCTAACATCCTTCTTCTTCCGGTGCTGGGTCTTGGCCACTGCCCTCTCACGGTCATTTGGTTTGACGGACTTTCCTGCGGAAGGACAGGCTCAGAGGCTGGGCCCCTCCACCACCCTGCAGCTCCCCTGCCCTGCCCCGGCCTCCTGCTCACTTATCATGTCTCTCTCTCCGGAGAGCTGGATCAGTCCGAGTTCTAGTTTTTCCACCCGCTCCTTGAGGTCCTCATTCTCCTTCATGATGGCCATGAAGTCTCTCTGGAGCCAAAATAATGGGGTCACATCTCGGCAGCGACCTGCCCCACCCCCAGCCTTCATGGCCCCTGCCAGGACTCACTCACCTGCAGCTCGTCGATGGCTTCCTGCAGGGCCCGCTGGGTCTCCCCACACCCACACTTGCTCCCAGTCCCTGTGGCCACGGCCGCTGCCTCTGGCTCCCTCAGGGCCGAGGCCACCGGGTGAGCCTGCTGCTGGCAGCACACCTGTTGTTGCTGGAGCTGCTCACAGAGCCGTGCCTGCTCCTCCTGGGCACCGGCTCCAGCAGCGTTCAGAAATGGCACCTGAAGGCAAGAGGGGACCGTTCTTGTAGGGGCATACACAGGACAGACGGGACAGGGAGGTGGAGCGCAGCCCCTTCTCTTGGGGCCTCAGAGAGTGCACCTGTCAGTCACGAAGGTGTCTGACCACCGGCTCCTGGAAGGGGTGAGGGTCCAGAGGAATCAGAAAGTGGAGAAACCAAGAGCATAAGGGGGTCTGGGAGGGACCACAGAGGAAGGTGGCCTGCCCAGGCGCCAGGCCCCTGGCTCCAGCCTAAGAGACTGCCTCCCTTGCCTAGAACCCCACGCCTCCTTCCCCAGCCTCAAATCTCACGTCCTTCCTTCCACCATTTAAACTGTAGGCCACAGACTGGTGGAAAAGCAGAGGGAGCCGACCACCATCTGCCAAGTCTGCTACGTGCCTAATGCTTTCCACGCATCATCTCATTTAATCCTCAGCACCCACGCGAGGAAAACGCTAACTTCCTTTGGAAGTTAAAGAAACAGAGACTAGAGATGCGAAGTCGTCGAATGGTGACCAGTGGAACCCAGGCTGGAATCCAGTTTGGATCTAAGGAGACTTCCGTTTTGTTTTGATTTGATTTGATTTGTTTTGTTTTGAGACAGAGTGTCACTCTGCTGTGGCCCAGGCTGGAGATTCGTGGTGCAAACTCAGCTCACCGCAACCTCCAGCTCCCGGGCTCAAGCGATGCTCATGCCTCAGCCCCCTGCGTAACTGGGATTACTGGTGTGCGCCACAATGCCCAGCTTTGTTGTTGTGGTTGTTGCTGTAATTTTAGTAGAGGTGAGCCTTTGCGATATTGGCCAGGCTGGTCTCAAATTCCTGCCTCAGCCTCCCAAAGTGCTGGGATGACAGGGGTGAGCCACCGCACCCAGCACAAAGAGCCTCTCACACCACTGTCTCTTGCCCTATGACTGGGGGGCTCCATGCCTCGAGCTGGGATGATGATGTCCAGACCTGGGAGGAGCCCAGGGTTACCTGCCTCTAAAAGTCAGAGGGCACGAAGCCAGAAACGGTCACAGGACTGTCCTGGAGGGTGTGGGGTCACCTGCCCCCAGGGTGGAGCTGCCTGTGGCCTTGCACCTCCCCTCCCCAGAGGCCGGTGCCTGCCTCCCAGCCCTCCCGGATGGGACGGAGAGTACCGTCTCCTGTTCATCGAGCTTCTCCTGCAGCTCCTTTCCTTCCTGCTCCAAATGCAGTGCACTCCTGTTCTCGTTCTTCTGGACAGAGAGAAGCAATCAGCGGCCACCCACTGCAGCTGGAGACCCCAGAACCTGGTGTCTGCCTCCCATGGCACCGGGAAGGGTGGAGTCAGGTTAGAAAAATTGTCTCCTTTCTCCCACAGCCATCAGAGCAGGGCTGTGGCTCACAGGTGGCTTTAGGAGCCCTATTTCATATACTCCCCCATTTTACAGGTGGGAAAACAAAGGCCTGGAGGGCTGGGGAGGAGGGCAGGCTCCCCAGGTGGGCAACACACCAGCTCCTCCTCCTGCTCCTGGAGCCCCTCCTGCTCAAGAAGCCTCTCCTCCTGTTCTCTCAGCCTCACCTCCTGCTCCCGGAGCCTCATTTTCGCCTCCTGCAGTCTCTCCTGTTCCTGCAGCTTGTCTCTCAGGTACTTGGTTTCAGTTTTTAGGTTTTTCTCCAAGTCAGAGGGCCCTGCTGGGGGCTTCAGGATTGGGGGTTCAGCTGAGAAAGGAAGCAGACGATAAGGGCCTCTGGATTCTCAAAACAAAAAACAAAAAAAAAAACTCTTCTGGGTGCACAGCTCCTCTCAGGCTCCCCAAACCTGCCCTCACTGCTAATGATTCCTCAACCCCAAATGGTAGCCAGTCTTCCGAGCCACTTTCAGATCGAGAGCACCGTGTGTGGCGGACGACGGGAACACTTCCCTCTTTCTGATGGGGACACTGAGGCTCGTGGAGATTACGAGACTTGCCGCCTCCTGGCACAGACCTCTTTCCCTCTGCCTCAAAGCCCTTCCAGACACCCACCTCCCTGGGGCACCCTAAGCCACCCCCACAGCCCTCTGATGCCAGTCCTGCTGCCAGGTCATGCCAGCCCCATCTTACCCAGATGGTTTTGTAGGTGGGCAAGGCTCCTCTTCAGCTCCTCGATTTTAATTGCGTCCTGGCTTTTCTCCATTTTGAATATTTCCATCTGCCCAAAGCACAGGGGGAAAGGGCCCTGGAGAGAGGGGCTGGTGGCTGGACAGGCTACCATCTCCCTCTCCGCCCCCAGCTCCACAAAGCCCAGTCCCGTGACCACCCCTGGCTGGACTATTCTCATTTTACAGATGCCCAGGAAGATCCAGGGAGCTATCTAAGGAGCGGGGCTGAAGGGTCAGCTCTCACTTCTCCTGCCATTTTCAGCAATTGCTGCTGCCACCGCGCCTTCTCTGTTTTGAGTTGTTGAGCGTATGCGTCTCTTTCTAGCTGAACTTTCTTAAGACACTCCGTCACCTGCAAGAATGGGCCCGGAAGTTAGGAAGGGCTGTCACGGGTCCTCACCTGCTCCTGGCCACCTGGGGTCATTTTCCTTCCACATCCCTCCCTCTGCAAAGTCTCACCTCCGCCAACTGTGCTTTGAGCAGTTCCCGCTCCTGTAGAAACTGCTGTAACTGCTGCTCAAGGACTGCTTCACAGCGGCTCGAGGGCTGGAGGGTGGAGAGGGAGAAGCTTCAATCTGTTGAGCCTGGGCCATTCCACACGGTGCCCCTTAAAAGGGCTAGGGCTGGGCTTAATACACAACTCGGTCAGTAAAGATCAAGGCCCATGGTCTGGATTTGAAAAGAACTCAGTAAAGTTGGAAGGGACAGGCAAAGAGATCAAATTTACAGCTGGCTCACAGAGGCCCAGAGAGATCAGATCATATTCTATTGTTATTCCTGTTATTACTACCGCTGTTGGAACCTTTATCGAGTGGGTCACCAGGTAGCACGGTAATGATCCCATTTAAGCTCACAACCACCATGTGAGGCAGTCACTACCATTACCTCTACTGTGTAGATGGAAAACAGGGAGCATTAGAGGTTAGGTGGTTGCTTAAGATCATTAGACAGAGCTGGGACTTGAACACCCAGGTCCATCTGATCCTCTAAGTCCATTTTTTTTTCCTGCCGGGGATGGGGGCACAGACAGGAAGGGGGAAATTAACCTTCTGCTCACTTTTTGAAAGGATGATACATTCACATAGTCCAAAACTCAGAAGGTACAGAAGGGAAGTATCTCCCAGCCACCCGTGCTCTCCTGAGTTTTTCACAAATCCTTGCAGACAAGTTTTATGTATATTATCATCGTATGTACACACATGCGTGCACACACACACACACACACACACACATTTCCTCTCTCTACACAAATCGTAACATCCCAAAGCTCCTCTTCTGTACCTTCACTGTCCACGTTCCCAGTCCCCCACCTAGGACTTGGCCAAGCCACAGCCAGGTGAGGGCAGGACGGGCATTTGGCCTCTGAGCTCTGCGTCCAGTGCTGGCTCCCCATAGCGCCCTTCAAGTCACCCACAGCAGCCCCAAGGGGAAACTGGAGCCCAGGATTGGCGGCGTGGAATCAGGGGACCCCACCGGACTCTTACCAATACGTTGACGGTGTTATTCAGTTCACTGGTTGTGACGGAGCTCGAGTCCAGGGCTATTTGAGGTTGGTGTGCGCTCTGAGGCACATGCAGAGAGGAGGAGTTGGAGGAGGATCGGGGGAGAGGTAGAGAGAACAATCATTAGGGTTGGGGTGTGTGGGGGCTGTCTCGGCTGGCAGAGGGGCACCCAGCCGCCACTGTGGGAGGAGGGTGGAGGGCTGGCCTGCAGGGTCACTGTGCCTCAGCTCAGGGCCTCTTACCTCTGGATCTTTCATGGAGGCACATGGCGCAGGGCCCTCCTTGTGACCACCTGCCGCTGACTACAAGAGACGAGAGTGCACATGGAGATGTTCTGTCCCCTCCGTGTCCAAGCCTCTGACTTCCTGTCCTCCCCATCAGCTGGCAGCATTTTCCGTTCTGCCTCTCGGACCCTTTGTCCCAAAACTCCTTGTGCCAGCTCCTCTCATGGTTCTTATCTCCCACCATCCCACCCTGGGGCCCCTTCAGTGACTCTCAAAGGGACAGCCTGACAGCAAATGGCTGTGCTCATTGGGCTGGCTTCCCCTTGAGCCTGGGGATGAGGAAAACCAAACAGCAAGGACCATTTCCTGGGTGTCCTGGGTGTTTACAGCAGGCCATGTACTAGGGATCAACAAAAAAACAACAGCAATAACGAATCTCATTTCACCTTCACTAATGGAAGTCAGACAACACCACCTCTATTTTACAGATGTGAAAGGAGAGACCCAAAAAGCTCCAGCAACTTGCCCTAAATCATATCCCTAGCAGATTGAGAGGCTGGATTCAAACCCAGATTTCTTTTTTTTTTTTTTTTCTAGTTTATAAAATGTGATTTATTTTTTGAACTTTAAAAATATGGAACGCTTCACGAATTTGCGTGTCATCCTTGCGCAGGGGCCATGCTAATCTTCTCTGTATCGTTCCAATTTTAGTATATGTGCTGCCGAAGCAAGCACTGTTTTTTTTTTTTTAGACAGAGTTTCACTCTTGTTACCCAGGCTGGAGTGCAATGGCGCGATCTTGGCTCACTGCAACCTCCGCCTCCTGGGTTCAGGCAATTCTCCTGCCTCAGCCTCCTGAGTAGCTGGGATTACAGGCATGCGCCACCATGCCCAGCTAATTTTTTGTATTTTTAGTAGAGACGGGGTTTCACCATGTTGACCAGGTTGGTCTCGATCTCTTGACCTCGTGATCCACCCGCCTCGGCCTCCCAAAGTGCTGGGATTACAGGCTTGAGCCACCGCGCCTGGCCTCAAACCCAGAATTCTTAACCAGTACCCAGAAGTTCTTCCACAATCTTAGCAATTACCATCTACTGCCCCTTGGACCCCTTTTCCCAGGAAGCCTGGCCAGCCAAGACTCACATGGCATGGTGACTGGCCACCATCAGAAGCAGCTGTCTCAGGGCAATTGTTGTTTCTTTTCTTTCGTCTTCTCACTCGTGTTGGAACAGCAGGGCTGTTTCTTTGTTGAAATTCTTTTAACTGGGGGGAAAAAGAGCAGTAATGCCCATGAGAACTACAAACCCCTATGGTCACAACCTACCTTACAGTTTTTACAAAATACTGTTATACACCACCTGATTTAATGCCACCAACAACTCTATAAAGTGCTGTGACAATCACTTAGTGACTGAGAGGGACTGATATCATGGCAAAAAAGAAAAAAAAAAGAAAAAAGAAGAAAAAGCAATACTAGACCTTAAACTCATTCCTCTGACTCCAAGCTCTGGGGTTTTGCCACGAATCAGCAACTGCCAGAGACCAAAACCACAGGCAGAGGCAGAAAAGTCACCATTAAGTAGGCAGGAACTGTACGCCGTGTGGTTTAGAGTCATACGGCCTCACACGTCTGTTAGTGTTAAGAAGAGCATCAGCACCTCTCACACTTTTATATCAATGTGTCCCCATGGCAGAAGGCAGCCTTTCTGTTAAATCTGGGAATTCACCAGAAAGAGGACAACCCAAGTCTCATTTCAGAGAGAAGTCTGGTATGCTGTTAGAAACCGATGTGACTGTCATCCCTAAGAACATTAATGTTTTTGCTGTCTCAAGAGACTCAAGGGAAACCGATGCTTCAGAAAGATGTCCCATGTTTATCACGTGGCATTCAAAGTAGCCCAGGTTGAGATGATATGAGGAAGATTCAAGCTGTCAAGTTCAATTTCCCAAGATCTGTTCCACAGAAGATGAGCAGACCTCACTCCAGAGGCCACTGACTGAAGGGCAGTCTGGTCCCAGAACCATGGGGAATTCGAATATGAGGTGGAGAACTCAGAAAGAAACATGAAAGTCTCTCTGGAGAGTAGAAGCCTGAGAGAAAACCAAACCAAACCCATTCTCCCACTGCCACCCAGAGACACTGTCAACGTTTAGAGCTCACGGGGGAAGTGCAGGCTTTCCACACTGTCAATGTCTATGTTAAGGGAGTGAGGCAGGCTGAAACCTCTTGCTGCATTCCCCTTCCAGCTGGAAATGTGTGCTGGGACCAGAGGAGCCAGAAATGGGATGAGAATGCGTAGGGGACTGGGTCCTAAGGTCAAAGGCTGGTCTTGTAGCAGCACTGATGGTTCCTAGGGGAACGGTGACATCACTACATTCCACTCCTCCTGGGGACCACATCAAGGACATGCCTCGGTCACTGCTCCCTGATGGGGGAGGGGATGCAGGGCTGGGACCCAGGTCCTTGGAGACGCCAGTCCAAAGAGCACAGGGAGGTCGCGCTGGGGGAGCAGGAGGGGAGGGCAGAGTCTGCAGCAGGAGCCCCAGGAGTCAGCAGCCCAAAGTCACCCAGAAATGACTGGTGAGGGTGGGGGCTGGGAGACCCGGGTCCTCAGAGACAGGAGCCCACAGAGCCCAGGGAGGTCCGGCTTGGGGCAGGAAAAGGTGAGGTCCAAGTAGGGAGCGGGGAGCCTCAGCGGTTACACATGCAATGTCACCCTGGGGTGATTGGCAAGGGCAGGGGCTGGGCTCCTTGCTGAAGGGGGGGGCTGACTGACAAGACGTTGGTAGGGGAGCCCAGAGGCCCGGGGTTGGGGGCCCGCCCAGCCTGGCGTGTCTCGGAAGTGTTATGGACTCTGGCAGCGGTCTTGCCGTCGGAGGGCATCTGCGTGCCTGTTACCTTCTTCCTAGCCGAGGCTAATTTCATCTGGCGAATTTCTTCTGACATCGCCATGGTGGGGTGGGCAGGGAGGGGCGGCTGGGGAGGGAGGGGGGGTTGGGGAGGGGGGTCGGGTTGGGGCCACATCGACACAATTCAGGGGAGCACTGGTGAGCAGCTCCGCTCTCCTGCCAGGCGGCTGTGTTGACTGAGCCAGAGGAGGCGTAACCAGGGCCGCGCTGGAATGTGGAATGGGGGCGTGGCCTGCATGCTGCAAGCCCATTGGTCAGTGAGGAAGATGAAAGGGAGAGGGGGCGTGGCCAGGCAGCTCCGGAGACACCTGCGGCATCCCAAGGAAAGCGTCCCCGGTAACCCCTGTCCCCGCCCACTCGGAGAGGGGAGGGGCCCCCCACTCCGGGAGAGGGGAGGGCCCGGCTTTTGCTTTTCAACTTTTCAATCTACCAGAGCCTGCAGCCCAGTGTTTGGGGAGGCGACTGTATGGGGAGATGACAGTGTGGGAAACTATCCTGCCTAGGCCGAGGCCTCATGGAGCCCAGGGCTCCCTAGGGCCAGGAGAGCGCTGGAGCGCACGCTGACACCCATGGAAACCTGAAATCCACACCCGCAGGAGACGAGGAAGGGGCGTTGAGCCTCCAATGCACCTGCAGCCAGGTGAGACAGGCACAGGTGGGCGCCAAGCACGTCTCCTGCCTGACCGTCCTCTCCTGCCTCCCCCAAGCAGAGGAGAAGTGCCAGCTGCCCATCAGCCCACTGGCTAGATTGAAGCCACTGAATCTGGGTCCCAACAGGCAGGTGTAACCCCTGACTGTCCCAGGCCCGGCCCAAGGCAGTCATGGCTCTGGTGAGGACCTGGCAGTCAGATGTGAGGTCCCCAAGTGGCTCTATAATCCTTTTAATGAGAATAATTAATGAAATGGGCAAGACCATCATGCTCAGCCGAGAACCTGTCGTGACCAGACAGAAGTCAGTTTGGTTCCAGGCCTGGCCCTGGAAAGATGGCGGACTGGGGGCAGCCACAGTGACGGGGAACGGAGGGACATGGGCGGCGTGGCCAAGGCTGTCAGCTCCTGCAGCACCTGCGGAACATCCGCCCAGGCCTGGCTCTGCACTCAGGCTTCTGCCTGGAGCCACAGGTGCCTGGACAGTGGCCTGAAGTACAGATGGTGGTAGGAAAAGCACTTCTGGCCACATGTGGGCACCTAAGCATGGCACAGAGGGGAATTGTGCCCCAAAGAGACCATAGAGGCCAAGAACTCAAGCAGATGTAACACCATTGTCCTGTGTCACATCAATTAAGTCAGATCCTGTCCTGACCCTGAAGCTGCAGCTCAGTCTACTTGAGACTCATAAAGAAATGTCAGTGCAGGGCAGGGGGCCGGGCCCAGCCTGCGACGTCCAGCAAAGCTGTGTGTTGGACAAGAATCTCTGAAGATGAGTCCAGGACAAGGACAGCTGTGCCTGGGCAGGGAGTGGGGGACATGCCCAGAGGCAGGAGGTGTGAGGACCTTTAACTAGGTGGGATGCCAGGTCAGCACGTGCAGAAGAGAAGGTGACATGGCAGCAGCTGTCTGAGGCCAGGCTATAAACCTAGGGACATCAGCCCACAGCTCATGTCTAGCTGAAACCATGCTGCTGCCCAGACACCATCCTTCAAATGCCAGAGGCAGGGCTGGGAGGGCCCCCAGACCCCTCTTCCCTATTGCCCCAAGCAGGTTCTCATGCCTCACCAGAAGGAAAGTGAAGCCTTCTATGGGTCACAGACTGCCAGGTTCTCTGTCACCAGGTTGAAGGGGCCGGGGGGCTGCAGCTGGGTGAGGAAGAACCCAGGTACCAGAGCTAGAAGGCGTTGGGGAAACCGTGAACAGGGCCAGGACCTGAGCTCTGCCTGGCTATGGTGACTCTGAACCAGGCAACCCTACCATAGTCTCAGTCTGTCACTCTGTCTCATGGGGATGTCGGCATTATTACCTTGGCGTCAAAGTCGGTAATCCAGGGAAACCAGAGTTCCCAGTAGGGACCAAGACCAAAGGATGGAGGGGTCTGGCCTGTCCCAGAAGGTCAGGCTGGACGAGGGGCTGTGTGAAGCCCGGGCAGCCGAGGCCCTTGCCCTTCAGGTTACAGGCATCTGTGTCCTCGTCTAGATCCTCATATGACATCCAGAGACCAACCCTAGGGACAATTCCTCCCAACTGGTAGCAGTGAGTCAATCCTGGTACTCACCGCACCAAAAGCTCTGAAATGAGGCGGCCTGTGGGTGAGGGTAAGACTCTTCAGGAAAAGGTTCTCAGCGGCGAGGAAGGTTTCAGCTGTGCCTTAGAGAAGCCAGAGGGGTAGGTGACAGGCCCCCTCACAAAGCCTGCCAGGGAACACAGGAGGGACACAGGTGTAGTGGTGGGAATGTTCTGGAAGACGGCAGGCAGCCTCCCACTCACTGATGGGACCGAGTGAGGTCAGGTCCACACGCCAGAAGCTGGATTCCACACACGGGTACACTTCGTTTCTTGTTTTAGAGACAGGGTCTTGCTCTGTTGCCCGGGCTGGAGGGCAGTGGTGCAATCATAGCTCACTGCAGCCTTGACCTCCTGGGTTCATGTGGTCCTCCCACCTCAGCCTCCTGAGTAGCTGGGACTACAGGTGCATGCCACCATGCCTGGTTGTATTTTTTGTAGAGACAGGGTGTTGCTATGTTGTGCAGCCTGGTCTCAAGTGAACTTTCCACCTCAACCTCCCAAGACACTGGGATACAGGGACAAGCCAGCGCTCCTGGCTCTGCTGCTGCATTTTGGTGGCCTTGGTGCACAGGAGGCATGAGCTGGGGGCAGAATCTGCTCCTGGACCTTTCCCAGGCTGGCACCCAGACTGACCACTGGGCTGCAGGAGGCAGGTGTAGAGAGAATGCAGCCAGCAGAGCCGGCTAGCCAGTGATGGAGACCCAGGCTGGGACTAGGAGACGGGGCTCCAACCCTCAGCCTAGTGGCCCTGCCAACCCCTTGAAATAAATAAATAAATGACCTAGTCTCAGGTATTCCTCTGGAGCAATGCAAAACAGACTGATACAGCCTCCACACTTGGTGTCCACTGGACCTGACCATTCGGGGAAGGGTTGCTCTTGACTCTGCCATTAACATCCGCACTACAGCAGAGTTGTTCCCCGGCTCTGCCTCAGTTTACCTCTCTCAGCTAAGCAGAGTAGGGATAATTGCTTCTCATGTGGGCCACAGGACAAAACAAAGCCCTGAGTCCCACAGGAAGGTAGGTGGGCCGTGTCCAAGGGAAGACAGACCTGGGGAAGTATTTTATGTCCTCAGGGTGGCAGAGGGACATGGAGAAGATGCCTCCTTTGTGGGCAAAGGAGAAGTGAAGGTAAGCAGAACGGCGCTGGACACCTGCCTCACCCCGACCTCCCCCACCCCACACCGGGCCCATTCCCACAGCCCCCAACTCAGGAGACACTGTTCTCCTTAGGGTCGGTGGGACTTCCCGGCTGAGCTGGGGAGGCTGACAGTCTGGATTCACGAAGGACAGCACGTAGTGTAGGTGATGCGCTGGACAGAAGTGGAGAGGGGACATGGCAGCTGTGGTGTCAGGTCTGGGGCTGCCAACGTGGTACCTGCCCTGGCCGTGGGCAGACCACGCTGCTCCTCCCTGCCACATGTGACCTCTAATTCTAAGGCATCCGAGTTCCAGGCCAGGACTGGAGCCATGCTCCCCTTGGGAACAAGGGACACAGTCCACACAGACTTCACCTGTGCTTTGGGCAAAGGCAGCTGCACAAATGAACAGGAGGGGCCCTGCTGGAGAGCAGGAACGGGCCTGGACTACTCAGACCTGCCTCTGTGACAGGCGGTCCCAGCCTGCAGTCAGACTCCTGAGAAGAAAGCTCGCTCAGCCAGGGAGCGGGGGGCGTGGGCTGCAGGAGTCTGTAGCCCCTCCCACCCAAGTGAGCTCCAGAGAAAAGATGCAGAAACAGCTGGTCTGGGTGGCTCACGCCTTTAAACCAGCACTTTGGGAGGCTGAGGTGGGAGGCTCACGAGTTCAGGAGTTCGAGACTAGCTTGACCAACATGGTGAAACCCCGTCTCTACTTAAAAATACAAAAATTAGGCAGGCCTGGTGGCGCGCACCTGTAATCCCAGCTATTTGTGAGGCTGACGCAGGAGAATTGCTTGAACCTGGAAGGCAGAGGTTATGGTGAGCTGACAGCGTGCCATTGCCCTCCAGCCTGGGTGACAGAGTGAGACTCTGTCTCAAAAAAATAAAAATAATAATAATAATAAAGATGCAGAAACAGCAGGTGCTCCTCCCAGCTCCAGGCTGCTTCCTGGTGTGGCCTCAGAGACCCAAGATGAGTCAAGATGGGGCTGCCAGCAGCTGGGGGCGGGAGAAAGCTGGGTCCCCAGGGTGGATGCCCAGCAGGGACATGCAGGTGTGGGGAGTGCTAGGTCCTCAGGGCTGAGCCCCTTCTGTCCAGGGGGCACTGGTGACATGCCTGCTGCTGAGCTCAGCCCAAGGAGTCAGAGCCTGGTGGCAAGTAGCCTCTCTGCTTGTGAAGATAGTCCTGGGGTCGTTACCCCTCTGCCCAGGCTCAAGCATCCAGGCTGTGGAAGGGCCAGCATTCAGAAAGAAGGGAACTGTGGGTGTGGATTCCCTGGCAGTCAGGGGCCTTGGTGCACGGAGTCCCCTAAGAGGGTGAAAGCCCCCTTCTCACTCCACAGCAACGCTGTGAGAAGGAATTGTAGGGTTTTGGGCTGTGGACCCTCCCCACCCCCACCCTTGGGACACTCTGGGTTAATTAAGAGCTGACTTTGGTCTCGCCTTCCCTACATGGTCCTTGGGGCCTGCTGGGTCCCCACCTCCAACCCCAGGAGTTTGCTTTCGGAGAGGTGCAGGGATACATCCCCTCTCTGTCCCGATGCCAGAAACCCCACATGACAGCCTTCTTCCTTCAGCCAAGGCAGCTCCAGTTATGCCGTGAGAACTGTGGCCTCAGGGCGCACCCATCATCACCTCCCATGCGTGATTCAGTGCCTCAGCTTCCTCTTGGGGACCATTCCCAAGAGCAACGTGGAGTGAGGACGGGCCTGAGCCTCCTTCACCGGGGCCTAGGCCACACCCTTCTCCCCTTCAGATGGAGCAGCCAGCTCTCAGAGAGGGCATCACGGGGTTCCTGGAAGGGAAGTGAGTCAAGGGAGGACCCCCCCGGGTGAATCAGTGCTGGATCCCCAGGCTCCCCGTTCCTGTCTGCAGGGACCAGATCCCCTGAGATTTCAGGGCCTGAGGGAAGGGCTGGGCCTCCAGGGAGATGGGAAGGGAGCATCCAGGGTGACCGGGGCGGTCAGCTCATCCAGGCCCAGCCTCCAGCCAAGGAGGGATTCCAACGCTCCCACCTCCCTGGGCTTCAACTGAGAGCCATTCCCAAATCCCTTCTCAGCCCCGACAACACGCGGGCATGGTGCTGGACTCTCAGGGGCACGAGGAAATCGAGAGGCTCAACTTAGGCTCATTCAGGAGGCAGAAAGGCAAATTTGATCTCAAACAGCAAAGATGTGGCTGGAAAGTACCACGGGGAGAAAGTCAGGGGCACGCTGGGGCGGGACACAGGGTGGTCCTGGAACCGAGCGTCGGTGGATGGGAAGGGAGTCAGTACTCCAGGCAGGGGCGCTGACTCAGAGGCACCAGGTGGGCGTAAGCAGAGGGGTGTTGAGACAGGAAGGCCAGCAGCCTGGCTGGGAGGCATATTTCAAGCACAGGCCAGGGAGAGCCACTGGGCTGGGGCACGGAAGCCTTAAATGGCAAAATGAAGCCCACAGCCTATGCCTTGTTGGCCAAGGAGAAGCCACAAGGGTTTTAGGGCAGGAGAGCGGCGTGGTGCGGTGGGGTTTTATAATGTTCCACCATCCCCTGCCTTTAGGACTCCGAAATGAGGAGTGGGTGAGAGAGCTCCCGTCCAAAGACCCATCTCTGTCCCCACACCTGGCCCAGCTCCATGTCCTGATGTCTGCAGTAGGGGCAGCCCCTGCCTGAGGAAGGCATCCCTCCCAAAGGCGTGCACCACCTTATCCAGCTAATTCTGTAGTTTTTGTAGAGATGGGGTTGTGCCATGTGGCCCAGGCTAGTCTTGAACTCTTGGGCTCAAGCAATCCTCCTGCCTCAGCCTCTCAAACTGCTAGAATCACAGATATGGGCCATCACATTCAGCTCCCCCTTTTCTTAAATAATTCTTAAAAAAAAAATAAGATTAAATCATAAAATAAAGTTGTGTTTTTTGGGAAAATGACATAAAATTTCCATGACAGCTGAAATTAAAATAGTTTATTTCTAGATTTTCTGCTGTGTGTGTGTGTGTGTGTGTGTGTGTGTATGTGTGCATACATGTGCACACTGGTGTGTATACATGTACACACCCTGTGTGTACTTGCTGTATGCTGTGTGTGTGTGTGTGTGTGTGCACATGTACCTCAAGAAATACACACCCTGTGTGTACTTGCTGTATGCTGTGTGTGTGCACATGTACATCAAGAAATACACACCCTGTGTGTACTTGCTGTATACTGTGTGTGTGTGTATGCACATGTACATCAAGAAATACACACCCTGTGTGTACTTGCTGTATCTACTGGGTCAGTCTGCACATGTCTGACAATTTCCAGCACACAAACACTCTACATAGCCCAATTTCCAGGCAGCCAAGACTGAAGCCGCAGTCTCCTTCTGGGTTCAATTTGAATGAAACTGAATGCTGGGTGCAGGTAGATGCATGTAAATATAGCCCGGGGCTGGGGGCCTCCTGGACCATGTGTGTCCTGAGCCCCACATGGGAGTGGGCAGGAAGTGGGTCTCACCCACGTCTACTGTCCTCAGGCAGAGCCTGGCCCTGGGACATGAGCTCAGTGGGTGCTGCCGCTTTGTTGAATTCACCTCAGACCCCGCTTCCCCGCCATCCACTTATAAGGTTCCCGGGGCCTTGAGACCTCTGTCCTTGCAAGAACAGAATGCGATGACACAGCTCACACAAACCTGCTGGTGGCTTCCTACAATAAAAGGCTATAATTTTCTAGTTCAAAAGAGTCTACCAAGTGACTAGCACAGCGAATGAAGACAGATCTACAAGAAGGCACATCAGAAATTGCGGAAAAGGACTAAGGATAGAGAGAAAATCCTGAAACCTTCCAGAGAGAAAAGACAGGTCATATACAAAGAATCAAGACTCAGCATGACACCGACTTCTTCCCAACAACACTGGGAGCTAGAAAATAATAGAGCAACATTTCCCAAGTGAGGAGAAGTTACGTGTAAATTAGAGCATGATTTCCAGCCAAACTATTCATCAGGAGTAGGGGCAGAACAATGACATTCTAAAATACGAGAGGGTCAGAAAGCTTGACTTCCCTTCACTCTTTCTCTGGAAGCCACTGGAAGACCCGCTGCAGTGCCTGAGAGAGTAGAGCAGGGAAAGACCACCTGGGGCCGGGGAACAGGAAATGCACACAGCAGGGGCAGCAGGAAATTCACAGGGCGGTGCAGACGTGCCAGGATGCCAGCCCTGCCGCGGGCTGAGAGCTGAGTCCAGTTTGGAGCAGAAGGATGGAGGGCAAGGGAGAGAGGGAAGCCTCCAGGGAAAACACAGAGCCGAAAGAGCACCCAGGGCTTCTTAGTCTTTGGATAATGACCACTAGGCATTTGATAAATTGATTGGAGCATCTGAAAAAGTTGGTAATTGGTAAAAAAAAAAAAAAAAAAAAAAAAAAAAAAAAAAAAAGCTGATAAATACCAGAGGAAGTAGCAAATGAGTTTAAAGTGATAGCCTCTGGGAATTAGAACTCAGAGACAAGAAAGGAACGGGCGGAGGAAATGCTTTTTGATATAAACCTCTTATTTCCATTTTGTTATTTCTTCTTCTTGTTTTACTGAGAATTTCTTGCTCCAGATACAATTTTGTTCTTAACTCTGTATCTATGATTTTGATCGGAATTAAATATAATGTTGTGAGTTCTGGAGACCTTTGTACAGCATGATGACTATAGCTAATAATAATGTATACTTGAAAATTGCCAAGACAGTAGATTTGTTGTTATTATTATTATTATTATTATTTTGAGATGGAGTTTCGTCCTGTGGCCCAGCCTGGAGTGCAGTGGTGTGATCTCAACTCACTGCAACCTCTGCCTCCTGGGTTCAAACAATTCTCCTGCCTCAGCCTCTCGAGTAGCTGGTACTACAGGTGCACGCTTGGCTATTTTGTGTGTGTGTGTGTGTTTTTAGTAGGGATGGGGTTTCACTGTGTTAGCCAGGTTGGTCTCGATCTTCTGACCTCGTGATCTGCCCACCTCGGCCTCCCAAAGTGCTGGGATTACAGGCATGAGCCACCGTGCCAGGCCTGCTTTTATTATTTTTAATCAACACATAATTGTATATATTTATGGGGTACAGTATATTTTTATACATGTATATCATGTGTAATAATCAAATCGTAATTAGAATCTCCACCACCTCAGACATTTATTATTTCTTTGTTCTGGGAGCATTCAAAATCCACTCTTCTAGCTATTTAAAAATATATAATAAAATGTAATTAATTATAGTCGCCCTACAGTGCTATAAAGACACCAGAACTGTTCCTCCTATCTAGCTGTACTCTGTTTTTTGGTTTGTTTTTTTCCCCGGGCAGAGTCTCAATCTGTCCGCATGGCTGGAATGCGGTTGTGCAATTGCAACTCACTGTAGCCTTGACCTCTTGGGCCCAAGCGATCCTTCCACCTCAGCCGCCCAAGTAGCTGGGACCACAGGCATGCACCACCATGCCTGGCTAATTTTTCTTTCTTTTTTTTTTTTTTTTTTTTGTAGAGATTGGATCTCCCTATGTTGCCCAGCCTTGTCTCAAATTCCTGGATCAAGTCATCCTCTCAAAGTACTAGGACTACAGGCATGAGCCACTATCCTCAGCCATGTGCTCTTGTATCTGTTAACCTATTGGCCAACCTTTGGCTACCCTCTCCCCCTTACCCTTCCTCACCTCTAGTAAACACTATTCGAAGCAAACAGATCTTAAATGTTCTTAACACAAAAACAATAATAATAAATGTATGTGAAGTTATTAAAATGTTAATTAACTTGATTTAATCATTCTACAATGTTCGCATGTATCTAAACATCACACTGAACACCATAAATATAAACAATTTTTAGTTGTCAATTATACTTTAATAAAAATGAGGGAAGAATTGAATATAATGTTAAGACCAAAAAAATTGCAAAACCTAAAATAATTAATAATCTAGTTCAGACCAGCCTTGTGCAGATGAGGTCAGTGAAGTACAGAGAGGTGAACCGACTTGTCTGATCTCACGCAGCAAGTCACGGGCAGAACTTGACCTGAAATCCAAAGCCAAGCGTTGCCTGTTACCGCCAGGTCCTTCAGTCCAGCCCTCCCGGATCTGCCTTGGGAGTCAGTACTGGCGACAAAGGGAATAGAGAGGAACATCCCTAGCGCTCTCCACTCAGATTGACATTCACACTGAGCCAGGGCGGCCGCAAGAAACAGTGCAAGTCCCAGGAGTGCTCACCCCAACCCTTTTCCCCGCCCCGTCCTCTCTCATAACCAACTTCAGCTGAAAGGTCTGAGAAGAAAGGGGAGTCTCACAGCTCTCATCGGGTGTAAATGACTTCCACCGTGAGTTTTATTTTATTGAGACATAACTCCAACAGTTTGACGGCTAGGAGGGCAGGCGGTCGGATGAAGACAGAGGGGAAACTGCCTAGGGGTCACGCAGAAAGTGGAGGCCCCGAGGCCCTGAGTAATTTCATAAAGAAGACTTCAGGAAATTCCGGCACCGAGGTTTCTCCTCTGCACGACCCGGGACCCACAGGGCCCCACGTTCTGACAGATGTTGTTTGTCAGACAAATCGCACTCCCTCGTGCTTCGTTCCTGTTCCTTGGAGAGCTCCCAGGTCACACAGAATTGAGATAATCTCCCGACCTCGCTGCCACGCTCACAGACACTCATGTTTTGGTTTGCAATGTAGTCTTACATGGATCAGTATTAGATTTTCATGGTGCTCTTTGCATTTTGCAACTATTACTCAAGCTGGAGATCCTAAAAGAGCACTAGCCTGGCCGGGCGCGGTGGCTCAAGCCTGTAATCCCAGCACTTTGGGAGGCGGGTGGATCACGAGGTCGAGAGATCGAGACCAACCTGGTCAACATGGTGAAACCCCGTCTCTACTAAAAATACAAAACATTAGCTGGGCGTGGTGGTGCGTGCCTGTAATCCCAGCTACTAAGGAGGCTGAGGCAGGAGAATTGCCTGAGCCCAGGAGGCGGAGGTTGCGGTGAGCCGAGATCGCGCCATTGCACTCCAGCCTGGGTAACAAGAGCGAGACTCTGTCTCAAAAAAAAAAAAAAAAAAAAAAAAGAGCACTAGCCTTAGGCCCCGGGGTTCCGGTCTCAGCTGAGAGACCGTGAGCACGCCACCAGCCCACTCGGATCCTGTGTCCCCGGTGGATAATCACCTACGTTCCACCAGTCGGGGGGCCGCAGAGAAAAGCGCCCAGTGTGTGCCCGGGACACAGTAGGAGCTTCGCAAGCTTACGTTCTCCTGCTTCCGCCATCCAGATGCATTAGGGGAAGACAGGCACGTGGGGAAGGGCGCCTGGGAGACTCCAGCTGCGCGCTTCACAAGCCATCAACGAAAATTCTGCATCAGGCTTCAGTTTCCCGTCCGCAACGCGAGCCCAGACAGGAGCGGGCAGGAAGAGGAGGCGCGTCTGTTGGTTCAAGCTGGGCGCGTCTGATCGCGCCATGCGGGCTTCACGGCCGGGTCCAGCGCACGCCCCAGCCCCGGCTTCCCGCTCCCGGAGCGGCTCTCGGTCCAGCCCAGCGCTGCGCAGGGTCCGGGCGGGCGGCGGGCGGCGGGCGGCGGGGCGGAGAGACGCAGTTCCGCGCACGACCTGCAGGCGGCAGCAGAGCGGCGCGGGAGCCGAGGGTCCGCCCGCCCGGCCTTGCCGGAGACCCCCGCGGGGCGCGGCGGGGCGGAGAG
Organism: Saimiri boliviensis; assembly: GCF_048565385.1. Classification (NCBI taxonomy): domain Eukaryota; kingdom Metazoa; phylum Chordata; class Mammalia; order Primates; family Cebidae; genus Saimiri; species Saimiri boliviensis. The sequence continues at coordinate 205,986 of NC_133450.1, forward strand.
ACGCAGTTCCGCGCACGACCTGCAGGCGGCAGCAGAGCGGCGCGGGAGCCGCGGGTCCGCCCGCCCGGCCTTGCTGGAGACCCCGGCGGGGCGCGGCGGGGCGGAGAGACGCAGTTCCGCGCACGACCTGCAGGCGGCAGCAGAGCGGCGCGGGAGCCGCGGGTCCGCCCGCCCGGCCTTGCTGGAGACCCCGGCGGGGCGCGGCGGGGCGGAGAGACGCAGTTCCGCGCACGACCTGCAGGCGGCAGCAGAGCGGCGCGGGAGCCGCGGGTCCGCCCGCCCGGCCTTGCTGGAGACCCCGGCGGGGCGCGGAGGGGCGGAGAGACGCAGTTCCGCGCACGACCTGCAGGCGGCAGCAGAGCGGCGCGGGAGCCGCGGGTCCGCCCGCCCGGCCTTGCTGGAGACCCCGGCGGGGCGCGGCGGGGCGGAGAGACGCAGTTCCGCGCACGACCTGCAGGCGGCAGCAGAGCGGCGCGGGAGCCGCGGGTCCGCCCGGCCTTGCTGGAGACCCCGGCGGGGCGCGGCGGGGCGGAGAGACGCAGTTCCGCGCACGACCTGCAGGCGGCAGCAGAGCGGCGCGGGAGCCGAGGGTCCGCCCGCCCGGCCTTGCTGGAGACCCCGGCGGGGCGCGGCGGGGCGGAGAGATGCAGTTCCGCGCACGACCTGCAGGCGGCAGCAGAGCGGCGCGGGAGCCGCGGGTCCGCCCGCCCGGCCTTGCTGGAGACCCCCGCGGGGCGCGGCGGGGCGGAGAGATGCAGTTCCGCGCACGACCTGCAGGCGGCAGCAGAGCGGCGCGGGAGCCGCGGGTCCGCCCGCCCGGCCTTGCTGGAGACCCCCGCGGGGCGCGGCGGGGCGCGGGGCGCGGCGGGGCTGCGGGTCGGTGCACAGCGCCCGCGGTGGACGCGGGGCCTTCCGGCTGGTTTCCTCTCCAGCGGGTTGATCGTCCAAATCCAGACGCTTCGGAGGGCGAAACGGGCACTACCGTAATTGCACCGGGACGCAGACGTAACCTCAGCTGCACCTTGCAAACCAGAACACGTGGTCGCCCTGCCCGCTGGTCGCCTTTCCTTCCTTGTCCCATTCTTCCTTTTAATTCTTTTTATTTATTAAAAAACACGCAGCATTCTGTTTTCCCCAAGCACCACCGTCTTTGAAAACGCCCTTGCCATCGGGATGTTTTCAACCACACATCATCTGTTTCGCTTCTTGAGCCTGAACAGGCGCGCTGAACCCACCCCAGGTAGATTTAGCTTCCAGTCGGAAGACTCTGCTCCCCGGCTTACCATCCCCAGGACTCGGGAATTAAAAGTATCAGGCGTGGCACAGTGACCCTTACCTCAACTGGGGTGCCTCTTTGCTAAATGCATTTCTGTAATTTTGTTCTGAGTGCTCCTGGCCTTTATCTCTTTGAATTGACGTATATTAGTTTATCGCATTGCAAGTAGACAAGCCCCATTAAGCAGGATTCTTACATTTCAAGATCATCCCGTTACTCCATTCAACCCCAAATTAGCATGCCATTTATCCCCTTGTTTCGGAACCCTCTTCACTTAATAGTCTCATAAGCATCCATCCACTGCAAAAAGAACTCAAACTGTTCTCACTTCCATTTTTAGTTGATTCATTCATATCCAAAGAATGATTTGTCTGGGGGAGTCATTAGCAGAGAACTGTGCCCTTAAATTTATTTTTATAGCTGGATTCTGCTAGTTAATATCTCTCTGTCAGTTTCACATTGCAATAAATTACTATGGGTCTCTGTCTTAACCTAAAATCTAGGTTAGAAATTTGATCTTATCTGAATAAGATATTAATAGATAGTGTGAAACTTTTTAAATTTGCTGAAACTTCTCAGCTGACACTCATGGTCACAAATATGAAGCTAAGCAAGCAGAAAATGGGGCTGCAAATAACTCTTAAAATACCATGTTTAGAGACAGGATTTTCCTTTTTTTCTCCTTTTTTAGTAAAGTATATTCGCTATGGTTGGAATGTTTGTATCTCCTCCAAAATTCATGCTGGAACTTAAACTCCAATGTAGACAGTATTAAGAGGTGGAGTCTTTAGGAGCTGATTAAGTCATCAGGGAAGAACTTCCTCGCGAATTGAATTAGTGGCCTTATGAAAGGGCTGGAGGAAGCCGTCTCGTTCAGCTTTCTTATCTTGCTTCTCTGTCCCTTCCAGCATGTTAGGACGCAGCATTCCTTATCTCTGGTGGACTCGGCATTCAAGGTGCTATCTTGGAAGCAGAGAGCAGCCCTCAGTAGACTACAGACCTGCTGGCGCCTTGATGTTGGACTTCCCAGACACCAGAACTGTGAGAAATACATTTTTGTTCTTTACCCATTACCCAGTCTCAGATATTTTGTTACAGCAGCACAAATGGACTTTGACAGTATCTTTTTATTTTTATTTTGAAAGATGGGGTTTCACCATGTTGGTCAGGCTGGTCTTGAACTCCTGGTCTCAGGTGATCCACCCGTCTTGGCCTCCAAAGTGCTTGGATTACAGGCAGGAGCCACCACACCCGGCAGACAGTATCTTACATACAGTGAAGTGAATCTACCTGAAGTTACAACTCCACACTATTTATATATGTGCACAGTCATGTGACCACCACACAGTTCCAGATACAGAATGCTTCCATCACCACAGAAGACACCCTCGTGCCCCTTCTCAGTTGCTGGCCTCCTCATAGTTAACCACGATACTGGCCTCTGTCACCATGGATTAGTTTTGCCTGTTCTTGAACTTCATATAAATGGAATCATACAGTATGTACATATTTGTGGCTGGCTTCTTTCATTCAACATAATCCTGTGAGGTTTTAGCTACGTTTAAGGTACTTTCAGTGGTTTATTATCTAGTTGTATAGTTTTCCATATTTTATTTATTACTTTTTTTTTTTTTGAGACTGTCTTGCTCTGTCACCCAGGCTAGAGCACAGTGGAACGATCTTGGCTCACTGCAACCTCCACCTCCTGGGTTCAAGCAATTCTTCTGCCTCAGCCTCCTGAGTAGGTGGGACTACAGGCATGTGCCAACATGCCCAGCTAATTTTTGAATTTTTAGTAGAGACAGGGTTGCACCATGTTAGCCAGGTTGGTCTTGAACTCCTGACCTTGTGATCTTCCCACCTTGGCCTCCCAAAGTGCTGGGATTACAGGCATGAGCCACTGTTCCTGGCTTTTTATTACCCTTCTATTTTTATGTCTAACTCAGTGTCTTGTGGGGTCTATTGGTCCTTTTTAGCTAGACTGATATTAACCATCTTCTCATCAATGGAGATAAGGAAATTTTTAGAAGACGAAAGCCTAATAAACCCAAGACCCCCAATCTTTTTTTTTTTTTTTGAGACAGAGTCTTGCTCCATCACCAGGCACCAGACTGGAGTGCAATGGCACAATCTCAGCTCCCTGCAACCTTTGCCTCCCGGGTTCAAGCAATTCTCCTGCCTCAGCCTCCTGAGTAGCTGGGGCTATAGGCACGCGCCACCATGCCCAGCTAATTTTTGTATTATTAGTAGAGATGGGGTTTCACTACGTTGGCCAGGATGGTCTCGATCTCTTGACCTCGTGATCTGCCTGCCTCGGCCTCCCAATGTGCTGGGATTACAGCCCAAGACCCCCAATCTTAAGCCAAGTTTCCATCTCACGCCTGCTTCAGCTGCTCTTCTTCATCTTTTTTCTCACAAAGCTGATGGAAAACCAAGGAACTAAAAGCTCTTCATCATGTGATCATCTTAGAGATGCTTGTCATCTGAATAACAGGGTAGATACTTATAATTTGAAATGTTAAAACAACGTTAGCAAACACTTACGCAGCACTAACTCCTGTTCAAAGTGCTTTACATATACAGTATTATTTTCCTCAAAACAACTCTGTGAGATAAACACTATTATTGTCATCCCCACATTTTAGATGGGGAAATTGAGGCCCAGAGAGATGACGCAACTTTCCCAAGGTGCTACAGCCAGGACTTGACCCTGTGTTTTCTGGTTTTAGAGCCTGCACACTTCACCACCACACCATATTGTGTAGCACGATACTTCATGTGGTTAAAGTATTTTCTTCTATTAGCTTGGGAGCATTTTCTGATTAATTCAGATCTTATGAATTTGCTTCAAAGAATACCAGTAAATTGAAATGGAAGATTTAATACAGAATGTGTGACATTCACGAATAAATTATAGGACCCTCTGGTTTAAATAATAATGATTTGCTTATCTTGTGACTTTTGTCAGGCAGAGCTGTAATGTGCTGGCCTCATTTTCCTTCTCTTCCATAGGAGGAGATGGGCTGAGAGAGACGGGCACAATTTATTATAAAATCTCATCCCACTTTCCCTCACCATCTGGAAGCTGGAGATAGGTCTGTGAAATCTTGCTTGAGAAAGAGTTGAATGCCACTTGTAACACAGTGAGTTTAAACAAGATGGTTTCACTCTCCAATTCCGCTGCACAGGGCCCTGTGAGTTTTGGCAATTAACGCACGTGACCAGTTTTCTCACAACGATTATCTGGGTTCTAGAGGACATGATCTTCCAGTTGTATTCTGCTGCTGAAGTGCCATTATTTCTTTTTGATTATTATTATTTTTGAGACAGAGTCTTGCTCTGTCATCATGCTGGAGTGCAGTGGCATAATCTCGGCTCACTGCAACCTCTGCCTCCTGGGTTCAAGCAATTCCCCAGCCTCAGCCTCCCAAGTAGCTGGGACTACCCGTGCATTCCACCACACCCAGCTAATTTTTTTGTAATTTAGTACAGATGGGGTTTTACCATGTTGGCCAGGGTGGTCTTGATCTCCTGTCCTCGTGATCTGCCTGCCTCGGCCTTTGAAAGTGCGGGGATTATAGGTGTAAACCACTGCACCCGATCAGTGCTATATTTCTTTATAGATGAACTAATTAATTCTCGATCACTTGTTTTTCATTAGACATTTCTCTGCCTCTTTATGCTGTGTTTTATGTCTCTTTATACCCAGCCCCAGGTTTTTCCTTCTAACTGCAAGAAAATTACTGAAATTTTCTCTCTCAAATTTCTGAGCTCAAGTGATCCTCCCCCGTTTACCTCCTGTGAAGCTGGCATTAAGAGGTTTGCACCAATGTACCCTGATACTTTTCTCTTTAACCTTCCCCAAGCATGTATACACACAAAAAACCATGAATATGGACACCCAGACATCCACATGTACACAAACACACACACACACACACACACACACACACACACACAGAGGCATACACATATCTACACATACTTACTAGAAATATATTGACAGGCCAGGTGCGGTGGCTCATATCTGCAATCCCAGCACTTTGGAAGCCCATGGCAGGCGGATCACAAGGTCAGGAGATCAAGACCATCCTTGCTAACACGGTGAAACCTGGTCTCTACTAAAAATACAAAAAATTAGCGAGGCGTGGTGACATGCGCCTATAGTCCCAGCTACTCGAGAGGCTGAGGCAGGAGAATCACTTGAACTCAGGAGGTGGAGGTTGAAGTGAGCTGAGATCACACCATTGCACTCCAGCCTGGGTAATAGAGCAAGACTGTCTCAAAAAAAAAAATAAAAAGAAAGAAATGCATTGACACACACAAACACGCACGTGCACACACACGTAGACAGCTCGCTTCCATCTCCTTCTCAGGACTCAGAACTCCACTCTCAGAGAGTGGAAAGAGTGTGCCGTGAGCCAAGGGTCCACTCTGCAACTTCGCCCAAGTGTCTTTCCTCTTGAGATCTTGTTTATAATAATAAACATCTGTACCCACCAACTCGGGATATTTTGAAGATAAAACAGAAAGGAAGGATAACAGAATGATGGCATGTTGTATAGTTTAAAAAAAAAGTAACCTTTTTTTAATGAAAAAAAAGAAAGAAAGAAAGAGAAAAAGAAAGAAAAATAAATTTAAAAAAAAAAGGAGAGGAAGAAAGAGGAAGAGGAAGAGGGAGAGAGCGGAAGTGTTGCTTTACTGCCCAGGCTAGAATGCAGTCTAAAAATGGGTATTGAAAACCTCTTTTATACCAATAATTGTGCTTAATAATGGAGACAGGAAAAAAATGAAGGAGGAAAATAACAAACAAGTAGCCAACCAATATTTCATTTAAACCTGTGAGTAGGTATGATGTGGTACTGAAAAGAATGTATATTTTTTGTATTTAAAGTGGAGAGTTGATAATGTATTTATTAAGAGAGATTATTTATAATATATTTTTTAAGAGAGAAATATAATATATTATTAAGAGAGAAATTTATTATAATATATTTATTGAGAGTCTATAAATATTTATTAAGTTTACTTGTTCCGGATCTGAGTTCAAGTCCTGGATATCCTTGTTAATTTTCTGTCTCGTTGATCTAGCCTTGACCAAAAAGAAGTCTTGCCTTTGTCCTTAATTCCTGGGAGGTAATCTCCAACACATCATGCATGATAGGAGTATCTTTTCCTGGGGATCTGGGATCACGATGGATAGTCTAATAATGAGATTTAGGGTGGAGACTAGTCAGGTCAGGAAATCTGACTATGTGGTTTAGAGTCTGGGCTTTAGGTCACCTTTGGAAGGACGACACTGGAAACTGGGAGCAGCCACGTGGACAATCAAGTATGACTCTGTGATGAAGTTCCAGTAAAAATCTTCCGCACCGAGGCTGGAGGGAGCCTCACTGGCTGGAACACTCCGTGTGCACTGGCACGCATGAAAACCAGGAGGGTAACGCATTCTGAACGCAAGAGACACTCCATGCCTGCTGCCCTCCTGGCCTCAGCGCTAGGCCTTTCTTCCCCTGGCTGATTTTAATCCGTTCCCTGTAATCAAACCGTAACTGTGACTATAACAGCTTTCTGTGAGTTCTAGCCAGTTCTTAGAGGTAAACAAGCAGGACTCATCTGCCGCCTGCTGAAAAAACTCTTTTAAAAACCCTAAACCAGAGAAGGCCAGAGCTCTCGTGAATCTGGCCCAACAAATTTTGAAGCCAACCCTGAGGGCATCTGAAATCAAAGCCAGACCAGACGGAGATTAGGCTCCTGGGAGGGAACAGGTGGAGTCCTGCTCAGGCTGCAGAGTTCCCGGGCTACAGCTGGGCAAGGGCTGCCTCTGGGTCACAGCCTCTAGGGACGAGAGTTGGGTACAGGTCAACTCTCTGATTTGTAGGACTCTGCTGATGAGCTCAGCTGGGAAACTGTGTGGTAATGGGAAGAGAATGGTTTTGCTTTTCCAAATCATCCCACCTACATGCTTTGATCCACACTGGAACTCAGTGTGGAAACTGCCTTTCAACAGCCTAAGCCTGAACTGTGGGCCGTGTGTCCAGTTTTCTGGCTTCCAGCTTTATTTACACCTTACCCTTACCCATCAGTGATGCCGGATCCATCCTGCTAAATATCCTTTTCATCATGTCACCCTCCCCACCACCTCACGGCACCTTCCACACAACGGGACATGTCTCCAACCTCAGCCTGGCATTCAAGGCTCTTTCTGATGTGGCCCACCTCACCACTCCACCACATCTCCCCGTGGGCCCTGCCAAATTCCATCAATCATGTCTGTCCACGAACTGAACTTCACCACCTCCAAACTGTTGCTTACATTACGTCCTTCCCCTGAAAGTTCTCTTCCTCCCTCTCCCCAAGTCCAAATGCTATAGACTGAGTTGTGACTCCCAAAAATTCATGCATTCAAGCCCTAACCCCTATATGACTATATTTGGAAACAGGGCTCTTAGGAGATAATTAAAGTTAAGTGAGGGAGGTGGGGCAGATCAAGATGGCTGAATAGCAGCCTCCACCCATGATTCTTCTTGCAGGAAAATCAAATTGAACAACTGTCTACACCAAAAAAAGCATCTTCATGAGAACCGAAAATCAGGTGAGGACTCACACTACCCGGCTTTAACCTCATAACACTGAAACAGGCACAGAGGAGGGTAGGAAAGACAGTCTGGAAACACTGATGTCACCCCTCCTCCATCCCCCACAGTGGCTGCTGTGGTGCTGAGAGAGAATCTGTGCACTTGGGGGCGGGAGAATGCAGCAACTGTGGGACTTTGCATTGAACGCAGTGCTGTCCTATGCGCTGGGCCCCTAAATAAACTCGAAAGGCAGTCTAGACCCTGAGGACTTCAGCTCCAAGGCAAGTCCTGATGCCATGCTGGGCTCAGAGCCAGTGGACTTGGGGCACAGGAGCTCCTGAGGCACCAGCCAGGGCGGCCAAGAGAGTGTTGGCACCACCGCCCCCAACCCAGGCAGTGCAACCTGCAACAACAAAAGTGACTTCTTCGTTTTGCTTGTGGAGAGGAGGTGGAAGAGGTAAGGCCTCTGCCTTCCCTCTTGAAGAGCAGCTCAGCCGCAGCAGGCCAGCGCACCGGAGCTAAGAGGCCCCATTCCAGGACCCAGCTCCTGAGTGACATCTAGATACACCCTGGGCCAGAAGGGAGTCTGCTGCCTTGAAGGAAAGAATCCTGGCAGGATTCATCACCTGCTGACTCAAGAGCCCTTGGCCCCTGAATCGCCAACAGCGATACCCAGGTAGTATGCTACGGGCCTGGAGTGGGACTGAGACATGCTGGCTTCAGGTGAGACCCAGCGCATTCCCAGCTATGGTGTGTGCGGTGAGAACCTTCTGCTTGAGAAAAGCAGAGGGAAAGGTGAAAGGGACTTTGTCTTGCAGCTTAGGCACCTGCCTGGCCACAGTGGGGTAGAGCACCTCATGGGCTCTTGTGGTCACTGATTCTAGGCCTTGGCTCTTAGACAGCATTTCTGGACCTGCTCTGGACCAAAGGGGAGCCCACTGCTCTGAAGGGTAAGTACCAGGCCTGGAAGCATCCACCACAAGCTGACTGAAGAGCCCTTGGGCCCTAAGTGAATATCGGCAGTGGCCTGGCCGTCCTCCCTGTGGGCCTGTGGGGGTGGCCACAGGGTGAGGCCCCTTTGCCTGTGGAAAGAGAAGGAAGAATGGGACGGACTTAATCTCATGGTTTCAGTGCCAGCTCGGCCATCATAGAATAACAAGTAAATTTCTTTTTTGTTTTTTTTTTTTGAGACGGAGTTTCACTCTTGTTACCCAGGCTGGAGTGCAATGGCGCGATCTCAGCTCACCGCAACCTCCGCCTCCTGGGTTCAGGCAATTCTCCTGCCTCAGCCTCCTGAGTAGCTGGGATTACAGGCACGCGCCACCACGCCCAGCTAATGTTTTGTATTTTTAGTAGAGACGGGGTTTCACCATGTTGACCAGGATGGTCTCGATCTCTTGACCTTGTGATCCACCCGCCTCGGCCTCCCAAAGTGCTGGGATTACAGGCTTGAGCCACTGTGCCCGGCCTGAACCAAGTAAATTTCTAAGGTTTTTAACTCCAGTCCCTGGCTCCCAGACAGCATCTCTGGACCCACCAGGGCCTGAGGAAACTCGTTGCCCTGAAGGGAAGGACACAGGCCTGGCTGGCTTTGTCACCTGCTGACTGTAGAGCTTTAGGGCCTTGAGTGAACCTAGGTGATGGCCAGGTGGTGTTTCCAGTGGGCTTTGAGTGAGACCCAGTGCACTTTCAATGGTGGAAGCCATACGGATGTTGTGTCGGCCCACCCCCAGCTCCAAGTGACTCAGCAGAGAGAGAGGGACTGAGACTGCTTGGGAGAAATTACAGGTAGAGAATAAGAGTCCCTGCCTGGTAGTCCAGAGAATTCTTCCAGATCTTACCCAAGACCACCAAGCCAGTACCTCTATGAGTCTGCAAGCACCACAGCATTACTGGGCTTGAAGAGTCGGCTAATACAGATACAATTTGGACCACAATGCCCACATCCTTTCAAATGCCTTCCCGAGGCTGAGTACAAACAACCCCAGACTCAGAAGACTACAACAAATACCTAACTCTTCAATGCTCGGGCACTGACAAACAACCTCGGAATCAAGACCTTCCAGGAAAATGTGACCTCATCAAACAAACTAATTAAGGCACCAGGGACTAATCCTAGAGAAACAGTTATGTAATTTTCCAGACAGAGAATTCAAAACAGTGGAGTTGAGGAGACTCAAAGGAATTCAAGATAACACAGAGAAAGGATTCAAAATTCTATCAGATACATTTAGCGGGATTTAAATAATTAAAAAGAATCAAGCAGAAATTCTGTAGTTGAAAAATGCAAATAAGATAATGAAGGATACATCAGAGTCTCTTAATAGTAAAATTGAGCCAGCAGAAGAAAAAATTATTGAGCTTGAAGACGAGCTATTTGAAAATACACAGAGGAGACAAAAAATAAAAAGAAAAAAGAATAAAGCATGCCTACAACGTCTAGAAAATAGTCTCAAAAGGGCAAAGCTAAGAGTTACTGGCCTTAAAGAGGAAGTAGAGAAATAGACAGAGTTAGAAAGTTTATTCAAAGGGATAATAACAGAGAACTTTCCAAACCTAGAGAAAGATATTAATAATCAAGTACAAGGTTATAGAACAGCAAACAGATTTAACCTAAAGAAAATTACCTCAAGACATTTAATAATTGAACTCCCAAAGATCAAGGATAAAGAAAGAATCCTAAAACAGCAAGAGAAAAGAAACAAACAGCATACAATGGAGCTCTGATACCTCTGGCAGCAGACTCTCTGCGGAAACCTTACAGGTTAGGAGAGAGTGGCATGACATATTTTAAGTGCTGAAGAAAAAATATTTTACCCTAGGATAATATACGCAGCAAAAATATCCTTCAAACCTGAAGGAGGAATAAATGCTTTCCCGGACAAACAAACGTTGAGGAATTTCATCAACACCAGACCTATCCTACAAGAAATGCTAAAGGAAGGTCTTCAATCAGAAATAAAAGGACATTAGTGAGCAATAAGACATCATCTGAAGGGACAAAATTCGCTGGCAAAAGTAAGCACACAGAAAAACACAGAATATCATAACACTGTAATTATTGTGTGTAAATGACTCTTAAGTAGAAAGACTAAAAGATGAAGCAAACAAAAATAATAACTACAACAACTTTTTTCAAGACATAGATAATATGTAAATAGAAACAACAAAAGTTAAAAAGCTAAGGGACACAGTTAAAGTATAAAGTTTATGTTTTTTGCTTCTTTATTTGTTTGTTTATGCAAGCAATATAAAGTTGCCATCAGTTTAAAATAATGAATTGTAAGATAGTTTTGCAAGCCTCATGGTACCCTCAAATCAAAAAACATACAGTGAATACACAAAAACACAAGAAGTCAAATTTTACGACCAGATCACCTTCACCGAAAGGGAGAAAGGAAAGAAGGAAAGAAAGAGAAGACCACAGCAACCGGAAAACACGTAACAAAAGGGTGAGAGTAAGTCCTTACTCCCTGGGGGCCTGATCAATGACAATATTGATGTTAACGAACTGAATTCTCCAATCAGAGAGTAGCTGAATTGGTGAAAAAGCAAGACTCAATGATCTATTGCCTGCAAGAAACATACTTCACCTACAAAGACACACACAGATTGAAAATAAAGGGATGAAAAAAGACATTTTATGTCAATGGAAACCAATCAAGAGCAGGAGTGGCTATACTTAGATTAAATAGACTTCAAGATAAAAACTAGAAGAGACAAAGAAGGTCATTATATAATAATGAAGGGACCCATTCAGCGGGCGGATATAACAATTTTAAATAGATACATACCCAACACTAGAGCACCCAGATAAATAAAGCAAAGACGATTAGAGCTAAAGAGAGAGATGGACCCAACACAGTCAGAACTGGAGATTTTAACGCCCTACTTTCAGCATTGGACAGATCTTCTGGACAGAAAATCAACATAGAAACATTGAACTTAATTTTCACTGTAGATAAATGGACCTAATAGATATTTACAGAACATTTTATCTAATGGCTACAGAATACACATTCTTTTCCTCAACACATGGATTATTCTCAAGGTTAAACCATATCTTAGGTCACACAACAAGTCGTAAAAGATTCAAAAAAAGGGAAATAATATCAAGCATCTTCTCTGGCCACAATGGAATAAAACTAGAAATTAATAAGAGAAAATTTGGAAACTATACAAACACATGAAGATTAAATAGTATGTTCTGGATCAATGAAGAAATTAGAAGGAAATTGAAATACTTCCTGGAACAAATGGTAATGGAAACATAACATACCAAGCCTTATGTAATACAACAAAACAGTGCTAAGAGGAAAGTTTATGGCTATAAACAACATACTTTTTAAAAGTAGAAACAACATCAAATAGACAACCTAATGATGCATCTTAAAGAAATAGAAAAGCAAGAGCAAATCAAACCAAAAATTAGTAGAAACAAAGAAATAATAAAGAGCAGAAATAAATGAAATCGAAATGAAGAAAATACAAAACATCAATGAAATGAAAATTTAGTTTTTTGAAAAGATTAACATTTACGAAGTTTTAGCCTAAGGCTAACCAGAAAAAAAGAGAGAAGACTCAAATAAAATCAGATATGAAAAAGGAAACATTATAAGTGATACCACAGAAATTCAAAGGATCATTAGTGGCTATGATAAGTAATTATATGCAAATAAATGGAAAAATCTAGAAGAAATGGATAAATTTCTAGACATATCCAGCATACCAAGATTGAAGCATGATAAAACCCGAAACCTGAACAGACTAATAGCAAATAATGAGATCAAAGCAGTAATAAAAATTATTCCAACAAAGAAAAGCCTGGGGCATGACAGCTACTCTGCTGAATTCTACCAAACATTTAAAGAACTAATACCAACCTTACCCAAACTATTCCAAAAATAGAGGAGGAGTGAACAAACTCATTCTACAATGCTGGTATTACCCTGATACCAAAACTGAAGATACATCAAAAGAAGAAAACTACAGACTGATATCACTGATGAATATAGATGCAAAAAAATCCTCAACAAAATATTAGCAAATTGAATTCCACAACACGTTAAAAAGATCCTTCATTGTGACCAAGTGGAATTCATCCCAGGGATGCAAGGATAGTTCAACACCTGCAAATCAACCAGTGTGATACATCACATCAACAGAATGAAGGACAAAACTACATGATCATTTCAATGAAAAAGCATTTGATAAAATTCCACATCCCCTCATGACTAAAAACCCTTGAAACACTGAGTATAGAAGTCACATGCCTCAACATAATAAAAGTAATACGCAACAGACCCACGGCTAGTTTCATATTGCATGGGAGAAAACTGAGAGCCTCTTTTCTCAGATCTGGAACATAACAAGGACACCCACGTTTATCACTATTAATCAACGTAGTTTTGGAAATCCGAGCCAGAACAATCAGACAAGGGAAAGAAATAAAGGGCATCCGAATTGGAAAGGAAGAAATCCAATTATTCTTCTTTGCAGATGATACACTCTTGTATTTAGAAAACCTTAAAGACTCCACACACACACACACACAAGAAACTGTTAGAACTGATAAGCCAATTCAGTAAAGTTGCAGGATACAAATCAACATACAAAAATCAGTGGCATTTCTATATGTAAACAGAGAACAGTCTGAAAAAGAAATCAAGAAAGTAATTCCATTTACAGTCACTACAAATAAAATAAAATACTTAGGAATTATCCAAAGAAGTAAAAGATCTCGGGCCAGGTGTGGTGGCTCACGCCTGTCATCTCAGCACTTTGGGAGGCCGAGGCGGGCGGATCACGAGGTCAAGAGATCAAGACCATTCTGGCCAACATGGTGAAACCTTGTTCCTACTAAAAATACAAAATTAGCCAGGCTTGGGGGCATGCGCCTGTGGTCCCAGGTACTCAGGAGGCTGAGGCAGAAGAAGGTTGCAGTGAGCCAAGATTGCCCCACTGCTCTCCAGCCTGGAGACAAAGCAAGATTCCATCTCAAAAAAAAAAAAAAGAAGTAAAAGATCTCTACAATGAAAACTGTACACTGATACCAGAAATTGAAGAGAACACAAATGAAATGAAAATATATTCCATGTTCACAGATTGGAAGAATATATATTGTTAAAATCTCCATACTACCCAAAGCAATCTACAGATTCAATGCAATTTCTATCAAAACATCAATGACATTCTTCACAGAAATAGAAAAATCCTAAAATTTATATGAAACTACGAAAGACCCAGCATAGCCAAAGCTATCCTAAACAAAAAGAACAAAACCAGAGTAATCATATTATCCAACTTCAAATGATACTAGAGAGTCAAAATGACATGGTACTGGCATAAAAACAGATGCCAAGATTATAATTGTGGAAAGAACAGTCTCTTCAATAAACGATGTTGAGAAAATTGGACTTTTTTCTTTCTTTTTTTTTGAGACAAAGTCTTGCTCTGTCACCAGGCTAGAGTGCAGTGGTGCAATCTCAGCTCACTGCAACCTCCACCTCCCAGGTTTATGCCATTCTCTTGCCTCAGTCTCCCGAGTAGCTGGAACTACAGGCACACGCATCACACATGGCTGATTTTTTGTATTTTTAGTAGACATGGGGTTTCACCATGTTAGCCAAGATGGTCTCAATCTCCTGATCTCGTGTCCTGCCCACCTCGTCCTCCCAAATTGCTGGGATTATAGATGTGAGCCTGTAATCCAATTTGGCCTGGCCAAAAATGGGATTTTTTTAATACGACAAGAAATAGGGACTTGATTTCATTCTTCTGCATATGGATATTCAATTTTCTCAGAACCATTTATTGAAGAGACTGTCCTTTCCACAATGTGTGTTCTTGGCACTTTTGTGAAAAATAAGTTCACTGCAGAAGTATGGATTTATTTCTGGGTTCTCTATTCTATTTCATTGGTCTATGGTGTCAACTGCAACAACACGGATGGAACCGGAGGTCATTACGTTAAGTGAACTAAGCCAGGCACAGAAAGACAAACTTCCCATGTTCTCGCTTATTTGCATGAGCTAAAAGGAAAAGTAATTGAGCTCACGGAGATAAAGAGTAAAAGCGTGGTTCCCAGAGGCTGGGAAGGGTAGTGGCGAGATGGTAAGGACGTGGCGGTTGTTAATGGTATAAAAAATCAGAAAGAATGAATAAGACATAGTATTTAATAGCACAACAGAGTGACTATAGTCAACAACAATGTACTTATACATCTTAAAATAACTAAAAGAATGTAATTGGATTATATTACAAAGAATAAATGTTTGAGGTGATGGATACCCCATTTACCAGTTGTACTTATTATGCGTAGCATGCCTATATCAAAATATCTCATATAACTCATAAGTATATGTACCTACTGTGTACCCACAAAAATTAAAAATAAAAAAAAATAAGGAGCCGGGTGCAGTGGCACATGCCTGTAATCCCAGCACTTTGGGAGGCCGACACGGGAAGACATGATCATGAGGTCAAGAGATCAAGACCACCCTGGCCAACATGGTGAAACCCCCTCTCTACTAAAAATACAAAATTAACTGGGCGTGGTGGCACGTACCTGTGTTCCCAGCTACTTGGGAGGTTGAGGGAGAAGAATCACTTGAACTCAGGAGGCAGGGGTTTCAGTGAGTCGAGATCACGCCACTGCACTCCAGCCTGGCAATGGAGCGAGACTCCATCTCAAAAAATAAAAATACAGTCAGGTCATAAGGGTGGGCTCCCAATCCGATAGGCTGAGCGGCCTCATAAGCAGTTCCATGTACCAAGGAAAGGTCATGTGAGCACAAAATGAGAACACTGCCTCTTGCAACCCAAGGCCACATGCGGGCATCTCTATCTGGACTTTCCAGCTTTCAGGACTGAGAGAAAACAAATTTCTGTTGTTTCAGCTACCCAGCCTGTGGTATTTTGTTACGGCAGCCTGAGCTGACTGAGACAGCAAATTGTTATCTGTCCTTCGAGGATCTTCCTTAAATCCAGAAAGAAGATACTTTCTCTCTTCTCTGTCACCGCTTCCCCCGCTCTCATCCATACTGGCCTTCTATGTGACTTACCTTGGACATTTTTATATAATCAATTTTCATTATAGTTCCAATCAACTAAACTGGGAGTCCCTTCAGGGCAGGAACCTTGTCTGTTTGGCTCTGTAACCTTACACCACCTAGCACACCATAGGTACCGTGATGCTTAATATTAGGTGTCGGCTTGATTGGATTGAAGGCCGCCTCGGTAGCTGGGAAAGTATTGTTTCTGGGAGTGTCTGTGAGGGTGTTGCCAGAGGAGGCTGACATTTGATTCAGTGGACTGGAAGAGGAATACTCACCCTCAGTGTGGGTGGGCATCATCCTACTGGCTGCCACAGGTGGAAGAAGGTTGGCCAACCTGGCTTGCTAAGTCTTCTGGCTTTCATCTTTCTCCGGTGCTGGAGGCTTGCTTTTGTTCTTCCTGCCCTTGCATGTTGGACTCTAGTTCTTTGACTTTGCGTTCTTGAACTTACATCAGTGGTTTGCCAGGGGCTCTCAGGCCTTTGGCCACAGGCTGAAGCCTGTACTGTAGGCTTCCCTGCTTTTGACACTTTTGGAATTAGACTGAGCCACTACTGGCTTCTTTCTTCCCCAGCTTGCAGGTGGCCTGTGGGGAGAGGGAGTGGGGAGTTACTGTTGAATGGGTACAGTGTTTCTGTCTGGAATGATGAAAAAGTTCTGGAAATAGATAATGGTGACGGTTGTACAGCATTGTGAATGCACTTAATGACAGTGAAGTGTACACTTAAAAGTGGTTAAATGGTATGTCTTATGTTACAGACATTTTGCCACAATAAAAACCAAATATGTAACATAAGCTATTTTAAAATACATGTTTTGCAATTTCAGTGTCTAACGACCACTTAATGAAAATTCACCACCTCCAGTGGGAGTGTGTGGCATCGAAGAGCCTGAGCTTTGGAACCAAACAACTGAGCTGAACTCATGCCTCCACCAGTAACTAGTTTTGTCACCTTCTAAATTAACCTTCGAGAGTAGAGGTCAGTAAAGTCTTCCTGCAAAGCATTAGACAAGTGAGTATTTTAGGTTATGCAGACCATATATGGTCTCTGCTGTAAGCAACTACTCAATGTAAAAGCAGCAGCCATAGACAACAAATGAATGAATGAATGAATGAATGAATGAATGAATGAGGCTGTGTTGCAGTAACAACGGGCAGTGGCCAGATTTGGCCCGCAGGCTGCAGTCAATCTCTGCTCTACGGCTTTCAGTTCCCGCATTTGTAAGATAGGGACAATAATATAACCCCCTCACAGTGCCATTGTGGGAATAAATGGGGCAATGTGTCTAATTCTTTGCTAAATGCCTTATGGATAATAAGTAGCTAATAAATGCTTATTTTTGTAAATGTGGTTGTTAAGGTAGATGCTGAGACTGCAGAAGAAGGAAGTCACATTTACTGAGCACCTGCTGTAAACACAGTAGGGCCGACTCTTACTAGGAGAGGACTTCCTTTGTTATTTTTATTAGTTACTTATTCAAAACATCTCATGTTGGCACGGAGCTTTGGGCTTTGGGTCCATTAGTTCATTTCATCTTCCTGATTACTCTCTGGGGTAAATATTCTGAATCAGGAAGCCAGACCTCCAAGGGCACCCTGCTAGGCAGAACAGAGACAAGGTTTGAAACCTCAGCCATCCTATTCCAAAGCCTGGGTTCTCAACCAAGCGTGGTACTGCCCGCTTCTACTTCACTCTCTTCCCTCCACCCTGGGAGATCTGAAAATGTGTGGGGCTCTTCCGAGGCGAGGAGGGTTTTATAAGAATGAGGAGGTACTGCTGGAGTTTAGTGGCCAGGGTCCAGGAATGCTAAACGCCTGTAAAACAAAATATTACCTGGTCCCAAAGGGATTCCCAAATATCAGTGGTACTCCACATCATGCTGCCGGGATTCGACTCCATTACCACCCTCCCTTGAGCAGATCACAGTCCTATGGGAATCGGTGCACTGGAGCACACAGTGATCAGCCTGAGGATAGGTGGAGGCGTCCCTCGAGGGCAAGGTGGTATGGGGAGGGTGCCTTCATCTCTGAGAGAGTGGAAGAGACAGGTGCAGGTTGTTAAATTTTAAGTTTAGCAGATTCTTTGTTTCCCTCTAAATCTGCGGGAAAGACAGTGCAGTGTAGTAGAAAGGACACTGGACTGTCAGAGGCTAAAACCACTGACTTGACCACGGAACAGCTGTGTACGTAGGGCAACTGGCTTGGCCTCTCTGGGCTTCGATATCCTCGGAGTGAAAAGAGGATCCTGATGCATGCTTGTCCCCTTGCAGGGCTGTAGCTAAGATCAGACGGGCAGCAGAGTGAAAGTGCATACCTCTGTCCGAAGGGAAGGCGTGTTACTAAGTGAATCGTAAAGCAATTAACACGATAAAGCTCTTCCCTTTTAAATCTTGTGTTTGGCTTCCAAAGGCTGCCTGCAGATTTTATCTAAGAGTCCAGGTGCAGATGACTGCCACCGGCTGCCCCTCCTGCCCCCAAAATTGAGATTTAGCTTTGATGGCATCTCCAGCAAAACCAGCCAGGGCGAAAAATGAGCCCAGGAGAGAGCGACTGTGCTTCCTGTTGGCCGTACCTCCTCAGGGTCATGGAGAAGCCATCCATTCTCAGCCAGAGACTAAACCAGAAAAGGACCAGAACAGCCTGATGGGGTCACTTGTGGGTCAGGCCCCACAAGCTGTTTTCCCCCAGCACAGGAGGGACTGGGTTAATGGCTGCTTTGGTCAAAATATCAAGTTGGAATCAATCTACATAAACGTCAAGACTGCTCTGCATGTGAAAATAAGGAAGTGGTGAATCATAGCAGGAAGTCTGTCTGCAGAACAAGGTACAGATGCTTTTTTCCCTACGGCTCTGATTTCTCTTCTTCTACTTAGAGATCAGATGGCAGCTGTGTCCCGTGCCTCTTCAGATCTAGCTAATCGCGGTCCTGCCTCTGCAATTCCACACCTCCTTAAGGCTTCCTCAAACTCTATGCGAGGGCCTGGGGGGGCTACATCACCCATCACATGCCCTGTGTCCCGCATGCCCTCAACAACCCAGCGATGAAACTTGTTCCATTCTCCAGTTCCAAAAACAAAAACGGAAAAAGCAATCCCAGGAAGATTCCAAAGAGAGAAGAATTTGAAGTTTCCCATGCTAACACAGTAAGCAGCCTTGTATTGCAGCAAACAGGGGTTGGAGTCAAACTTCTAGAACCCAAATCCCGTACTTACGTAATGGGGCGGCCTCAGAAAGTCACTTCACCACCAGGTTTGACGTTTTTATCTGTAAGATGAGGCTGTCAATCTCTACATTAAAAAGCTGCTGTGAGGACTCAATTAAATTTGTCACGTAAATGGCAGGCACATAATACATGTCCATTTCAGTTAGAGCTCCTGGCTACAGACTGATTCATTCAAATCACTTCCTCTTATTTAAAAGGAATGTGGAGGCTGGCCAAACCCCGGAGTCCGGCAGCCTGCCGTGTGCAGGCAGAACTGGATCAGGGCTCTTCTCTCTCCTGTGTAACGGTTTCCTTTTCCTTCCTCAGAGCCATAAAATGACTGCAGCTGTGCCAGGTATCACATCTACCTTCTGCAGCATCCAGAAGAAAGCTCTTCTTCCTTTGCCATGGGACAAAAGCCCTGGATTTTTCTCTAATTAGAACACTTAAGGTCAAGTTCCCACTGCAGAAGCTATCACTGAGAATGGCAGCATGCCATTCCATGATTGGATTGGCACAGATTATAAGGGGATGAGATTACACTCTGTGCCCCGTGTACACCAAAGTCCAGGCTCCTCCATGTGCAATCTTGTCTTCACATCTGTGTCCCCAAAGCCTGGCACAACATTTGACACACAAGAAAATGCTCAGTAAGAGCTTATTGAATGAATGATCCTCGTCGACTGAGGATGACAAAACCTAAGGAGAGAATAAGTGTGTGTGGGGTTAGAACATCTAATCATTCTCTGAATTAGTTGTTCAGTTAGTGGTATTTTCCCAGATATTCTTTTCCATGAAATCCCAGGTTGCAAATGCTGACCTTCACCTTTTTTCGGAGAGGAGCTTGCTTCTCCTGGTAGCACCTGGGAAAGCCTAAATACATCCCCTTGCCTGGCCTCGTGAGCTGTCTGAAGGCTGCCAATGCTGCTTCTGCTGCCTCTGCACAGCTCACTCAAACCAGGGAGCATGAGAGTCAAAAATCCAATTCAATTTTTAATCACTGAGTCCAATAAGGGAGATGAAATTTATCTCTTTTTCTTTTTTTTAGACAGAGATTCACTTTTGCCACTCAGGCTGGAGTGCATTGGTGTGATCTCGGCTCACTGCAACCTCCACCTCCTGTATTCAAGTGATTCTTCTGCCTCAGCCTCCTGAGTAGCCAGGATTTCAGGCACCTGTCATCACACCCAGCTAATTTTGTATTTTTAGTACAGACCCAGTTTCACCACATTGACCAGGCTGGTCTCGAACTCCTGACCTCAGGTGATCAGCCCACCCCAGCCTCCCAAAGTGCTGGGATTACAGGCATGAGCCACCACACCCGGCCTCTTTGTTTTGTTTTGTTTTGTTTTTAATCAGAGTGCGTGGAGAGGCAAGCCATAGGTAGCCATCCTGAGGGATGTTCTCTGCAGCTGACACAGAGATCTTGACAAGGCAAAGATAAAAAGTCTGGGGGAGTTGGCCAGGCTGTGCCTGTAATCCCACCATTTTGGGAGACAGAGGCAGGCAGATCACTTGAGGCCAGAAGTTTGAGGCCAGGCTGGCCAACATGGTAAAATCCTGTCTCTACTAAAAATACAAAACTTAGCTGGGTTTGGTGGTGCCTGCCTGCAATTGTAGCTACATGGGAGGTAGAGACATGGAAATCACTTAAATTCAGAAGGCAGAGGTTGCAGTGAGCAGAGATTCCACCACTGCACTCTAGCCTGGGCTACAGAGTGAGACTCTGTCTCAAAAAAACACACACAGTCTGCGGGGAGCAGAGCCATGGTGCCCACGAAGAGGGAAACTGACCCCGGGGTATGGCAGAGGAGGTGTAACAGCCGAGCCCCACACGTCAGAGAACCCTTGTCCTGGGCCCACTGGGGCACACAGCATGGGAGGTGAGGGAGACAAGGAAGCCAGGTCACACAGCATTCAGCCTGAGCTGCCCGGAGCCTCCACGACCAACACTCAGGTGTGGGATGTCCATTCGACCATGCCTTGATCTTGGGGAGAGAACAGGGAATCCCAAGCAAATAACCCCAACAGATCGCTGGGATTGAGTCCCACACAGTTGCTGGTAATGGCCTGAATGGCCCACAGCCTCCTCCAACTCACTGTGTCCAAACACAAACTTACCACCTCGCTCATGCCTGCTGCTCCCCCAATCCTGACTCCAATCTCTGTAACAGCCCCTTCAGCCCCCAAGACTTCCTAAGAGCTGCTTGGGCTTTGTCCTAGACCCCCACCCCTATCTGTACGGCCCTTATTTACCAAGACCTGTTGAGTGCATCATCCCAACATCCATCACCTCTCTTAACTCCCAGCTGTTCCCATCCCCTCTCCTCTGAACTGGCCTTTCTTTTTTTTTTTTTTTGAGATGGAGTTTCGCTCTTGTTACCCAGGCTGGAGTGCAATGGCACGATCTTGGCTCACCGCAACTTATGCCTCCTGGGTTCAGGCAATTCTCCTGCCTCAGCCTCCTGAGTAGCTGGGATTACAGGCACGCGCCACCATGCCCAGCTAATTTTTTGTATTTTTAGTAGAGACGGAGTTTCACCATGTTGACCAGGATGGTCTCGATCTCTTGACCTCGTGATCCACCCGCCTCGGCCTCCCAAAGTGCTGGGATTACAGGCTTGAGCCACTGTTCCCGGCCTGAGCTGGCCTTTCTGCTCCAGTCTTGCCCCCTCCAATCCTCTCATGGTGTCACCAAACCTGTGCTTCTAATTCGCAGGTCATATCCTGCTATTTACCTCCTCAAAAGTTTTCAGGGCTTCCCACGGTCTACAAAATAAACTCTCTGTTCTTCATAGAACCCCCAAGACCCACCACTTGTCATTCTATGCTCATTTCTGGTGCATAAGGAGCCTTGTTCTCAGAGCCAGGGGATGCTCTCCCGTCTCAGAGCCTTTGCTTGTGCTGCTCCAGACACCGGGCCTGCCTTCTCCCTCTCTCTTCCTTCTGAAGTCTGTAAGGTCTTTTAGGCTGGCTGACTGCACCACGGTGACCTCTGTGACCTGCACGTACACTCCAGATGAGTTCCTGGAACTAGAAAGCCTGAAGTAATTGGAAAACCACAAGAGGAGAAGAAATGATCAACCCCTGCAGCACTTAAATAACTTTGAGGCATTCTTCTATTGTTCCTTATTCCCACCTCAACTGATAAGGCAACTGGACTTTGTAACTGACCTAGGTCAACCTTGTGACTCCAGACTCTACGACCCCATCCCGGCTTGACAAAACCGCCCTGAACTGTAACTTCTGTAACTTTCCACTGCCTGCCCCAAACCTATAAAACCAACTCCTATCCCACCGCCCTCCACTGACTCTTTTCCAACTCAGTCCACCCGCACCTGGCTGAATAAACAGCCAGGTTGTTCCCACAAAACCTGCTTGGTGGAGGTGGTGGGGGGTCTTTTGAGTCAGAGCGCGAGTTTAACAAAGTCCTTCTCATTTTCCAGACTCCTGTTTCAATGCCTCCTCCTGCAGGCACCTCCCTGGGGATGTGGGTTCAAGGGTGGGTGACTGTTTTCTCCCTCCCGCCACTGCCCCATGCTGGGGTCTCCACTCCAGCATGCTTTTCATTTGGCCCAGGGCAGTGAGGACAGTGGATATTCAGCATTTACGTTGTATCAGGTATAGCCAAGGCAAATTTCCACCCATGATCTTATTGAATCCACGCTGTTAGGAGAGGTGGTTTATCCTGTTTCACAGACAGGAACCTGAGGCTCAGAAAGAAGAAGTGATTTGCCCAAGCAAGTGACAGAGCAGGTTCCACTCTGCATATTCTCATGGAGTCCAGCCAAGTTCCTCCTCCACCTCCCCGCACAAGGCAGCTGCAGGGTGGGAGAACCCTTGAGAAACCCATCTGCACTCTGCTTTATTTAAAGGGCCCTTGAGTTCTGAAGCAGGCTGGCGTAGCACACTCCTGTGATCATTAATTCACATTTCTCCTCCCTCCCTGGCCCCTGCCTTACCAAGGCCTGCCATGAATCAGGGCCTCAGGCCCAGGACTGAGCAGGTCTGCATAATTTCCTGAATGTCACCAAACCCATCTGTCACACCCTGAGCTTCCCAAATGCCATCCCCGGTGCACCCAGGGAGGCTCTGAGCCATATGGCCCGGGAGCCCCTCTGTGAAATCCCATTAGTGCTCTCAGCTAATTGGCTTTAAAGCATGCAAAGTAATTAGGAAGGGGGCCATACACGTGTTCCCAGAGGGGAATGGGAACTACACCATCCAGACAGCCTCTGAGAGCTCCCTCACCTCTCCCTCCCCACTGTGAACTTATCTCTTCCTAAATGTCTTCCCTTTCTCCCATGGCCTCGCTGCTGTGCTGGGGCAGAAGGATGGCTCAGAGAAGCATTTATATTCAGACACGCAGGTCACTGGGATGGAAGCAAGTTTTGAGATATTGACTTAGGTTTTCTCCTGCCTGCCTCCCCTCTCATTCCAGCCTGCAGCAGCTCTAAACTTCACTGATGTGGGAGAGGAAGTAGTGGAGTGGAGAGAGGGAGGAGGCAAGGGGACCCCAACCCTCTCACAAAGCATTTCCTGCTGCCCCCAGCCACTGTGTGGTGTGTCTGGGGTGATCCCAGCCTGCCACAAAACAGAAACAATGGAGAGAGAAGATGGATGTCTCGGTGGCAACCAAGATGGAAGGATGACAGAGGACAGGTGTCTCTCTCCCCGCCAAGCCCCCTGATTTCACATAGGACCGGGGGCTAAGGCACACCTGGATGCCCAGGAAAGGGACCTTACTTCAGAAACTCAAGTGTTGCCTTTAAGATCAAGAAATTAAGCCGGGCGCGGTGGCTCAAGCCTGTAATCCCAGCACTTTGGGAGGCTGAGGCGGGTGGATCACGAGGTTGAGAGATCGAGACCATCCTGGTCAACATGGTGAAACCCCGTCTCTACTAAAAATACAAAAAAATTAGCTGGGCATGGTGGCACGTGCCTGTAATCCCAGCTACTCAGGAGGCTGAGGCAGGAGAATTGCCTGAACCCAGGAGGCGGAGGTTGCGGTGAGCCGAGATCGCGCCATTGCACTCCAGCCTGGGTAACAAGAGCAAAACTCCGTCTCAAAAAAAAAAAAAAAAAAAAAAAAAAAAAAAAGATCAAGAAATTAAAAGCCAATTTCTCGTGCACTGCATTCTGGACTGGGATTCGAGGTGGCATTGAGGGAGCACCTCCCAGTGCGGGGGTTTCGTGTTCAGCACCTTGCATCGATTCTCTCTGACCTCTCAGCACTGAAGAGGATACACCGCCTCATTTCACAGATGGCTCAGGGGCCACAGGAAGGCCATGGGGAAGCAGCAGGAGGTCTGAGGTTGAGACCCACTTCCTCTCGCTCTGAGAGCGATGCTGAGCAGCTCCCCAAGAGGCAGGGGCCAGAGCTGGAGGTGAGGACACAGTCACAGATCCCCCGGGGAGGCTGTGCCATTGCTGGAAGCTCCTCTGTGGAGGAGGAACTTTGTGTCCCTGTAGCACTTTCCGTGACTGGAATCCTGCAACTGTCACGGTGGTCCAAGATCCAGGAAGGCAGGGTGGGAGCATCGTGCCCACTTTCCAGCAGGTGCAAGGGGAGGCTGGGGTCTGATGCACAAGTCCAGACAGCAGGGAGCCCCATGGGAAGGTGAGGGGCAGGAGGGGTGCACGAACAGCCTCTGTTGATGGCTCACTGCCTCAGCTGGCAGGTCAGCACCCAATTGCAATTCCAGGTTACAATCAGAGAAGTATTTTAGATTCCAGAATTTTTCAGATTTTGGAATTTGAAAATCCAGAATGCTCCAATGAGCATTTCCTTTGAACCTGGTCTTCGAGCATCTCGTGGGCACTCAAAAAGTTTTGGATTTTGTAGCATTTGAGATTTTGGCTTTTTGGAATAGGGTTGCTATATTATCTTCTGAACGAGGTCACTCATTCAGGAAAGCCCAGAGTTTGGGGAGCTGGAGTTGCAGCCCAAAGAGGTGGTTTCTGAGGCTCCTCCCACGTGGAAGGGCCTGCAAAGTGGTGAGGGCAGCCCACAAAATAGAAAACCCAGTATTTAGCTAATGGCACAGGAACAAAACCTGCTGAAGATGTTTGTCTCTGACTAATTCAAATGGAGCCAAGCTAATGCATTATTAAAAAAAAAAAAAAGGCACCAATCTCTCCACAAAAGCACTGAATTGTACCGTAAATCGTCAGTGGTGGTTTTCTAGGGATATGAAGAAGCGGTTTTCACAACACCCCACGTGACACGCTCTCTCTCAATGTCTCGACGTTTCTCTCCACAGGCTCAGTCCTTTAGTTATCCAAATCCCTCCCCCTTTTATCTTGCTGTCTCCAAAACTCAGAACTGTGCTTTAACTTTCTCCATGCTGCCCTCCCTTCTTGGCCCCCCTGGGAAGCCCCCCACTTCCCCAGGGTGTCCCCTCCTCCCCTCCTGGGGTTTCCCCATCTTTCCTCAAATGAATCGGTTTGGCCTCTCTTAGTTCTTCTAACTCTGCCTCTCAACCTCTCTCCCTTCACTACACAATAATGCCCAGGAGGCCAAGAGCCCACACACAAGGGACCTTCCCTTTCCAGAAAGGAGGAGCGAGGTGACTACAAATATTTGGTTATAATTTTTCCTACCACACTTGTTTCGATGGGCAGCGCTGAGCCCCAGTCCTGGCAGGTCTCAGAACCCAGCTCTCATGAGCCTGCGGCAAGTGGGCCCCAGGGAGCCTCTGGGTGAGGACGTTGCATCCCACTCTGCAGCCACCTTGCCCTGACCTCTGCCCTTTCCCGGTCCCCCAGGCCTGCCCTGCCCTGTCCCACCTCAGCCTGCCCAGGAAGGCCACTGCTTGAGGCCTCCAAGAGGCTCACCCCAGAGCAGGCATTATGGCAGGGACTGACATGTCCAACCTGCAGACGCTGCCTGGGCCTCTGGACCAGCCAGGAAGCCAAGGTGGACAGGGTTGGCCCCGATCACAGCGATGGGTGAGGCAGGCCAAGTTTGAGCCCTCACCAGTGCTCCCCCGATCCCCAAGCCTGGCTTTCTTCTGGCACCCAGTCACCCAGGTGCCAACCACCCTGTGCTCTCCCAGGTCAGTGGATTTCGGCTACAGCACCAGAGCATCAGAGCTGCAGAGGGCCCTGGGATTTATGAGTGGTCTACCTCCCATGCCTCAGGATGGGAGGTAAAGGCCTAAAGAGAATCAGGGACCTTCATCCGTAAGAGATCACATGAATGTGGACAGAACGAGCTAGAATCCTGGTCTCTGAACCTCGAGACTAGTGTTTTCCCCATCACATGCAGGGATTACATCATTCCGAGCTGGGCTTATTGACTGTTGAGTCAATCCAAACACTTTTGGAGGCTGAGGTGGGAGGATGGCTTGAGGCCTGGAGCTTGAGATCAGCCTGGGCAGCAATTTGAGACCCTGTCTCTATAAAAAAAATAAATAGGCCGGGCGCAGTGGCTCAAGCCTGTAATCCCAGCACTTTGGGAGGCCGAGGTGGGTGGATCACGAGGTCAAGAGATCGAGACCATCCTGATCAACATGGTGAAACCCCGTCTCTACTAAAAAATACAAAAAATTAGCTGGGCATGGTGGCACGTGCCTGTAATCCCAGCTACTCAGGAGGCTGAGGCAGAAGAATTGCCTGAACCCAGGAGGCGGAGGTTGCGGTGAGCCGAGATCGCGCCATTGCACTCCAGCCTGGGTAACAAGAGCGAAACTCCATCTCAAAAATAAATAAATAAATAAATCAGCCAGGTGTAGTAATATGCATCTACAGTTCCAGCTACTTGGGAAGCTGAGGCAGGAGGTCCGTTTGAGCCCAGAACTTCAAGGCTGCAGTGAGCTGTGATTGAGCCACTGCACTCCGGCCTTGGTGACAGAGCAAGACCCGGTCTCTAAAACAGTAATAACAATTTCTAAACTACGGAGGTGGGTGGAGGGTAGGTGTTGCTGAAATTAATGAAATTGACAGTGTAGATTGTGGGCTCTCCTATGGTTATTTGCATTTTAAGTGGAAAACAAAGATCAAAACATCTCCTTGTCACAGAGGCAAATCCAGAGAGACAGAAAGCAGATTAGTGGCAACCAGTGCCTAGGGGAAGGGGTGGAATTGGAAGTGAGCACCCCACTTCCTCTGGAGTGATAAAAAGGCTCTGCAGTGCACTTAATGCCATTGAATCGTACACTTGAAAAGGGCTGAAGCGGGAAGGTTTACGTTTCATGTATTTCACCACAATTAAGAGAGAAATCCCTTTGACTCAAATACAGAAGACCTGTATTGAGGAAAGGTCTCACCCCGGGTGTCTGTTTCGCTTCTTCCCTTTCTCGCCTGTCCCTCTGCCAGCAGACCTCAGCTGGGAGCATCCTAGTGTAAGAGGGAAGCTGCACACAGTGGGGGAGTGGCTGAGATGCCACTCAAGGGCACCATGCTGAGAAGCAAGATAGAACCAATGATAAAAGGAGCCGCTCCTGCAAAACATCCAGGAATGGGGGAGGCAGCAGAAATCAAGCTGCAGGGAGGGGGTCTGTGACAGACACAGTACTCCACTGGGCACCGCTGAACGCTCGGGCGATTCTGACTTCGCGTTTTACATTTTATTTTTATTTTATTTTATTTTTTTAAGATGGAGCCTGTGGCCCAGTCTGGAGTGCAGTGTGGCTGTCTATCCAGCTCACTGCAACCTCTACCTCTTGGTTCAAGCGATTCTCCTGCCTCAGCCTCCAGAGTAGATGGGATTGCAGGTGCCCGCCACCACACCTGGCTGATTTTCATATTTTTAATGAGATAGGGTTTCCCCATATTGGCCAGGCTGGTCTCGAACTCCTGACCTCAGGTGATCTGCCTGCCTCGGCCTCCCAGAGGGCTGGAATTATAGCCACTGAGCCAGGCTCTGAATTCACTTTTTTTTTAAATTCTCCACATAAGTGAGATCATGTGCTATTTGCTTTCTGTGCCTGGCTTATTTCCCTTAACCTGGTGTTCTCCAGGTTCACCCGTGTTGTTGCAAATGACAGGATTTTATTCTTTTTATGGCTGAATAGTACTCTGTTGCATATAAAAAATGACACATGCGTGAGGGGATGGATGTGCTAACTCCCTGAGTTGATCATTATGGAGCATAACTGTATTGAAACATCAAATTGTACCCATAAATATATACAATTACAGTGGGTCTATTTCTAAAATAGTGGCTTGCTGTAGAGACCAAAAGTGCCTTCCACAGCTCCAGGGGAGATAGATCACAGACTGTGGAGCAGGCTGGGGGCTCCAGGGCCGGGCCTCTGGCACTTACCACTGTACTTCCCAGCCACATCCCTCCCTGTCTTTCATGTCAGGCAGGGCCTCTCCCCTCCCTGAAAGCCCTGCTTC
Organism: Saimiri boliviensis; assembly: GCF_048565385.1. Classification (NCBI taxonomy): domain Eukaryota; kingdom Metazoa; phylum Chordata; class Mammalia; order Primates; family Cebidae; genus Saimiri; species Saimiri boliviensis. The sequence continues at coordinate 234,442 of NC_133450.1, forward strand.
AAGCCTGCCTCCTCCTTCCTCACTCAAACCACCCACTGTATTTTCAGGCCTTGCTAGAAAACTACGTGGGCTGTGAAGATTGCATACATTTACCTACTTTCTGTAAAGGTTTTCATATCAGGCAGTTTCCCGAAGGGTTGGAATCTCAACACACTGAAATGGCCAATTGTTTCTTCCTTAATCTGCAGCACTGTGTTCTGCACACAGTGAGGCCCTTGTCTGGCAGGCGCTGGGTCTCCACCTGGTGTTGGGCTGTGAGCACTGGCCCCATAGTCCTGGGCTGGCAGTGCTCACGGGGGTGGGAGGGAGCTGATGCTCTTTCTCCTCCGGGCGCTCTTACAAGTGTTAAATCTGTGGCTTGAGGCATGTCAGGGGCCCAGAATGGTATTCCAAGGGGAAGAAATAAAAGCCCCACACAAGAGAACAGAGCTCGCCCATCCGCTGAGGAACAGTGCTCTGGGGTCCTTTTCTGACCTGCTCAGCTGCAAACTTCCTCCTCGTCCACTCCTGCTGTTCCTGTTTTTCTGTCTCCTCCTCGTCTAAGTGCCTGGGCACTGTGCTGGGCCCCTGCCTCTTGTATTTGACTTTCCCCCACATGGAGCTCTTAAGAAAGTCATCAAGTTGAACATCTCCTCACAGGGTGCAACCCAAATGGGCACCTAGCGCTGTCAGCCACGGACCATGGCGTGAATGTGCTCACCGCCACCCTTGAACCCACACAGAGGGCAGCCTTATCCCAAGAGTGAACTTTGCAAGCACACATTTCCTGGGGCGGACAGGGAGTCTGGGATTCCTTATCAGCTTAGCTGCCAATCAAGGTATAAACCCGAATCCCTCCCTTCTCTGGGCCTCGGTATTCCCAGCTGTCTGATGAGACCTCTGGACTCAATGAATCTGGCTTTCCTTTTAGCTGGAATGGCCATGTTCACCAAGTTGTCATTGGCGTCACTCAAGCAGCTGCTCCTGCCTCCCTCAGCCCCACCCACACACCCACCTCATGGTTAGACTGGGAATGAGGAAGTGTGGGTGGGTAGCCCCTTCAGAAACTGCTGGCCCTGCCGGCGTCACCGCCGAGAGCCCCTGGACACAAAGCCCTCCATGGACCCCGTTAGGCTCGCCTGGCAACACACAGGGGGCTGTTGCCCAGACACAAAAAGTTCCCCATGGTGCCCCTCAGCTGACCATAGGGGAACTCTGGAAATATCCCATAGAAAAGACTTCATGAGATCTCATTCTTCTCAAGTCCATTTGCAGAGAGGGGGCCGTAGAGTGAGAGGGCTCATTTTCTGGTTGCATTAGCCATCAGCCATTAGCTCCAGAAGTCTAGGCCCTAAAGTCCTGGGCAGTGTAGGGAGGACAGGTGAACGTCTCCACCCCAGAGGCTGCTCCTGCCCTGGCCAGGCCTGACCTCAGAGGAGCTGATCACATGGGGGTGTTTTCTCCCCACGACTCACAGAGACATGCAAAACATCAAGTAGAAAGGTAGGTGCTCCTTCCCCTACAAAAGAGAAGGAAGTTGCTGAGGTCTCCACAGCGAGGGGGTCACCTCCAGTGCCTGGCCCCCAGAAGGTCCTCAGGCCTGAGCCCTCCGGTAGCACCAAACAGGGCAGTGCTGAGCCACTACTCTCCCATCTCACTTCCCTAAGGCATGGCTAATAGCTCAACTGTCCTGGTCCAGGGATGTTTTAGCCAGCAACATGTGGCTCTGAAGGTGGCTTTCCTGTGGCTGCTGTAACAAATCAAAACAAAATGGTTGTCTTAAAACCCCAGAAATTTGCTCACAGTTCTTGAGGCCAGAAGTCTCACATCAAGGTGCTGGCAGGGCCACGTTCCCTCGAAACGCACCATACAGAGTCTGTCCTCGCCTGTCCCAGCTCCTGGGGGCCACAGACACTGTTCAGCTCATGGCTGCATCACTCCAGCCTCTGCCTCTGTCTTCCCATGGTCTCTTCTGTGCCTTTCCCTTTTCTGTCTCCTCTAAAGACACTGGATTTCGGCCCTGCTCAGATGATCTCATCTCGAGATCCTCGATTACGGCTACAAAGACCCTTTTCCCAATCGCGCCACATTCGCAGGGTATGGGGGTCGGGAAATGGACGTATCTTTCTAGGAGGCCGCCGTTCAACTCATAACATACACCATTGCATTGCCTCCCTCCCCCAAACTGCCAGCCAGACTCTGTTGTTTGCTCATGCTTTGTAGTAATAATACCAGTAGCAGCAACACGGATAGATAACATTTATTGAGTGCTTACTAAGTGCCAGGCATCATGTTAAGTCCTTAACATATTAACTCATTTGTCACCGCAACCCTGTGAAGTGCTTTCTGCTCTCTCCAAACTGCAGTTGAAGAGGCAAGGATCAGAGCGGAACAGGCTGTTGGTGACAGGTGAATATAGAACTCAACTCCTGGGAGAGTGGACATAGGCAAAGGTAAGAGACAAAGCTCTTGTCCCTGGAATTGAAGGGGGCGAGGATCCAAGGAAGGTGATGGAGGAACTCTGCCCAGCACCACTCTGCCCCTTCTAGCTGTGTTACACCAGGCCAGGGCCTGGCTGTCTCTGAGCCTCTATCTGGGGTAGACTCTTCCTGGCACAGGTCTGGGTTAAGGACACTGGTTCTTACCCCTGGATGTATATCAGGATCCCCTGGGAGCTTTTCAAAATCCTTATGTCCAGGCCACTCCCCCAGCCAACTACAGCAGAGTCTCAGGGAGCAGGGGGTGGGATCCTGGCCCATGGGTGGCTTTGACAGCTCCCAGACGATTCCAATGTGTGCTCCAACCCAAGAACCACTGCTTAAGTCTGTCCATTCTCTCTCTGGCTCATCATGTCCAATAGGGAAGCTGAGGCTCTGAAACTCTCTGTGTCCCTGACCCCTAGTAGTTACTGGATAGCTGAGACGTGTGCCTAACTTGATGCAGGTGAGGGATACCTGGGGCTGCAGCATGGGTTGGGGTGGGACAGAAAATGGGAAATGAATCCCTGGAGAGGCTGGGAGGGGTTGGCCAGCTTGCCAGAAACCCTGATGTGAGTTCAGTCTCTGGCAGGTGCAGCCCAAGAGAGCAAAGGCTTGAAGCAATGTTGCATGGAGAGTTTTGAGTGTCAGACAGTGGGACACAGCGGGACACAGGAACTCCCACCGTGTGACTTCTGGGAAGAAGGGCTGGGCAGGATATGATGGAGGATTCATGCCAATCAGGACACAGGGACGCTGCACTGGCCTGGTCCTGGCTTTTCCATCTCAGCTCTGACAGCTGGGGTGGTCTAAAGCCCAGGAGGGGCTGATGGGAGGACTCTGTGTGAGATTTGGGAAGATTCTGGCAGACTCAGCTGAGGCCAACTAACCAGACAGCTCAGGCTGCTGGGGCTGCCCCAAATCTTGAATTCCGTGCCCTGGTTGGAGAAAGCAATCAGGAGAAACACAGAAGAAAAACGCTCCTCCTCCTCTTTTCCAAGAATGAGAATGGGGCCTTCTCTGACCATTTGGGAACTGGGTTTTTAAGAGGTTAGGAACTATTCTTTTTTAAAAAAAAATAGAGACGGGGTTTCACCGTGTTTGCTAGGCTGGTCTCAAACTCCGGACCTCAAGCAATCCACCCGCCTCGGCCTCCCAAAGTGCTGGGATTGCAGGCGTGAGCCACCACGCCTGGCCACGAACTATCTTTAAGGAAAAGAAAAACAAGCCTGGCAGCCCCACTTAGAACACTCATTTTGTAGTGAAACTTTGTTCAGTCTCTGTCTTCCTTTTCTCCTCTGCTCTCTAAGCAAACTGTATCTCCTCTCTCTGTCTCGCTCCGTCTAGATGTTTCTTCCTGTTGTATCTTTTCCTGCCTCTCTGTGGGTCTGACTCACTCTCTACCTCTCTTTCTCTATCTCACTCTATCTTTATCTCCTGCGATCTCCATCAGATCCCAGGGGCCCAGGCCAGACCTTGCTAAAGTCCAAGGGGAGTGGGTGGATGAGCAGAGAGAACACTCTGGGGGCCCTCGGGAAGTTAATACGGTTTATTCAGCAGCAGCTCTGTTTCGCAACTTACTTAAACTCTCTTTCTCAATAGCAGCTTACTCCAACGCTGTCCACCATCTCCGCTGCTCAGCTGGCCACTCCCACGCACAGCTGCGCAGCTAGGGCTCCCTTGCCTTTAGGGTCAGCAACTTAAAGCTGTCTCTCTCTGGGCACACTCAAGCCAAATTATGTCCTGGCTCCCTCCTGTCTGCAAGATGGCCAGCTTTGGCTTTCTGTCTTTCTCTGGGTACCCGTGTGCCCAACATGCCAAACCATGTCGAGCTGAGCCAAGACCCCCAAGAGCCGAACCGTGTGCACAGTGTCAGCAGGACAATTATACTTTTTACGGACAATAGTAGCTTAGCGCCAAGTATAAACTTACACAAACAGGTTACGTAACAAGTGGAGGAGTGCCCTTCTGCACCAAACTTGCTGAGTCACGCAGGCCTGGCTATCCGCCCTGGCCTATTCTTTGACCAAAGCACATCCATGGATCTTACAATCTCATCTCTTTTTTTCTCTGTTTCAGCCTCTCTCCCATTCTGAGTTTTCTGACTCCTTTATTTTAGACTGTGAGAGCCCATAGAAGCAAAAATGTTAGTGATGGTGAGAGGAGACTTCACTCCTAGAGCAAGCTGATACATGTGTGGGGCCCACAGCCCTGGCCCCTAGTCCCCAGGCTGGGCTTTTCCCCTAGCACTAAACTGCCACCCATCACTGGTTATCAGGATTGTTAGTGCACAGCTGGCCGAGGCCAGGTGCCAGGCACAGGACTCCCTGAGAGGGGCCAGGGGGTGGGCCCAGTGCCACATCAGATCTTGCCCTCCCAGCTGGAGTCACAGCTCTCCAGACCCACAGCTCTGGCCTTCCAAGTCCCGTTTCTGGGAAGCCAGATTGAATTAGCCGCTGGGCCCATCTGGTCAGCCCTTGGCCTAATGCTGTCTGGCAGCTCATGCCTCAATGCCAACCCCAGCCCCACGGCCTCACGGCCAGAAATCCAATTTACCGAAGCGTAATTGAGCCCCGGACTCCCTGGAGCACTGGCCCTCAGGCCCTCCTGCTCAGCTAGCAGCAGATTTCCCGGTGATTAGGAAAGGAAGGGAAAAAATGGCAGGAGCCAAGTTAATTTCAATTACCCTCATTTTCTCCCCGGAGCAGCACACACCCCTGGCTAAGTGCGTCTCCACGTCAGCTGCAGTAAAAGCTGATGAGTAGTATTAGAGCTCTGGGTGCCCCAGACACCTTGCATTTTATCTACTGACTCGAGAGAGCAGACTGTGCCCCCCACCTGCTGGACCTCAGTATTCAGTCCTCTTTTACGGAGCCCAGGGAAGCAAGCTCAGATACGGTCAATGCCCGTGTGAGAAAAGGGAGGAATATTTTAACAGTCTTTTCAGATAATTGTGGATAATTTTCTTAAATGCTACACCAAAACTCAACAAGTAGTACTTGTTAGAGGTTAATCGCAGTGTGGATTCGGAAACCATATCAATGAAATTTCAGTGCTTTGTGACTCTAAAATCCACTGATCTATCTTGCACTTCAGATGGATTTTTTAACCTATGCATGATTCTGTAACATTATTCATTGGTCATGTGGAAAAGATTGTTTTTCTGAGTTACACAGATCTTTCAGATGCTGATGCATTTCATCATACGGTATTTTAAACAATCATTACTACCACAATCGCATCAGAAAAGTAGTGGAAATATGTTAAGCTTGTGGTAGTAAATACAAATTTTCCAAAATTCTCATCTTCACTTGAAAGCTCAAATGTTATCATTGCCTATAAGGACTTTCGGTTTTCCTTGAAGAGGCAAGCTTACTTTGTTCATTTTTTTAGACAACAACCCATCTCTGAATAACTAGTTTGTCCACCATCCTTTCAAGCAAAAATAGTGTGTCATAAAAAATGCAACTAGTTCAAGGACGGCGCAAATGTTTTTCGTCTAGATATTTATCATATTTTGGTATGAAACCAAAGTGCTTTATGTCTAACTCCAATTTCTTCACACAGAGTATTTAAAAGATGTGAACTCAGAGGTTGAGATTTAACAAAAGTAATACGTATATATTTGCTTTATCAAGGGCAGTCGGGAATGACATGTAAGTTCCACTTGCTGTAAGTGTGTGATGGTGAAGAACACTGACCACCAGAATGGTTTGGTGCCCCTGCCTTGATGGGTGTTAGGACACTCGCAGTTTCACTCCCCATTGCTTTTGCATGATCAATGCAAAAGGCTAACATAACCGTCTATTATGAAAATAACTTTGACCTTGTAGATCCTCTAAAAAGGCTTTAGGGACCTCCAGAATTTCATGAGCCACCCTTTGAAAACCACTGCCCTAAAGCAATTCTCATCCAACTCCAGAATATGAACAAACTCACCAGGAAGCCTGATTAATATGCAGATCTCAGACCCCACCTCCAGAATCTGTCATTCTGGGACAGCATCTAGGATTCTGCATTTCTAATAAGCTTGCAGGCGATGCTGATGTGGCAGGTCCAGTAATTAAATTTTTTTGTTTGTTTTGTATTTATTTTTATTTTTTTATTTTTTGTAGAGATGGGGTTTCACCTGTTGCCCAAGCTGGTCTTGAACTCCTGGGCTCAAGTGATCCCCCCGCCTCAATCTCCTGAAGTGCTGGGATTATAGGGGTGAGCCACTGTGCCTGGCTGGGAAGCAAATTATTCACTGCAGGACTCCTCAGAGCCTTTAATATGGCAATGTAAATTGGGACTCCTTAGGACAGGCATTGAGTGCTCTGGATAATTGCGGATTATTTGGTTTGGAATGCCTTTTCAGGGATGGTAGCAGGGGCTTACAAGTTAGTGTTCCTCAGAGCATGCTTTCTGAGGCCACTTCTCTAACAGCTTATGGATCGGCTGCCTGAGAGAACAGAACAGACCATCGCTATCTCCCCCTCCTCCCCTCTCCCTCCCAGGCCAGCTCTGCTCTCCCTCATACCTCATTTACATCTCTGGGGAGGAGGAGGTGGGGACCACCCAATTTAACTGTTGGAACACATCGTACCACAGTTGGCACGCACTGAGTTTTGTTTCACTTTAGATGTATCAGGCGGTGGTAGACTTATTTCAAGCCTGGATCATCAGAATCAAGGGATGCTATTCAATATGCCCCTTGGTGTATGTTTTAGGTTCTTTTCTTCTTCTTTTCTTTTCTCTTTTCTTTTCTTTTTTTTTTTTTTTTTTTGAAACAGAGTCTCACTCTGTCGCCAGGCGTCAGGCTGGAGTGCACTGGCACAATCTCGGCTCATGCAACCTCCGCCTCCCGGGTTCAGGCAATTCTCCTGCCTCAGCCTCCTGAGTCGCTGGGATTACAGGCACGCGCCACCACACCCGGCTAATTTTTGTATTTTTAGTAGAGACGGGGTTTCACCATATTGGCCAGGATGATCTCGATCTCTTGACCTCATGATCTGCCAGCCTTGGCCTCCCAAAGTGCTGGGATTACAGGCTTCAGCCACCACATCTGGCCCTTTTCTTTTTTTTTTTTGAGACGAAGTCTTGCTGTGTCCCCCAGGCTGGAGTGCAGTGCTGCAATCTCATATTGCACACTTCATTTGGCTTCTAGGGCAGGGTCAGTTATGGGGGATCAGGGAGCCCCCTCCCACGGTGACATGACTCTATAGGCATCTGCATCGTGGACAAAGGCTCGCCTGAGAGGGAGGCTGCTATGAAGGATTCCCAGTGACCAGAACAAGTGGAGGAGGGAGGGAATGGCCAAGAGGATACAGGACTTAGCTCCTGTCTGGGGATGGGCCCTGCTGCCTCCACACTGAAGGCCACGGGAGCAGCTCAGCCAGAGGGCACTTAGACTCGTGGTACGCACAGAGACACGGATGTGGGCTGTGCAGACAGGAGTCACCAAACATGAGCTTGCTCTGTTCTGCCTCTCTCAGGCCCTGGCCATTACTGGAGTGAGGATTGAGGCCTCAGGAGATTCTGCAACCATCCGGATATTCTATGCCAGATGCCAGGGAACCGCTGAATTCCGGCTAGGTTCCTCCCTTTGAAGGCATTCACATGACCATTAAAAAGGCAAAAGGATTGCACAACGTGGTAAGAATATAGGAGACTGTGGAGGACGGAAGAGGGACCTGCCCCAGAATGGGCAATCACATAGGGCTGTCTGGAGGAGGTGACGCTGGAGATCCTGCAGGAAGTGGGTGGTAAGGAAATGGGAGTCCAGGAGAGCTACCCTGATGGTTTCCCTCCACATGCAAGGAAAAAACAAAAGTGGGGGCATAATTATTCATTCTCTCGGCAGATGGGTTCACGCCGTCTAGGAACAGAAGGGGAAAGAGGGCTCCAGGCCAGGGCCCAGTGTGAGCCGACGTCGGGAGGCCTCGAAGAGCGCGGCTCACCGAGAAGCTGCACAGGGACGAGGCTAGAGATACAGGCAGCGTCCAGCTCGTGAAAGGCCTTGAATGTCCTGCGGATTTGATCCTGCTGGCTCTAAAGGTCAACTGAGGAGTTACAGGGATCTACACCCAGACTCGTGCTTTTGGAAGGTCACCCTGGCTGTGGCAGCATGTGCTGGGACGAAGGGGCTGAGGGTGGCAGGGCCACAGTGATCCCGGGCAGGAGAATGAGACAGAGTTAGGGCAGCAGCTGTGGGAATAAATGGGATTCAAGATGGGAACTGAGAAGGCGCATTTATATCCTCTCCTTCCATTCAACTGATGGACCAGTGTTTTAAACAGTCTAAGCCACAACACCAAAGAGGACAGGCTGGGCATGGTGGCACCTGTGTCCACACCTGTAATCCCAGCACTTTGGGAGGCCAAGGCGGGCGGATTACCTGAGGTCAGGAGTTTGAGACCAGCCTGGCCAACATGGTGAAACCCCGTCTCTACTAAAAGCACAAAAATTAGTCGGGCATGGTGGTGCACACCTGTAATATTATCTACTCCAAAGGCTGAGACAGGAGAATCACTTGAACCTGGGAGTCAGAGGTTGCAGTGAGCCGAAATCGTACCACTGCACTCCAGCATGGGTGACAGAGGGAGACTCTGCCTCAGAAAGAGAGAAAAGGAAGGAAAGAAAGAAAGGAAAGAGAAAGAGAGAGAGAAAGAAAAAGAGATAAAGAAAAGAAAAGAAAAAAGAAAGAAGAAAGAGAAAAACAAAGAAAGAAAGAAAGAAAGAAAGAAAGAGCGAGCGAGCAGAAGGAAGTCGTTAGCAGACAAGTGATTCCACCTGGAAGATGAAAAGGAGTTAGAGACCTGAGGGGTAGATTAGAGGGTGCAGAAGCCTAGAAAATATGCAGAGGGGCTAGAGTCAGCCATCCGCCTGTGAGAACCTCAGGGAGCCTCTGGGCTCCCCCACAGGTATCACAGAGGTGAAGTGAAATGGGGCTGGAAAAGGCAGAATAAATGAAGATCCAGGTGTAGACAATGTCCCTTCCCCCAAGTCGTGGGTACGGCCAGGCACTTACCCCAAGGAAAAAAATCACAGACTCTCTCCAAAGAGAACTGTGTACACTGCCTGGTGAGATGGGTGCTACTAGCAGAGTGCTCAGCACCCTTGAGGAAGCCCTCCTTACCATGGCATTTAGGAATCCGTGAGTGTGATGACTGGTTCCCGCTCTAAGCTCTGCCCACGTGCATATAACCCCCATCAGTCTGTGCACAAAATCCCTTTAGATACGGAAAGATGCCAGGTAGCCCCATATATTTCAGAAAAGCTTCCAAAGTGAGGGAGAAAGAGCCAAAGAAGTCCTTAGAGAACAAGAATCAGAGAAAAAAAGATTAAAAAGAAAGCAAGTGTGTATCCTCAGGAAAGCTCGAGGAAAGACTACAACTTAAAAACACACACACACACAAGATGTTAAGAAAAAAGGAACAGTTAGAGAAGCAATTATCTTTTCAAAGTGTGTGGTAAATGCACAATATAAAATTCACCATTTAGCCATTTTTAAATGTGCAATTCAGTGGCTGTATTAGTCTGTTTTCACACTGCTATAAAGATACCACCTGAGACTAGGTAATTTACAAAGGAAAGAGGTTTAATTGACTCACAGTCCCACATGGCTGGGGAGGCCTCAGGGGATTTACCATCATGGCAGAAGGGAAAGCAAGGACCTTCTTCACATGGTGGCAGGAGAGCGTGTGTCAGCGCAGGAAACGTTACTAGTTATAAGACCGTCAGATCAGGTGAGAAGTCATTCATTATTACAGGAACAGCATGGGGAACACTGCCCCCATACTCCAGTCATTTCCCACCAGGCCTCTTCCTAAACACCTGGGGATTACAATTCAAGATGAGATTGGGTGGGAACACAAAGTCTAACCATATCGGTGGGCATTAAGGATATTCACACTGTTCTAAAACTGTCATCCACAACTATCTCCAGAACTCTTTTTTATCTTGAAAAACTGAACTCTGTACCCATGAAGCAATAACTCCCCATCCCTCACTGCCCCCAATCCTTGCAACCACCATTCTTTCTGTCTCCATGAATTTGACTACTCTAAGTATCTCATATGAGTGAAATCATACAGTAACTGTCCTTTGTTACCGGCTTACTTTACGTAGCATAAAGTCTTCAAGATTCAACAATGTAGCATGTGTCAAAATTACCTTGCTTTTTAAGGCTGAATAGCATCCATAGTATGGATATATGAAATTTTGTTTATTCATCTGTCTATGGACAGTTATTTCTACCTTTTGGCTATTGTGATTAATCCGCTGTGAACATGTGTGTACAAACATTAAAAAAGTAACTTTTTACAATTAAAACTATGATTACCAAAAAAAACTTTTGCTAGACAACTTGGAAAACAAAATCAATGAAATGTCTAGAATGCAGAATAAAACATGAAAAAGAAAAACATACAAGAAGAGCAATAAAATATTTCAAGGACCAATTCAAGTTCAACATCCAACCAGTTGACACTCTAGAAAGAGAACAGAGAAAAACAAAGGACAAGGGGTTATCAAAGAAATAATAAAGGAAAATTTCCGAGAGCCATGGGTTAACCATGTTGAAGCCCAGCCATGTGCCATGCACCGTGTGGATACTGGAGCTACCTACATACAGCTAACACATGGTCCTGCCATGTGGTGCTGAGAATCTTGGGAGAGAGAGACAGAAACCAAACGGTTGCATTGATTAATGTAAAATTACAGATAGAATGCAGAGCACAGCCAGGCGTGGTGGCTCAAACCTGTAATCCCAGCACTTTGGGAGGCCGAGGCGGGTGGATCATAAGGTCAAGAGATCGAGACCATCCTGGTCAACATGGTGAAACCCCGTCTCTACTAAAAACACAAAACATTAGCTGGGCATGGTGGCGCGTGCCTGTGATCCCAGCTACTCAGGAGGCTGAGGCAGGAGAATTGCCTGAACCCAGGAGGCGGAGGTTGCGGTGAGCCGAGATCGCACCATTGCATTCCAGCCTGGGTAACAAGAGCGAAACTCCGTCTCAAAAAAAAAAAAAAAAAAAGAATGCAGAGCACAAAAGAGCCTATTAAAAACTTAGGTCAAGGAAGAGCTTCCTGAGACAGGGACATCCAAGCTCAGAAGTAACCAGGCAGAAGAGAAAGGGAGAAGTTTTGGGAAAAGGGAACAGCATTTTCAAAGACTGTGTGGCTGGAGAGGCATGATGAGTTTGAAGAGTTGAATGAAGATCTGCCTGGCTGGAGCTAAGAGGCTTCCTAGGTGGTGAGCAGGAGGTGAGGGCAGGAGCTAACCATGTCAGACTCTGAGGGCCCAAAGGAGAAGCCAGGTTTTTTTGTTTTGGTTTGGTTTTTGGTTTTATTTGTGTGTGTGTGTGTGTGTGTGTGTGGTTTTTTTTGAGATGGGGTCTCGCTCTATCACCCTGGCTGGAGTACAGTGGCTTGATCTCGGCTCACTGAAACGTCTGCCTCTCCGGTTCAAGCAATTCCCTGCCTCGGCCTCTCAAGTAGCTGGGATTACAGGCACCTGCCACCACATCTGGCTAATTTTTGTATTTTTAGTTGAGATGGGGTCTCACCATCTTGTACAGGCTGGTCGTGAACTCCTGACCTCACGATCCACTCGCCTCAGCCTCCCAAAGTGCTGGGATTACAGGTATGGCCAGAAGCTAGGTTTTAGAGATAAAAACAGGTCCCTAGGGAAACAGAAAATGCTTTCTATTCCTTCGGGACACCAAGAAACAAAGCACAAGTTACATCCTCAGCAGCCACCCACTTCTCTAGTGCCGGATGGCACTTCCTGCTCCACTGCAAAGAGCTCCATCTGGCCCTGCCCTGTGCAGCACAAGGGGGGCAAAGTGAGGCTCAAGCCTGGGAAAGGCTGGGACGGGCTCCTTAGGCCACATCACAAGGTGTTTTGATTTTTAAAACTTGGCTGAAGGACTTGGGTGACTGACAGGTGAGCAAGAGGAGTTATTTGGATTCCTGGGTGCACATTTAGGCAATTTCAGTATTCCGTGTATGAGTGTGGCGGTGATGCATACTGATGCATTCATTTACCACATCTGATTATTTCTTTAGGATCTATTGCTAGAAATAAAATTTCTGGTGCAAACAGATGGGGCATTTTTAGGGCTTTGGCCCCACAGAGCAGTCGTTCCAGTTTACAGCCCCAGCAGTCGATGAGTGTCTGTTTACTCAAAGTCTCCCCTATCCAGCTGTCATTATCACTATATCTTTCTGATTGCTGCCAATTGGGCAGGTAAAAAGAGGCATCTTGCAGTTTTAGTAGTATTTCTGCTCCTCCTCTCTCCTCCTCCTCCCCCCCTCCCCCTCCTCCTCCTCCTCCCTCTCCTCCTCCTCCAGCAAAAGGGGGTAACTGCCATTTTGTTGTATTTCCGTTCCTCCTCCTCTCCTCCTCCTCCTCCTCAAGAGGTATCTCGAGGTTTCAGTTGTTTCTTCTCCTTCCTTCCTCCCCCACTTTCCTCCTCCCCCTCCTCCTCCTCTTCTCCCCACAACCCCTTCTCCTCCTATGGTTTCAGTTGTGCTCCTCCTCATCCTTCTCCAGCAAAAAGAGGCATCTGTGGTTTTAGTTGTATTTCGCCGCCTCCTCCTCCTCCTTTCTTTTTCTTCCGCCTCCTCTTCCTCCTCCTCCTCCTTCTCCTCCTCCTCTTTCTTCCTCTTCATCCCTTTCTTTTTAAGACAGGGTCTTGCTTTGTCACACATGCCGGAATGCAGCAGCTCAATCATAGCTCACTGCAGCCAAAAAAATTAGCCAGGCGTGGTGGTGTGTACCTGTGGTCCCAGCTGCTTGGGAGGCTGAGGCAGGAGGATCACTTGACCCTGAGAGGCAAAGGTTTCAGTGAGCCATGATCGCGCTGCTGCACTCCAGCCTGAGTGACAGAATAAAACTCTATCTCCAAAAAACAACTTTTTTGTAGATAGGGGGTTTCACTTTGCTGCCCAAGCTGGTGTCAGACTGCTAGCTCCAAGCAATTTTTTTTTTTTTTTTTTTTTTTTTTTTGAGACGGAGTTTCGCTGTCGTTACCCAGGCTAGAGTGCAATGGAGCGATCTCAGCTCACCGAAACCTCCGCCTCCTGGGTTCAAGCAATCCTCCTGCCTCAGCCTCCCAAGTAGCTGGGACTATAGGCGCATGCCAGCACGCCCAGCTAATTTTGACATTTTTAGTAGAGACGGGGTTTCACGATGTTGACCAGGATGGTCTCCATCTCTTGACCTCGTGATCCACCCGCCTCAGCCTCCCAAAGTGCTGGGATTACAGGCGTGAGCCACCGCACCCGGCCGCTCCAAGCAATTCTTATACTTCAACCTCCCAAAGTGCTAGAATTACATTCATGAGTCACTGTGTTTGGCCCCATTTCTTTTATTACTGTCATGGTTACAGTGGTCTCATGTATTTACTGGTCATTTCTACTTTTTTATTTTTTGAGATGGAGTCTTGCAACCTCTGCCTCCCAGGTTCAAGAGATTGTCCTGCCTAAGCCCCTCAGGTAGCTGGGACTACGGGTGCTCACCACCATGCCTGGCTAATTTTTGTTTTTTAGTAGAGACAGGATTTCACCATGTTGGCTAGGCTGGCCTTAAACTCCTGACCTCAGGTGATCCACCCACCTCAGCCTCCCAAAGTGCTGGGATTACAGGTGTGAGCCAACGTGCCCAGCCATTTCTACATATTTTTAAACTACATATCCATGCCCTGTGCCCATTCCTATTGGGAATATGTCTTCTCTCTATTGATTTGTACCAAAATTAACCCTCTGTCTGACATACATTGAATTCTCCCACTTTATCATTTGCTTATTAATTTTGTTTATGATATTTTTGAATCATAAACCTTTTTGCAGTCACATTTCCAATCTTTCCTTTATGGTTTCTGATTTCCATGTTAAACTTAGGATGGCCTCCTTCACATTGACATTGTATAAGTATTTTCCTCCATTTCATTCTTTAATTTTTTGGTATCTTTTTTACATTTAACTATCCCATTTGGAATTTATGTTAGCATGTGGTTTGAAGACACATCAAACCCTTAATTTTGTCAGCCACATTTATTTATTTCCTCTCCATTTTGAAACGCCAAATGCATCATTTCCTAAATATTTAAAGTATACTTGCAACTTTTCTGTTACATTACATTGGTATATTTTTTATAACTCTTATAGCCGCCCACATTATTTTTTTCTTTCAGCATTTACTTGATTTTTCTCTGCCACTTACCAGTGATTTTAAAAGGAATTTATGAAGTTCACTTTGAATTTATCAAGCTCACTACCACCTTCCCTTCAATCAATTCCTTTAGGACCTTGACCGGAATTTACAAATTAACTGTAAGATAATTTCCCTTGCAATGATCACTGTCCCATCTCCTGGCTTCAATGCCCCACATTAGAGCAGGTTTCCAACGAGCCAAGGTCACATCGGTGCATCCAGTGGGTTCCTGGCTCTGCTGAGAAGCACAAATGCCTCCCTGTCCCCTGCCCACCATGCTGGCTCGAGCAAGCCTTGAAAGACCCATCAGCAAGAGGCCCTTCCTCCATCTTCATTGACACCCGTGACCTGGGACCCAGACCCGAAGTTCTAGGCAGTGGAAAGGCCTCTCCTCACCTCTTCCCGCATATCACGCCCTCCCCGCAGCAAAGCGGGGGGCAGCTGCAGACTCAGCGCGCCCTGCCCGCACCCCAGACTAAGCACCGAAGGCGGAGTCACCGGGGCTTCGGGGAGAGGGCGGGACTCGCCCGCCACACCCTGGGGTCCTGACCGGGTGGGGTTCCCCGGGAGACCAGGGACACACATGTTCTCACGCTCGCTCTCGATCACATGGACAGGGGAGCGGGGCGGGCGCTGAGAACGTCACTAAGGACAGTTCGCAAGAGTCCCTCGCCGGTGGGGATGGGCACCGCCGACCCTCCCCTGCCTCCCCTCCCCCGCCGCCACCTCTGCGGCCCTCGGGAGCTGCGTCCCCGGGGCCTGTGAGATATTAGAAATGGGGCCGAGCAGGAGGCGCCATCGTGGGAGCTGACACCCGCCACGGCAAGGGCCAGAAGGTGCGGCGCCATGAGCCCGAGCGCCCGGACACCCAGCTGGGGCCGTCGGTCAAGCTGTGCAGGTCTCTGGCCAGACGAACCAACGTCACACTCAGCCAGGTCGTGCCGAAGAGGGCGGCCGCGAGTCGCACCAGTCGCCGCCTCTGTCCCTTTCCTGGAGGATCGGGAAGAGGCGGCTTCCTGGCCAGGAAGACAAAATGGCCGTGGCTGTGGGGCCCACAGTGGACGGCGCGCCGGTTCAGCGGGTAGGGAAACTGAGGCTGCGCGCGCCGCGCGTGGGCCAGGCAGCCGCGGCCGCGTCCTCAGGGCGGACGGTCGGGGAAAGAGCCTCCAGCTGGCCCTGGACGCCCGCGGGGGCTGCGGCCCGCCCTCCGGCCCTCACAGGGGCGCAGAGGCGTCTCAGCGAGGCCGGGGCCGCCCCTCGCGGCCACACCAACGCACTTCCGGCCCACCCAGAGGCGTCTCAGCCAGGCCGGGGCCGCCCCTCGCGGCCACACCAACCCACCCACTTCCGGTCCACCCAGAGGCGTCTCAGCCAGGCCGGGGCCGCCCCTCGCCGCCACGCCAAACCCACTTACGGTCCACCCGGAGGCGTCTCAGCAAGGCCAGGGCCGCCCCTGGTGGCCACACCAACCCACTTCCGGTCCACCCGGAGGCGTCTCAGCGAGGCCGGGGCCACCCCTCGCGGCCACGCCAAACCCACTTACGGTCCACCCGGAGGCGTCTCAGCAAGGCCAGGGCCGCCCCTGGTGGCCACACCAACCCACTTCCGGTCCACCCGGAGGCGTCTCAGCGAGGCCGGGGCGCCCCTCGCGGCCACACCAAACCCACTTCCGGTCCACCCGGAGGCGTCTCAGCGAGGCCGGGCCGCCCCTCGCGGCCACACCAAACCCACTTCCGGTCCACCCGGAGGCGTCTCAGCGAGGCCGGGGCCGCCCCTCGCGGCCACACCAACGCACTTCCGGTCCACCCGGAGGCGTCTCAGCGAGGCCGGGCCGCCCCTCGCGGCCACGCCAAACCCACTTAAGGTCCACCCGGAGGCGTCTCAGCGAGGCCGGGCCGCCCCTCGCGGCCACACCAACCCACTTCCGGTCCACCCGGAGGCGTCTCAGCGAGGCCGGGCCGCCCCTCGCGGCCACACCAACGCACTTCCGGTCCACCCGGAGGCGTCTCAGCGAGGCCTGGCCGCCCCTCGCCGCCACGCCAAACCCACTTACGGTCCACCCGGAGGCGTCTCAGCGAGGCCGGGGCCGCCCGTCGCGGCCACACCAACCCACTTCCGGTCCCAGGGCCGGAAGTTACGGCGCGCCGGAGGCCAGCCGGCCAGCCAAGGCGAGACAAACTAGCCCTGGATCCTGCCCTCTTATTAAAAAGATTTTGGATGCTGGGAGCAAAAAAAAAGAGAGACGTGGACTCCACCCTTGTCCTGCTGAGTCAGGAACTCTGTTTTAATCAAATCCCCGCTTGTGTGCAGGGAAGGTCGGAGAAGCCGGGATCCCAAGACTCATCTAGGCTGGCTGGAGCTCACGGCGGCCGCTGAGACGGTCCCGCACCCTGGTCTCTCCTCTCCTGGGACGAGCCTGACCTCAGGGGTAGGGCCTGGGCCCAGGCCGGGGCAAAGCCGAAACGCGAGAGAACCAAAGCTGCTCTCGGACACCAGCTGCCCCGGAGACCAGCCTCTTCCCGCGGCGACCGCTGAGTGGAGTGAGGGACAGGCGTGAGCTCGGTGTGACGCCCACTTGGGTTTCCGCAGCACTGACCCGTGCAGGGGCTGCGACGTGGGGCCTCCGCGAGCCTCGGCCAACGCCCCGTCAAATGGCAGGAACGACACCCCCTCACAGACCTGTTGGGAGGACAGTGGTGATGTTTGTCAAGTGTCCAGGAGAGCGGGGTGCTCAAGGATGACACTGATTCAGGGCGGGCAAGCTCCAGAATTGGGGTTTGGCCCTGGAGGGTTTTTGCTTTCTCCCAGGAAGGAGTTTAAGGGTGAGCCATTTGTGTTAGCGACTTTCATTGAAGCTGCAGTGTCCAGGTGAAGAGGGAGACCCAGGCATCTCAGATCAACTTCCCCTTTTCAAATGTGATTCCTAAAACGTAAACCGAAACCTTTCTGTATGGAATTCCTGAGACTGTAAACTGAGACCCTTTTGGTATGTAAAGCTATAAACCTAAGATTCTTCCACGTGTAACATCTGAAGTATGAGCCTATATAAAGAAGGAACCTTCCTTTGTTACGGGAGCTGGGTTTTGGGCAGATTACCACCCAAGGCTCCTGGCTGAATAAACCCTCTTTCCTCCTGTATTCAGTGTTCAAGAGATCCCTTTCCTGCGGCTGCTCCTGCTACACAGCAGCGGAGGCACTGCTCCTTGTGGGACAGGGTTACCTCAAAGGCAGTGTGCCAAGAGTAGCCGCTCACAGGCAGTTTTGTAATCATATTTGTATTCACTTTTTTTTTTTTTTGAGATGGAGTCTTGCTCTGTTGCCCAGGCTGGAGTGCAGTGGAGCAATCTCAACTCACTGCAGCCTTCAACTCCCAAATTCAAGCGATTCTGTGCATCAGCCTCCCAAGTAGCTGGGATTACAGGCGCATGCCACCAGGCCTGGCTAATTTTTGTATTTTTGGTAGAGATGCGGTTTCATCATGTTGGCCAGGCTGGTCTTGAAACACTGGCCTCAAGTGATCCACTTGCCTGAGCCTCCCAAAGTGCTGGGATTACAGGTGTGAGTCACCATGCCCAGCCTATATTTACTTTTAATTACATGCAAATTAAGGGACAAGAAATTCATGCAGAAATTTACAAATTAAGGGGCAAAAATTAATCAACTTCAATTTGTGCAGAGGAAAATGAGGGAGCAGGGAAGGGGAGCAGTTGTGGGATGGGCAGAAGGGGTTCATGCAGGGACTGGGTCTGTTAATTGGTGTTTGTCTGGAGGAGGAGCAAAGCAAGTTTCTCGATTTTTCTCTGTCCACAGGACAGCAGCTAGCAGTGCAAGTTAGAGCGAGGAGCCCACCAGCTGAGTGTGGGAGTTATTTCCCTGAATGTTTCCATTTCAAGGAGAGGCTCTCCTCTAGAGACAGTTCTTGGTAGTGGAAGAGATACATCTCAAAGAGGGAGAGACAGAATTTACAACTGCAAAGGAACTGCTCTTAAGTGGGGGAGGGGTGAATGGTTCAGGCCTATTTGTGTCTGTAATCAGGTTTTGGCTGGAACAAACTGATTCTCCTGGCAGGCTTGAGCTTTCCCGGGCAGACACTTTAAGAGTGGCTAAGGTCAAGTCTGGGTGCGGTGGCTCACACCTGTAATCCCAGCACTTTGGGAGGCTGATGCAGGTGGATCACTTGAGGTCAGGAGTTCGAAACCAGCCTGTCCAACATGGCAAAACCCTGTCTTTAAACAATAAAATAAAATAAAAAGATAAAATAAATAAAATAAACAAATATAAAGAGTGGCTAAGGTCATCCTAGGGATGTGGCCTTGAGCTGTTTGGAAACTATGTTAGTGTTTGTTCAAGTCTTTTAGTAGGGGCAGGGGTTGGGGGTTGGGGGCTGAACAAAACTGCTTGTCCTGAGAATCTTTTCCAGGCCAAAGTTGAGGCCTAGTTGAAAAGAGATCTCAGAGGAGCCTGTCCAAAGTTTGTCAAGAAGAGTCTTTGTCAGTGGACACTAATTTTAGGGGACACTATTCAACCTAGTATATCCCCTACAATTCTCCCATTTCAGTAAGTGGCTTATCATTCACCCAGATATTTAAGTTCAAACCTAGGAGTCATCCTTGATTCCTCTCTGTCCTCATGGAAACCACCTTTGCAAAAATTGTAAGAGTGGGAAAATTAATGACAATGAAAAAGGTCTGATCTAAGCAACTCCTATTTTGCTTTTAGCCTCGAAACTGCCCTGAGTCATTCTAGGCTTGTGCCAAGTAAACTTTGGGAGAAATTTACTTTATAGTTTAAGTGATAATAGCTCTTCCCTCAAACTAAACCACCTTTGTAAAGCTAATGAGAGACCAGGAGGTTAGGAGGATGAGAGAAGCCTGAATTCTGCCAGGGTGTACAGAGAAACGATTACTAGATTCCAACTTCCCCCAATTACTTCTGTAGACAATACCACTATTGTAGAACCTGAGATTGGCCTTTTGAGATGTATTTTCAGGTTTCCAGTCCTACGGCCCCACCCAGAAGCAGACTCAGCATGAAGGAGGACCATTTTCCACACCCCTATCGATGCACCCCCAACCAATCAAGCAACACCCATTCTCTAGCCAGCCTCCTTCCCCCAGCTATCTTTGAAAAACTCACTAGCCTCCAAATTCTGGGGGAGGCTGATTTGAGCAATAATAAAACTCCAGTCTTCCATTTGGCTGGCTCCACCTGGGCAAAACTCGTTCTCTGTTCCAGTTCTTCTGTCTTGATAAATTGGCTCTATCTGGGCAGTAGGCAAGAGAAAAGGACGCACTGGATGGTCACTTCATCCCACCCCCTGCACCACCACACACAGGTGACCACCCAGTGGGTTCACTTTGCTTGCTGCCTAAACAGAGCCAGTAGTTTATCAAGACAAGGGAATTGCAATGGAGAAAGAGTAATTCACACAGACCAGCTGTGCGGGAGACCCAAGTTTTATTATTACTCAAATCAGTTTCCCTGAAAACTTGGGGATCAGAGTTTTTAAGGGTAATTTGGTGGATAGGGGCTCAGTGAATCAGGAGTGCTGACTGGTTGGCTGAGAGATGAAATGCTAGGGAGTCGAAGCTGTTTGTTGTTGTTTTGTTTGCTTGTTTTAGACGAAGTCTCGCTCTGTCACCAGGCTGGAGTGCAGTGCCGTGATCTCGGCTCACTGCAACCTCCAACTCCTGGGTTCAAGCGATTCTTCTGCCTCAGCCTCCCGAGTAGCTGGGACTACAGGTGTGTGCTACCATGCCCAGCTAATTTTTATATTTTTAGTAGAGACGGGGTTTCACCATCTTGGCCAGATGATTGGTCATGATCTCTTGACCTCATAATCCGCCTGCCTTAGCCTCCCAAAGTGCTGGGATTACAGTCGTGAGCCACCATGCCTGACCAGAAGTTATTTTCTTATGCTAAGTCAACTCCTACATGGGAGCCACAGAACTGGTTGGCAGGCCCAGGCAGGGCCATCTGGTTGTTAGAAATACAAAAACATGAAAAGACATTTCAAAAGGCCGATCTTGGGTTCACAATAGGGATCTTACCTTCAAGAGTAATTGGGAAAGTTGCAAATCTTATGACCTCCAGAATAATGGCTGATGATACTTAGAATTCCAGTCCCTCTCATCCTAACTTAGTGACTAGTGACCTTTCATTTGTTTTACAACGGTTTAGCTTTTTTTTTTTTTTTTTTTTTTTTTGGGACAGTCTCACTGTGTCACCAGGCACCAGGCTGGAGTGCAGTGGCACAATCTCGGCTCACGGCAACCTCCGCCTCCTGGGTTCAAGCAATTCTTCTGCCTCAGCCTCCCAAGTAGCTGGGACTACAGGCGCACACCACCACGCCCAGCTAATTTTTTTATTTTTAGTAGAGATGGAGTTTCACCATGTTGGCCAGGATGGTCTCGATCTCTCGATCTTGTGATCCGCCCACCTCAGCCTCCCAAAGTGCTGGGATTACAGGCTTGAGCTACTGCGCCCAGCCCAACAGTTTAGCTTTAAACTATAAACTAAATGCCTTCCCAAGGCTAGTTCAGCCTGCACCCAGGAATAAACAAGGGCAGTTTAGAGATTAGAAGCAAGGTAGGATTCATTAGATCTATTATCTTTCACTGCCGTAATTTTCTCAGTTATAATTTTGCAAAGGCAGTTTCACGCACTTCCAACATCCAGTCCCCCAGCAAAGCCTCCTGAGAAATATGTGCATTTCTCTTCGTCTTCACCTTTACCACCCAGGCCCAGGCCACCATCATCTCTAGCTCGGACTCCTCTGAGCCTCCTCACTGGTTACCGGCTCCCACATTGAACCCCTAGAGTCTCGTCTTCATCCAGAAGCTAAAACAAGCCAGTTAAAGCAATCATGTCACATCACTCCCCTTCTTAAAACTCTCCAGAAGAAACTCTAAACCCTTGTTCTAGTTTGAAGACCTTCAGTGATGATTCCTGCCTCGCTAACTCTGTCTAACCATAGTTTAGGCTATTCTTCTCTTTGTTCACACTACACCAGTCTTACATACCAGGCCTGTCCCTCTGTAACTTTGCCATCTCCTATTCTGTCTGCCTATGTTATTATTATCCTGGATTAGAATTGGTGCCTTCTGGTCATTTAGGTCTCAACTCAAATGTCACCTCAGAGAGCTAGAGTACCCCTTCTCTCACCCCACAGCACATCATTCTAATTTACTTTCTCTAGACCAGACGTCCCCAAACTTTTTACACAGGGGGCCAGTTCACTGTCCCTCAGACCGTTGGAGGGCCGCCACATACTGTGCTCCTCTCACTGACCACTAATGAAAGAGGTGCCCCTTCCTGAAGTGTGGCGGGGGCCGAATAAATTGCCTCAGGGGGCCGCCTGAGGCCTGCGGGCCGCAGTTTGGGGACACCTGTTCTGGACCCATCACCACCACAAGCAGTGGTTATCCTGTATGTTTCTTTCTTTCTTTCTTTCTTTCTCTTTCTTTCTTTCTTTCCTCTTTCTTTCCTTTCTTTTTTTCTTGAGACAGGGTCTTGCTCTGTTGCCCAGGCTGGAGTGCAGTGGCATGATCTCAGCTTACCTCTGCCTCTAAGGCTCAAGTAATCCTCCTGCCTCAGCCTCCTGAGTAGCTGGGACTACGACGTGAACCATCATACCTGGCTAATTTTTGTTTGTTTGTTTTGGTAGAGATGGGGTTTAACCACATTGCCCAGGCTGGTCTCAAACTCCTGGGCTGAAATGACCCACCTGCCTCAGGCTCTCCAAGTGCTGGATCTACAGGCATGAGCCACCCGCATCTGGCCCTATTTCTTTACTTGGTCATTGTCTCCCCATCTCACACCTCCAACCACCCATAGAATGAAGGGGAATAAGGAATTTTTTTTTTTTTTTTGAGATGGAGTCTTACTCTGTTACCAGACTGGAGTGCAGTGGCATGATGTCGGCTCACTGCAACCTCTGCCTTCTGCATTCAAGTGTTTCTTCTGCCTCCTGAGTAGCTGGGACTACAGGTGGGTGCCACCATGACCAGCCAAGTTTTGTATTTTTAGTAGAGACAGGGTTTCATCATGTTGGGCAGGATGGTCTTGATCTCTTGACCTCTTGATCCACCCACCTTGGCCTCCCAAAGTGCTAGGATTACAGGCGTAAGCCATTGGACCTGGCCTAAGAATAAGAATTTCGTTTTGTCCACTACTGTATCCCTAGGACTTAGAACAGTGACTGGGACGTAGTACGTGCTCAGTTAATATATGTGAATAAAGTAATAAAGATGGTTACTCCTTACCCTCCTTTCTGCTGCCTTCCTGCTGAACTGTGTGCAGTGGCTGGCTGTATACCACATCAGCCAAGAGCAGTGTTTATAATAGAGCTTTTCAGGCGTCTCTTCTCTTTCAGATGCATGAATTAGAATTTCTGGGGGAGGGTCCTGGGAATTTTTATTTGGAGGCCACTGCTTTAGATAACCAATAATTGGTTCCGGTGAGGGCCTAGCAGAAACTATTTTTTTTCACCTCTTCGAAATCTTATGGCTGTCTGTGCTCTTTAGAGAACATTAATAGCTTCATCCAATAGTTTCATCCTGGCATGCAGGAAGCACTTAAGAACTATTAGTTGGAAAGAAGATAAAATGAAGTATATACTTAGTTATTACAACTTTCTTTTTTCTTTTTTTCCAAGACACCAAGGACAAGTAATTACAACATTTTTTTTTTTGAGATGGAGTCTTGCTCTGTTGCTAGGCTGGAGTGCAGTGGTGCGATCTCGGCTCACTGCAACCTCCACTTCCTGGGTTCATGCGGTTCTCCTGCCTCAGCCTCCCGAGTAGCTGGGACTACAGGTGAGTGCCACCAAACTCGGCTAATTTTTTGTATTTTTAGTGGAGACGGGGTTTCACTGTGTTGGCTAGGATGGTCTTGATCTCCTGACCTCGTGATCCGCCTCCCAAAGTGCTGGGATCACTGGCTTGAGCCACCACACCCAGCCGAGTAATCACAACTTTCTGGACGCTGTAGAGGAATCACTGATCTGGGAACTGAGAGGACTGGGTTTATACCGCAGTTGTTGCTGCTTCCTAGGGTGGGCAGTCTCTGAGCCCCAAATTTCATATCTATAAAAAGGGACAAATAGTACTTAGACAATGGAGTTGTTTCATTCATTCATTCAAACATTTATTGTCTTCTGCATTCTAGGACCAGACCAACGCCCAGGTGATATAGAAATGAACAAGAGCCTGGGCGTGGTGGCTCACGCCTGTAATCCCAGCACTTTAGGAGGCCTAGATGGGTCAATCACTTGAGGTCAGGAGTTTGAGACCAGCCTGGCCAAAATGACAAAACCCTGTCTCTACTAAAAATATAAAACTTAACCGAGCGTGGTGATGGGTGCCTGTAATCCCAGCTACTTGGGAGACTGAGGCAGGAAAATCTCTTGAACCCGGGAGATGGAGGTTGCAGTGAGCCAAGATCACACCAGTGCACTCCAGTCTGGGTGACAGAGTGAGACTCCATCTCCAAAAACAAAACAAAACAAAAAAAAAGAGAAATAAACAGGAGACAGTCATCGTGAGAAATAATGATATATGTGTCCCCAGAATCAGAAGTGTCCCACCCTCTTCCTGCACGTAGCTGTGGTCTCAGTGAGTTCCCAGAGCAACAGAGGAGAAAGGACCCAAGGACCTGCTCTGATACAGCATTTCATGGAAGTTTATTTAAATCGTGATGCCTCTAGCATTATGGGAACAGGCATGAGATATATCCCAAGCCGGTTAAAGGAGTTACCTTTCTTCAAAACTTACATAGAATAAGTTTACTTTCTATGCTACCAATCTTCATTCACTCATCCATACAAGTATTTACTGGATATTCACTACTATTCCTATTGAGTATTGTGCAGCTGGTGGAGGAAGTTGGCATTTGCAGTAAAAGAAACATTGGAGGCAGGGTGCGGTGTGGAATCTCACGCCTGGAATCCCAGCACTTTGGGAGGCCAAGGTGGGCAGATCACTTGAAGTCAGGAGTTCAAGACCAGCCTGGCCACCATGGTCTCCACTGAAAATACAAAAATTAGCCAGTCGTTGGGGGGCGGGGGTATGCCTGTAATCCCACTACTCAGGAGGCTGGTCTCGAACTCCTGACCTCATGATTTGCCTGCTTAAACCTGGGAGGCAGAGGTTACAGTGAGCTAAGATTGTATCACTGCACTCTAGCCTGGGTGATGGAAACTGTCTCAAAAAAAAAGAAAGAAAGAAACAGGTTTGAGGGCAGATTGTGAGTTTTATCCTAGAGACGCTGAGTTTAAGGGCCTGTAAGAGATACATACCTCGAACTCCAATGTACAGAAGATATTGTAAGCTATATACGCAGGTGTACCAGGGAGAAAGTCTAGAATAAGAGGGCCCAGGGCCTTCTATCTTTTTCCACTGCGTGATCCCCAACTCTCACCACCGTAACAACTCACATCTCGTAATGGAAAGTGAGAGGTGTAGTCAAGGGAATCAGAAGAAGGGAGTTCTTTTTTTTTTTTTTGAAATGGAGTCTCGCTTTGTAGCCCAGGCTACGGTGCAGTGGCACAGTCTCGGCTCCCTGCAACCTGTGCCTCCGCCTGGGTTCAAGCAATTCTCCTCCCTCAGCCTCCCAAGTAGCTGGGATTATAGGCACGCGCCACCACGCCCAGTGAATTTTTGCATTTTTAGTAGAGATGGGGTTTCACCATGTTGGCCAGTCTGGTCTTGAACTCCTGACCTCGTGATCTGCCTGCCTCAGCCTCCCAAAGTGCTGGGATTATAGGCATGAGCCACCGTGCCCAGCTCTGGAGTCTTTTTTTTTTTCTTAAAAGATGGGGTTTCACCATGATGGCCAGGCTGGTCTTGAATTCGTGTCCTCAGGTGATCCACCCACCTCGGCCTCCCAAAGTGCTGGGATTACAGGCGTGAGCCACCGCGCCCGGCCTGGAGTCTTTATTAGTCATTCTGCTCTTCTTCTTTCAGGCTTTTGACATCTTATCTTCCACAGTGTTTGCCAATGAATGCTGCAGGAATCCCCCTATATCTGCGCGCTCCCAACATAACATCCCTGTTGTGAAAGGAAGGAGAGTTCATCATAAAAGTTTCTAGCAGCAAATAATTTTTTTTTTTTGCTTTGTGTTATTTTATTCTACAAGTACTTTTTATTTATTTATTTTTATTTGCACAAATGTATGGGGTATGTGTGAAATTTTATTACAGGTATATAATGCACAATGATCAAGTCAGGGTGTTTAGGCTGTCCATCTCCCGAGTACAGTACATTTTTGTTTAACCCTTGTCACCCTGCTATGCTATCAAACATTGAATTTATTCCTTTTTGGTTTGTTTGTTTTGTTTTGAGACGGAGTCTTGCTCTCTTGCCCAGGCTGGAGTGCAGTGGTATAATCTCGGCTTACTGCAACCTCTACCTCCCGGGTTCAAACAATTCTCCTGCTTCAGCCTCCCAAGCAGCTGGGACTACAGGCATGTGCCACCACGCCCAGATAATTTTGTATTTTTAGTAGAGATGGGGTTTCACCGTGTTGGCCAGGCTCGTCTCGAACTCCTGACCTCAAGTGATCCAGCTGCCTCGGCCTCCCAAAATGCTAGGATTACAGGTATGAGCTACTGCATCCAGACTTGAATTTATTCCTTCTAACTGTATGTCAGAGCAGACAATTTCAAAGTGAAATTTTGAAAATCTCATTTGAAGTGGCACCAAAACCAACTTTATAACATACCTAAGAATAAATCTATCAAACCTCTATACTGAAAACTATAAAACGTTGTGAAATTGAAGAGAAACTAAATACATGGAGAGATATGCCATGTTTTGGATTGGGAGCTACTAACTTGCCCAATATGATCATTCTTTCCCAACTTATATACTCAGTGTAATTCCAAACAAAACTTTCAGCAGGCATTGTTGTGTGTTCAGAATCTGAAAAGCTAGTTTTAAAATGCATATGGAAATGTAAAGGGCCTAGGGTAACTGAAACGATTTTTGTTTGGTTTTTGAAACAGGGTCTCACTCTGTTGCTCAGACTGGAGTGTTACAGCACCATCATGGCTCACTGCAGCCTTGACCTCCACAGGAACAAGCGATCCTCCTACCTCAGCCTCCCAAGAAGCTGGGACCACAGGTATGTGCTATGATACCCAGCTAATTTTTTTCTATTTTATATACATATGTAATTGTATATATATAATATATATGCACATACAGGTATGGTGGTGTACACCTGTAGTCCCAGCTACTAGGATAGGAAGGCTGAGGTAGGAGGATAGCTTGAGCCTGGGGGTTGAGGCTGCAGTGAGCCATGATCATGCCACTGCACTCCGGTATAGGTGATAGACCAAGTCTCACTCTCAAAAAAAGTATGTACTGTATAATTTTGTTTCTACAAAATTCCAGAAAGTGCAAACTAATCTATGGAGACAGAAAGCAGATCAGTGTTTTCCTGGGACAGGAGCGGAGAGAGTGATGGCTGAGAAAACTGTGGTGATGATGGAAATATTTGCTGCCTGCATTTGGGCTTCGTGAGTGAACACAAACATCAACACTAATCAAGTTGTACATCTTTAAAGTGTACAGTTTATTATACTCAAGTTATCCATCCACAGAGTTGTGAGGGGAACTCTTAAAATGAGATGAAATGAATCTCTACCATTAGAAATTAGAATAGTGGCTCCATTTGGGAGGGTGGGGACGGAGGAAGTACGGGGGTCTTTGGGGTGCTGGTAACAGATTCTGTGTCTTGAGCTGGTTGCTGGTTACATTGGTGTGTTCCGTTTGTGAAAATTTATTGAGCTGAACATTTATTTGTGGACTTTTCTGTACATATATCTCAACTAAAAGTTTTTTTTTCCAAAGCTCTTTGACCCGGTCTTAGATGAGTGCTATAGTTGCAGATGACCTGGACTCTGGGATCTGCCTGTCTAGATTTCACATTGCTTATTTTTCACAGCACGTGGAAGGAAGACATTCTTGATCTCCCTGTTTAACAGATGAAAAACATGAGGCGCAGAGAGGTTAAAGAGCTTGCCCGGGTTACACAGCTAGTAAGCTGCAGATTGCAAGCCCAGGACACCGATGCTATGACTCACCTCTGCAGTCTCCTAATCCAGGCTTTCCCTGATGCACTGAACACAGTGCCCACAGACGGGAAAGCACTGAATACATGTTCTTTGCTGTTGTTGTTATTGCTTAAGGTGTCTGCATTGCAAATGCTTCCGACAAACAGAAGGAAATCAGGCCCCATCAGGGCAAACTTAAAAAATCTACATTTGTCCTTAAGTGGAGCACCCAGCAACGGTGCCTCAATTCTCTTCGAGTATTAGGCTTTCCCATCAACATGCCAAAACCCTGGTACAGAGCGTTAGGCTGCTTCTCTCCCCCGTAAGTTCATCCAGAGCAGGGATCCTGGCTTCATCCATCCCTGAAGCACATGGTCTGGCACAGATCTGCGTCTTTACGCTTTGTGAACCAGTGAAAGGGGGCATTGGAATAGACAAGTTCTTAGGTCCCTTTTTAGCCCCTGAGGGTCTGGAATCCCTGAAGCCCTGAGATGCTTCTGCATAGCCTTTCATCCTGGAGCCCATCGCAGCCCGTCCCTTCCATGGTGCAGTGCTGGTGCTGGTGCTGGAGACGGCGAGTGCTCTGGACCACAGATGCCGAGGTGCAGTTAAGAATGGAAGGGGGTTCAGTGGGGAGCGGTAATTACTGTGAAAGATAAGAGGGGGAGGGAGCTGGATTGGACAGGCAAAGACTTTAGACTGCCACGCAGATCTACCAAAGTCTCCGCCAACCTCACAGGAGGCCTCCGAGTCTTGAGTTGAGCAAAAATGGCAGGCCCTCGGACTCTCGCTGTGCCCAGTAGTTTGTCTGGGGGGCTGCCCAGGAAAAGTGTGGCCTCTACTCAAAAGTTGGGGTGACGCCTAAAGATGCTAGTCACTGGAGGCAGGCAGCTAACTGCATTCTTGCAGCTGGGAGATTTGAGCATCTCTGCAGAGGTCACATCACCAAGGGAAGAAAGCCAGCAGGTTTCCCACCAGCACCACCAGCCTTTGCCTGGCTGCCAGCGGACAGCTGGGGAGCCAGATGAAGCAAACCAAGGCTCAGCTGCTAAGTGGCCAAACAGATCTGAAACGAAGTCAATCCAACCATACGTTTTTGTAATCTCTCCCATTCCACCACGACGCCTAGTGCCGCCATCCTGTCTGAGCACTTACTGAGCGCCACGTCACTGTATTACATGATCTACCCACATTACCTTGCTGAAGCATCAGGACAGCCCTTATAGATGAGGAAAATGAGAAAGTCACTGGTCCCAGGTCATGGAGCTCCAAAATGGCAGAACCAGAATGGGTACCCTTGTCTGTTGACCTCACTACCTTCGTTACCATCTACAGATGGAAAGCCATGGAGTCACCAGACTGACAGCAGCAGGCCCTGAGATGCCACCAACCGAGACGGTGAGGCCTCAGATGCTGCTGGCCAGAGGGCTGGGAACCAGCTGTTCTTGGTCTCCAGCCTTTCAGGCTGACTGGCTGCACGCCACAGGTCTCATGTCTGCGTCAGCCCTGACCTGTGTCCTCAGGCCCCCGTGGCAGAGCCACCAATGCTGCTGGCTCTGTGGCCTCAGCTGCTGTGTGCCCAGATACTGATGAGCATCTTAGTGCGCAGGCTGTGCCCAAGGAGAGAGGGGGCAGGTGGAAGGCAGAAAAGGGGAAGAGCAGAGGGCAACAGGGCCTGGGAAACTATGGCCCCAGGACTCAGCCGAGGCCAGATACAGGCAGGAATCACTGCTCCACCTCCTGCTGCAGCTGTGGTCAAGTTACAGGTGAAGGACCTGTGGGCTTTGATGCTTGGTAATCGTGGGTTCAAACCCCAGCTTCACCAGCCTCCCTCCCTATCGGCTTTCTTGCTGGAAGATGAGGCAGTAGCTTCTTGTGAGGATAAAATGAAGTATCTAGCACCAAGTAGCTACCAGGTATATTGTGGCTTCCTCACAACCTGCCCTGAGAGATGAAGATCCAAGACCCTGCCCTGTCCCTGCAGCTCTTGCAGGCTAGGGTGGGGCAGATGTGAACCTTTGAAAAAAAAAAAAAAAAGTTGTGCTAAGGGACTAAAGGAAGCAGGCTTCTCTCTGGAGCTGCTGAAGAAGAAAAGGCTACCCAGGGTGGGAGCATCCTGGTTCACTGGTGTTCCCAGAGCCCAGCGAGTGCTCGCCACTTACATCTTCCTCGAAGCAAGTGTCAGGATTCAGCCAGGGAAGAAGCAGAACCACATGAGTTACGGGCTAAGGGATTTATTGCATAATTAGCCCTTACACAATTGTGGAGAGACTGGGAAGTGGAGGTGTGGGGAGGGAGTGGAAGCTCAGAGAAGGAATCACCAATCGGTCAATCCGAGAAGCTGAAAATGTCCAGCTGCTGGCAGAACCACCAAGGGCAAGCCCCTGGGGAGGTCTCTGGGCAGCTGTGCCTCGCAGAGGTTACACATCTGTGGGTCTGCCACCAAAGGCCTGGTGGTGGGCTTGGGGTCAGTGCAGGACAGAGGGTCAGTAGTCAGAGTGAGGACAGCCTGACTTCTGCTCAGCCCTTACTCCCTTGGTTAGAGAGGCTGGAGCCCAGGGCATCAGCCTTAGGTCTCAGGACAAACCCTGGGCCCAGGAAAACTGCTGGATGCATCCTTAGACACCATGAGATTCACCATCTCACTCCACAGATGGGGAAGCTGGGCTCTGACTCCTGCTGTGGATTGCAGTAGGTCCCAGGCCGCTGACTGTGTCCCCTCTGGCCAGCTCCACTACAGCCTGGGCCTCAGCTGGTAGAACCAAATAGGCTCACTCACTGCCAAGGCAACTGTAAAAAGGGCACACAGCAGTCGTGGGCAGAGCCCTGGGCCAGGACGGCAGCCAGTCTGGCCTGTGGACAATTGCTCAGCCTGCAGCCAGGGCCTGGCTAAGCTGAACAAGGGGCCGGGCGCACAGCAGGGAGGACGCCTGCCCATCTCCACAGCCATCCTCCTCCTGGCACACTCACCGAAAGGCATTCCTTTAAAAAAGCCAAATTTATTATTAAATATTTCAAAGATACTTAAATCTATAGGAGCCCATATAACAAACACCTGTGAACCATTATCTGGGTTGTTAGAACATACTCATATGTAGTCATATTTGCTTCAGACCTTCTTTTCTCATTTTATGAACTAAAGCAATTTATTTATTTTTTTTTTAAAGACAAGGTTTCACCGTATTGGTCAGGCTGGTCTCGAACTCCTGACCTCAGGTGATCCACCTGCCTCGGCCTCCCAAAGTGCTGGGATTACAAGCATGAGCCACCACGCCCAGCCAGCAAATTTATTTATGAAATAAAACTCCCAGAACCTCCCCCCACCCCAGGCTTATTCCTCTTCCCATCCCCAGAGGTAATCATTCCTCTGAATTTAAGAGTTTCTCTCTTGTGTACAATTTTATAGTTCTGTGACTTATGTGGGTAATGTGGGTAACTTTAAACATATTTTTAAATGTTAACTAATGTGTATATGTCCATGTATATTATATGTGATTTGTACATTTTATTCAAAACTTACTTTTCTGGCTTAACTTATTTTTAAAGATTTATTTGTGTTAATACATGTGACTCTAGATGAAGGGTCAGCAAACATTTTGTGTAGAAAGCCAGAGAGTAAAATACTCTAGGCTTTGCAGGCAACATATGGTCTCCATTGCAGAGTCTTTGCTTTGCATTCCTTGTTGTTTTATTTGGGTTTTTATTTATTTATTTATTTATTTATTTATTTATTTATTTTTGAGATGGAGTTTTGCTCTTGTTACCCAGGCTGGATTGCAATGGCGTGATCTCGGCTCACTGCAACCTCTACTTCCCGGGTTCAGGCAATTCTCCTGCCTCAGCCTCCTGAGTAGCTGGGATTACAGGCACGCGCCACCATGCCCAGCTAATGTTTTGTATTTTTAGTAGAGACGGGGTTTCACCATGTTGACCAGGATGGTCTCGATCTCTTGACCTCGTGATCCACCCGCCTTGGCCTCCCAAAGTGCTGGGATTACAGGCTTGAGCCACTGCGCCCGGCTATTTTGTTTTTTTTAAATAGTGCTTTATTATTATAAAACCATCCTTTGCTCCAGATCTGGCAGATGAATGGAAGTTTGCTGGCCCCTGCTCTAGGTCATACTGTGTTGTGTGAGTATCCCACGGTCCATTCCTCTATCTTCTTGTTGATGGATATCTAAGTGGTTTCCAATTTTCACTACACAAGGGTGACTATGAATATTATCATAGAAATGTGTAAGTATCTCTGGGCCACACGACAAGAAGTGGAAGGGCTGGGCATTGGACGCAAGCGTCTTTGACTTCACGATACATTGTCAATTTCTCTCCAAACTGGCAGCACCAGTTTACGTCCCCAGCAGCAGTTGATGAGTGCACCTGCTGCTCCACATCCTTACTAGCACTTGTTATCATAGGGCTTTCAAAGTAACGCGAGCTGCCAGGAGCGGTGGCTCACACTTGTAATTCCCAGCCTCAAGACTGCTCAAGCCCAGGAGTTAGAGACCAGCCTGGGCAACATAGTGGGACCTGGTCCCTACAGAAAAATCCAAAACTTATCCATTGTGGTGGCACGGCTGTGGCCCCAGCTACTTGGGAGGCTGAGGTGGGAGGGTCACTTGAGCCCAAGAGGTTGACGCTGCAATGAGCAGTGATTGTGCCACTGTATCCAGCCTGGGCAACAGAGTGAGACCTCAAAAAACAGTAAGAATGTATTCTTATGCAGCAGAAGGAACAGATTCACCACCACCCCCACGCCCTTTTATAAAACACTAACATCCATGAGGGCTCGCCCTTATGACTTAATCATTTCTGAAAGGCCCTACCTCTTAATGCTATCATCTTGACAATTAATTTGAATTTTGGGAGACACATTCAGACCATAGAAATACTTCTCATGGCTGGGCGCGGTGGCTTACGCCTGTAATCCCAGCACTTTGGGAGGCCGAGGCGGGTGTATCACAAGGTCAGGGGTTCGAGACCAGCCTGGCCAAAATGTTGAAACCCCGTCTCTAGTAAAAATACAAAAATTAGCTGGGCACGGTGGCACGCGCCTGTAATCCCAGCTACTCAGGAGGCTGAGGCAGGAGAATCGCTTGAACCTGGGAGGCGGAGGTTGCAGTAAGCCGAGATCGCACCATTGCACTCCAGCCTGGGTGACAGAGTGAGACTCTGTCTTTTAAAAAAAAAAAAAAAAAAAAAATACTCCTCAGGAAAGGCCTTATGTATATTTTGCTAGCTATATTTTCAGGTTTTTCTTGCCATTGTGAATAGAATCTCTTTTTCTATGACATTTTCTAACTGGTTATTATTGTATAGGATTGCTAGTATCTTACTGTCATTTCTGTGTCCGTTCCCCTCATTCCTATCCATGTTAAACCTCTTCCTGTGTTTACAGGTCATTCCAGTTTCCTTTTCTATGAATGACGTGCTCATATTGTTTGCCCACTTTTCTTTTGGTTGGTTGACTTTTAAAAATATTAACGTTTTGGCCAGGCGCGGTGACTCAAGCCTGTAATCCCAGCACTTTGGGAGGCCGAGGCAGGTGGATCACGAGGTCAAGAGATTGAGACCATCCTGGTCAACATGGTGAAACCCCGTCTCTACTAAAAACGCAAAAAAAATCAGCTGGGCATGGTGGTGCGTGCCTGTAATCCCAGCTACTCAGGAGGCTGAGGCAGGAGAATTGCCTGAACCCAGGAGGCAGAGGTTGCAGTGAGCCGAGATCGCGCCATTGCACTCCAGCCTGGGCAACAAGAGCAAAACTCCATCTCAAAAAAAAAAAAAAAAAAAATTAACGTTCCTAGGAATTCCTTAAATATTCTAGATGTGTGTCCTGTGTTGATTATATGGATTGCAAATATATTTTCCTAATCTATGGTTTCTCTTTAAATTTTGTGGTATGTTGGGTTGAATAGAAGTTTAAATACTTTATTGAAGTCAAGTCTGTTACCATTTTTCTTTTGAGCATACGCTTTTAATATTTTTCTCTTCTGATACAGAGTCCCACTTTGTTACTCAGGCAGGAGTACAGTGGCTCAATTATAACTCACTGCAGCCTCAAACTCCTGGGCTCCAGGGATCCTCCTGCCTCAGCCTCCTAAGCAGCCAGTACTACAGGCACACACATGTACACCCAGCTAATTTTTTGTATATATAGAGAGAGACGGAGTCTCGTTATGTCACCCAGGCTGGTCTGGAACTCTTGGGCTCAAGCAGTCCTCCTGCTTCAGCCTCCCAAAGTGCTAGGACAACAGGCATGAACCGCCACACCCAGCTACTTTTAGTATTTTGTTTAAGAAATGTGGGGAACACTCCCGTGTGAGACCCCTAAAAGGCGTGAGTCTCACTATACGGTGAGTTTGATCCCAAACACAGTTTCCTACTGGAGGCAGTCGAGCTATCCGGAATATAGGAACTGAAAGATGAATGATCAGTTTCTAATATCAACTACAATATCGTTTGGGCCTAAAACTATGCATTGCTGCTAGACCGAGTGACCCCCTGCTGGCAACCGGTTCCTGCTTTTAACCTTTTTATGACTTTAAGTATAATCCTTAAACCTTACTTACCAGACTGCCTTGCACCTTAGATAATGGTTTAACTGTCAATATTTGCAAAGCAAAATGCCACCATAAGGGATGGCTTTGATTCCTGACTCAGAGATTCCTGAATGGGGAAATTGAGTTGAGTTAGGAGTAGACAAAGGAGAATCCGGATAAAAGATACTCTGATAAGCAAAACCAGAGACACCTGCAGCCAGGAGGAATAATGTCTGGATGCAAACAAGCTTTGTGATTACAGGAAATTCTGTTACTTTTTACAACCACTGATTGTGTATTTGACTTTTCAATTGTATAGGCCATGTAAGGTATACATTTACATTTCGTCTTGCAACCATTGTGTATCTGATTTCTCTATTGTATAGGCCATGTGAGGCATACATTTACATTCCTCTTACTATGACGTAAACCAGAGCCAAGAAAGTGTATTTATTCCTGGCCTTTGAAAAATAAAATTTTCTGTTTAGGCACAGCCTATCAGCCCTCCAGATGCCTCGCTTTCTCTCTCTCTGTCTTTATTATTTTCTCAGGCGCACTCCCTCTTCCAGGTATTGGGACCCTCTTGCAGGTCGAGAGACCCCCGGGCAGACGTGCCTACCCGTCCGGACGGTCCACGACAAAGAAATTATTGGATTGAATGTTTTTGTCCCCTCGAAATTTATATGTTGAAATTCTATTCTCCAATATAACGATGTTAAGACGTGGGGCTTTTGGAAGGCGATTAGGTCGGGAAATTGGAGCTCTTATAATGGAATTCACACCTTTACAAGAGTTGCAAGAGAGTTGCTTCCTGTCTTTATTGTTCTCTGCCATGTGAGGATACAAGAAGATGGCCCTCTGTGAACCAGGAGGTGGGCCCTGGCCAAGAGCCAACCATGCTGGCACCCTGATCTGAGACACCCAGCCTCTAGAACTGGGAGAAATCACTGTCGTTTAAGCCACCCAGTTGACGGCATTTTGTTAGCGCAGCCCAAAGTAAGACACTACCCCAGTCACGACACCCCCTACATTTCCTTCCAAATGGTTTCAGAGTTATGTTTCTCAGACTAGATCTTTAGTCAACCCGGATTTTATTTTTGGTATGGCGTGAACTAGGGTCTCGTTGTATTTACTTTCCATGTGGATGATCAATTGTGCCGGCGCCATTTGTGGACTGCTCCATCCTCTCCTCGATGTTCTGTTCCAAGCTTATGTTAAGTTTCCATGGGACACGGGTCTTTCGCTGGGTTCCCGTCATCTTCCAGGAGTCGATTTGTACGTCCCCCTCGACAACATTTCATTCTCCTGCTTCCTATGACATTATTGTATGTACACAAACCCTAAACCTTCCATTACTCACTAACCTCTATGTCATTCTCTTTTTTTTTTTTTTTTTTTTTTTTTTTTTTTGAGGTGGAGTCTTGCTCCATTGCCCAGGCTGGAATACAGTGGCGCGATCTTGGCTCACAGTAACCTCCGCCTCCCAGATTCAAGTGATTCTCCTGCCTCAACTTCCCAAGTAGCTGGGACTACAGGTGTGCACCACCATACCCAGCTGATTTTTGTATATTTAGTAGAAACAGAGTTTCACCATGTTGGCCAGGCTGGTCTCAAACTGCTGACCTCAGGTGATCCTCCTGCCTTGGCCTCCCAAAGTGCTGGGATTACAGGCATGAGCCACCATGCCCAGCCTCTCTATGTCATTCTTATTCTTTTCATCAGCTATAGTAAGACACACATCTATGGGACTGACTGTCCTGAAAGAAGGTGTTTTTTATACTGAGAGGTTCCTAGCAACAAGAGCCATGGCAGGCCAGGCAGGGAGACATAGGAAGCACCAGAGTTGGCCAAGAAGTAAAGGGAGCTAGGGGTAAATGTGGGCAAGAGCTTTATTTGTGGCATCCAAGAGAAAGGCAAGTCAAGCCAGGGTAAGCAGGCACAGGATAAGTTATTAATAGTTTGAACAATTTCCCTCGGCTCTGGGACATAGGGCTGTCCCTAGTTGTCTGGTTCATGGTCCTGGGTTGATGAGGGCAGATGGACAGTGGCTCGGTGTAAGAGCCCGACGAAGGAAGTGGTTGGGGGTATGGGCTTTGGATTGGCTGGTTTGCACATGGAAGGTGCACTTGGAGGTGAGTCTCTTACTGTCTCTAGGAACTGGCTAGCCTTGGGATGAGCAGTCTCTCCAGGATCAGCAAGGCCCCAGCTGTCCAAACATCAGGAAATACAGGAAACGAAAAGCCGTGATGAATACACTGAGGGTGCTCTTGAAAGCATCAGCCCCTGGCATGTGTGTGGTTGGCAATGCCGAGCGCTATGGAGAGGGCACCAGCAGTGTCTGCACACTGTTCTTGGGCCCTTGATTACTACATTAATTTTAGAATCAGCCTGTCAGTTTCCACAAAAAAAATTCTATTGGGATTTGTTTCGGAACTGCTTGCATTTACAGATTAGTTTGGTGAGAAGTATGTTTCTAGCATTGAGCCCTCCCATTCATAATATATATGGCATATATTTAGATTTAGTCAATTCTTCCTGGGTAATTTTTATATTTGTCTTAGACCCTTTGTAGTGCTGTAACAGAAAATACCTGAGACTGGGTAATTTACAAACAACAGAGGTTTATTTTCTCAGTTCTGGAGGTCCAAGATCAAGGCTCCAGCAGGTACAGTGTTGAGTGAGGGGCCTGGTCTCTGTTTCCAAGATGGTGCCTTTGAAATGCTGGCTCCTCTGCAGGGGACAAATGCTATGTTCTCATGCAGCAGAAAGAACACATAACCCACCCACACAAGCCCTTTTATAAGGCACTAATCTCATCCATGAGGACTTGCTATTATGACTTAATCACTCCTTAAAGGCATTACCTCTTAATATTATCATCTTGGCAATTAAATTTTTTTTTCTTGGCCTGGGCTGGAGTGCAATGACACGATCTCAGCTCACTGCAACCTCCACCTCCCAGATTCCAGCAATTCTCCTGCCTCAGCCTCCCGAGTAGCTGGGATTACAGGCATCTGCCACCACACCCAACTATTTTTTGTATTTTTAGTATTGACAAGCTTTCACCACGTTGGCCAGCCTGGTCTCGAGCTCCTGACCTCAGGTGATCCACCTGCCTCGGCCTCCCAAAGTGCTGGGATGACAGGTGTGAGCCATGGCGCCCAGCCGGTGATTAAGTTTTAACAAATGAGTTTTGGGAGACACATTCAGTCCATAGCAATACTCTTCATGAAAGGCCTTATGTATATTTCATTAGAAATAATTCTCAGCTTTTTGCCGCTATTGTG
The DNA here is from genome assembly GCF_048565385.1 of Saimiri boliviensis. Taxonomy (NCBI): domain Eukaryota; kingdom Metazoa; phylum Chordata; class Mammalia; order Primates; family Cebidae; genus Saimiri; species Saimiri boliviensis. The sequence continues at coordinate 271,984 of NC_133450.1, forward strand.
AATAGAATCTCTCTTTCTATTGCATTTCCTAATTTGTTATTACTGATGTCTAGGAATGCTAATAGGTCTTGAATTCACTAACAACCTTACAAACTCTCTTAATAATTTATCTGTATATTTTGGATTTTCTGCATAGTCAATCATAGCTATCTGCATATACAGGTAGTTCTGTTTCTTTCTTATTTTAAAATTGTATTTTCTTCATTTATTCCTATTGTAGGTTGAATCACATACATTTCTGATGTTGGGCATCTCATAACCTTAAAAAATATAGCAATTTCATATGTAGTAACCTAACACATTGACTAGGACCTCCAGTGCCATGTTTAATAGAAACAGTGACAGAAGGCACCCTTGTCTACGTCCTAACTTTGATGGAAATTGCTTCTAAAGTTTCATTAAGTATGATAATTGCTACACATCAAGGAAGATACGGCTGGGCGTGGTGTTGCATGCCTATAATCCCAGCACTTTGGAAGGCTGAGGTGGGAAGCTTGCTTGGGCCTGGGAGGTGGCGGTTGCAGTGAGCCAAGATCCTGCCACTCTACTCAGGCCCAGGCAACAGTGAGACCCTGTCTCAAAAAAAAAAATAAAAAAGAAAAAGGAAGCTACCTTGCTAATAGCAACTTATCTGACATTGACTCTGCCCTTGCATCATTGTAATAAAACTTAATTTATCATGATGTATTGTTTGTGTGTGTACACTGCTGTATTCAACTTGGTATTATTTTAAAATTCTGGAATCCATGTTCATAAAAGTTAATAATAGCTAATGTCTATTTGGTTTTCTAATAGACATTAACATTACCCAGAACCAAATAGATATTAACACTACTCAGAACCAAATAGACACTACCCAGAACCAAATAGCTAATGTCTATTTGGTTCTGGCTAGTGTTAAGTTACTTTCCATGAATCATTTCATTTTATCCTAGAGGGCTTATTGTGAAGGTTATTTTCCCCCTATGTAAAGGAAATTAAGGCACAGTGAAGGCAAAACGTTTTCCCTAAGGTCACAGAGAAGATAATTAGTGGCAGAGAAGGTAATTAGTGGCACCAGAAGACAAATCCGGATGGCCTGGCTCCAGAGGCCGTGCACAGCCACTGCTCTGTGCTGTCTGCGACAAGACCCACCGTTCAAATGGTTCTATAATGCACTTTCCTTGTCCATCCTGGTTCTAGTTTGGACCAAGATTATATTATCCTCAATAGATAATTGGCTCTTCTTCTTTTTATTTAAACAAATACATGTCAAACTTCTGTGAAAAGCTATTTCATCCTGTCCCCTTTGCTGGCCTTGTACAGTTCTGCGGTGGCCTCCAGGTTAAGTCATTTTCAAGCTCCCGTCCCGGGGTATTGGTGACGCAGGGACACAGACCACGGGTCAGCAGCAGCCCTGCTCCCAGCATCCTTTCAAGGACTGGGGTTCCCAAGTTCCCAGCTTCTAGCCAAGAGTCTTTGGGTCTTTCTCCCAAAGGACCTGTCTTCGGTTTCCAAAGCCCAGCAGGCCCCAGACTCTTTGGCCTCCAACCACTTTGCATGTCGTTTCTGGTTTTGGTTCATGGAGACAATTACTTATTTTGCAGCCTTGCCATGTCATTTTAATTTACTTTCTGTATCTGGCTCATTACTGCTGCAGATTGGGGAAGAGAGGATGCCCTCAAACCTTACTCTCCAAACCGTCCCAAAGGGGAAGTCCGTCCCATTCCAACAGTGTTGTTGTTTAGTTGTTGTTTTTAAAGACGGTGTGTCAATATGGCAGATTAGAGCAGAATGACATGGGGGGAGCGGTATGAAAGCGAGACTGGGAGTCCTGGAGAGAAGGGGCAAAGCTGCCTTTTTTTTTTTTCACTTTTTTTTTTTTTTCCTAAAGACGAGGTTTCACCATGTTAGTCAGGCTGGTCTTGAACTCCCGACCTCAGGTGATCCGCCCGCCTTGGCCTCCAAAGTGCTTGGATTACGAGCAGGAGCCACCACGCCCCGCCAAAGCTGCCTTTTAGCCGGTCTCTCACTCAGAGGGCTCAGAGGAAGGCCCTTCCTGCCCGGGCCTCCAGTCGTCAGACTGGCCTGTTAGGGCCCACGCGGGGGAGCAGGAAGGAGGACCGAACTCAGAGGGAGGTGGAGAGGCTGCCAGAGGCCCTTTTGCATCCAGAATTGAGGCAGCAGCCCCAGCCAGGTCCGGAGGTGGGGGCCGTCCCTCCAGGGAATGGTACTGATTCCAAAGGCGCGGCAGGGACACCCTGGCTGGGACAGGGATGTTCCCCTGAGTCGCCCGAGCGGCCTCTGTCGAGCCCGGGTTGGAAGGCCCAGCGGGGAGGCCGCGGCCGGCCCACTCCCGCCCGTCCCCGCCCTTGAACTCTGCTCCCTCCGCAGCCGCCAAGCTGGGTGAGGGCCCGGAGCTATTCGCCCTCCCAGATGCCACTCAGTTTTCCTGGGTGCCGTCCCCGCTAGGTCTGCAGAGAGCAGCGCTCCCTCCCGGCGCACCCGGCAGTGCCCTTTCCGTCAGCAAACCCCGTGAGCGAGAACTTGGGACGAGTCACTGGCCTCCACGCCTCGCGGACGTGAGGGAGGACCTCCCCGCCCCGCACGTGCCAAACCTCCCCGCCCGAGCACGTGCTCTCCCCCCGCGGGAGCGGCATCCGGCGCTGGCGCCCGCCGCCCTGGAGCCTCCCGGCTGTGCCAGGGGCGCTGTCCCGCCCGCCCGCCTGCCTTGGGGAAGGTCGGGAGGCCCGAGGAGATCGGGACCCAGGCGGCCGGCGGGGTCCGGACCACCCGCGGGGTCGGAGCGCGGCGGCGGCCCGGGTTCTGCCCCCGGTGGGCGGGGCTCGGCGGGGCTCTCCGCGGGGTCCTAGCGAGCGCCGCCGCGCAGCCAACCGCGGGGACCCGGAGGCCACCCGACCGCGCGCGCTGCTCCCGGGTGCCCTGCGACCCGTCGGCGGAGCTCGCGGCGGCTGCCACCCGCCCCGCCGGCCATGAGGCGCGCGCCTTCCCTGGTCCTTTTCCTCCTGGTCGCCCTTCGCGGGCGCGGTGAGTTCTTTTCGGGAAGGGAGGGAGGGGCGCCCGGGTTGGGCTGAATGGGGCTGGACTGGCCACAGGTGGAAGGGAGGGTGCCCGGCGCCCGGGGGAGCGGCCCGAGGCTAGGCTGTCCCGGCCGGGTGGGGGCGTGGGCAGGGCTGAGCCCACTCGCCGAGGCGGCGGGGGTCCGCCGGGCTTGGAGTGGGGGCCGACTCTTCCCGGAGCCGCTGCGAGCGCCGGGGCCACCCTGCGGGGCGAGTGTCTGCGGGCTGGGCGGGGAGGCAGGAAGCCCGGGCCATCGCCCGCGGTCTGGGAGGCTGGTAGTGCGCCAGCTCCCGCTCCCAACAGGGCCGAGGCTCCTTTTTTGCCTACGAGGTGACTTTCTTGAAGCGTGGGCTGGGCGCAGAGGGGCCGGCCACCGGGACAGGGTGGGCACTCATCTGCTCCTCAGCCTGAGAGAGAAGTCTCCTCCAACACAGCTGTGGTGCAGACGGGGAAACCGGGCCGATAGGGAAGGCTTAAATCACCAGCCCTGGAATGCTTTGTGCTTTGGGGCGCATCTCCCAGGAAACACGTTTTATGGCACCACAGCCTCTGGTCACCCATCCGAGATGTGCCGGGCCTGGGCAGCCAGCTGGACTGAGGCCCAGACTGCTGAAATTGGACCTAACACTCAGGAAGGTGACACAGTCCTTCTCCTGGTAGACTGCCTTCCCTGGGCCTCAGTTTCCCCACCTGAATTCCAAGGGCCCTTCTAGCTCCTACACTCACCCCGGCTTTTCCTCCAAGCCCCAGTCAGCCTAGAAGACCAGGGCTACCTCTTCCTTGCATAGAGACCCACCACAGGGGAGGCAGGAGGTAGGAGTCAGGGAACATACAAGGGGCTGATAATCTGCGAGGAGGCCATAGCTGGAATTCTAAACCGTGTGAGCGTGTGTGCAGTTTGGAAGGCATATCCAATCTAAACATTTATACTGAAACAACGGAAAGATATACCCATCATTTTGGAATACAAACTACAGAAGGTACAGAGACTACAAAATACAAACTACTCTAGGGAGGTGGGCTCTCATCTAAGATGGTGGCTCCAGGCCGTGTGTGTGTTGTGGCCGCAGGCTGTGTGTGAACTGTGGCTGCAGGCGGTGTGTGTGTTGTGGCTCCAGGTGGTGTGTGTGTGTTGTGGCCACAGGCCATGTGTGTGCTGTGGCTCCAGGCAGTGTGTGCGTTGTGGCTGCATTCAGTGTTTGTACTGTGGCTCCAGGCAGCGTGTGTGTTGTGGCCAAAGGCCACCGGTGTGTGTGTTGTGGCCAAAGGCGGTGTGTGTGCTGTGGCCAAAGGCGGTGTGTGTGCTGTGGCTGCAGGCCGTGTGTGTGTTGTGGCTCCAGGCAGTGAGTGTGTTGTGGTTGCATGCAGTGTTTGTACTGTGGCTGCAGGCAGTGTGTGTATTATGGCTCTGCCACTACTTACTGGGTGACCCTGTGCCATTTCTTTCACCATCCTGGGCCTCAGTTTCCCCATCTGTTCTGTGGAGATAATATGGCCTGCCTACTACATATTTGGAGATGTGGATGTGTGTGGGGCAGTTGCAGTGTTTCTTAGGTGCGGTCCTGGGGCAGCCTGCATCACCCCATACAGATTTCTGGGTCCCACCCTAGGCTCACAGGATCAGAATCTCTGGGAATAAAGCCGAGGAATTTACATTTATACAAGCATCCAGGTGATTAATACACATGATGGAAGAAGCACTAATAGTATGTGGTGTGCTCTTTATAAAAGGTAACTTCTCTGCTTAAAAAACATTTCATAGCTGCCTTTTAATAAATATCATGTTTCCTTCCTCAGTTAACCACATACACCCAAGTTGAAAGATCACTCTGCCTTTCCAGATGCAGAATCTAATCTTTCCCATAAGAGTCAAACTGTTGCTTTCTGTAGTTTATATCCAAAAACAAAGGGCGTATCTTTCCATCTTTTCAAAATAAATATTTAGATTGGATATGCTTTTCAAACTGGATACACACTCACACAGTTTAGAATTCCAGCTGTGGCTTCCTCTCTTGTTAGCCCCTTTTTCGTGGGGAACAGTTTTTCTCATAAAGGCCTGGAAGACAGAACCCTGGGCAGAGGCTGGTGGGGCCCCCTCCACATCGGAACCATTGGATCATGACTGGCCCCTAGTGGCGGCTTCTCTGTTTAACTGTCAGCCCCAGGGCTGCGATGGGAGCCCCCAACTGCGCCGCAGAAGCGTCCGGGGATCCAGGGCCACCCCTGCCCTCTGAGGGTGAAAGGCCTGTTCCTTGTCTTCTGAGCCCAGCTGGTCTCACAGGCATTCAGTAGACGGGGAAGTCGAGGCATGTGCTGGGCTGGGCTGGGCTCTCCTGCCCCCCATTTTGGGGGGTAATGGGAATGCATTCCAACCCCCAGTATCCCTGCTGCTTATTCGAACCCCTCAACCCCACCCGCATACACTCACAAGTACAAACACTGGCGCAGTGACGGGCACACACTGCCCGGGACAGCAGCGTTTCCAGCCTCTGCAGGGCAGTCGCCTTACAGGGAAGTTAGTGAGGCACTGAAGAAGACTCAGGGCTCAGGGAAGACCTCTGTCAGGAAGAGGCTGCTAGGCCTGGTCTGCCTCTGACTTGCTGGGGGCACTTGAGAAAGTTTCTTCCCCTCTCTGGTCTCAGCTTCCCCAGCTGAGAAACGGAGGGTTCGGCCAGATGGTCTAAGGTTCTGGGCACCTCTAACTCAAGCCCACGGCCGGTGGTCAAGATGGGGGAGTCCCTCTGGATCAGCTGAATGCCTGAGAGGCAGGACAGGCCCAAAGGTGAGCCCCCTGAGCACATCGGATGGGCTCGGAGCTGGAGCGGGAGCCCCACAGCCTGCACAACAGCCCTGGAATCGGGAACCCGGTCGGGCCAGCCTGGTGGGACTTCAGAGATGTGGGATCCAGCCTTCCCGAGTATTGCAGAGCTGGGGCTGGGAGCTGCAGATCTGGCCCCAGAGCTGCCTCAGACATGCAGAACGGGCTTGGGCAAGACACACCCCTCTCTGTGAAATCAGTCAGTCCACACAGACACTCTAAAGAAGGGCTGTGGGAGGGAGCCGGCTCTAGCCTGGGGCTACGGACTGGCTTCCCTGGTACTCAAGCAGCTGGCCTCTGGGAATGGGGTCCTGGGTATGAGAGGCAGGGCTCAGAATCTAGGCCAAGCATCCGTAGGACCTCCCCCCGACACCCCGGAGAGCCCAGGGCAGTTGTGGGGAGGGGCAGCAGGCAGCAGGTGCACAAGGAGCATCTTTCACAAGGCACTAAATATTGCATCTGCTCCAAATAGGCAGCGAGTTGGAAAGTGGATGGAGTAGGCAGGGTGGCGGCCGCTCCCCACGGCCAGGAGTCCAGCCCAGCACCCACCCAAGTCCACTTCAGGCCTGCCCATTGGGTTGATCTGTGTTCTGGGCCCTCTGGCCCTACTCACAGAGGGAGGGGTTTGGTACAACGAGGTGAACTGGCCCTTGCAAAAGGATGTCATCAACGCCTGAGCCAGGCGAGCCAGGCACCCCCACCCCCACCTCTCCAGCCCCCGTGTTCCCTGATCTTCCCACCTGCTCCCCGGCCCCAGCACTGTTTCCTGCTCCCAGGCTTGTCTGCTCAGATGTCCTTGATTCTCCTCTGAGACTCCCTTTCTCCAAGCTGCCTCCTCTCTGCTTTACACATTCTCCCTGAAGACACCAGAGCACACAAGCTCAAGTCCCTGAACCTGGCCTTCACTCCCAGACACGTTAGGCACATGACATAAAGACCCAAATGCCACTTGGCAAAAGATGAGGGCTATGTAAAGGGGCGGCTCTGAGGCTGTGGAAGCTCAGGGGGGCTCCCTGCAGGAGGCTGCATTTAGGTTGGGTCGTGAATGTGGCTCTGAGCTGAGACCTCTCCTCGAAGCTCCAGACCAGGAGCCAGCTCCCAGCTAGACCCTTCATTTGGTGTCTCAGAGGGACCTTGAACTCTTAGGTCTAAGTCTGAACCCCGAAAATCCCCCCCATCTCAGCTCTGTTTCTTTGTAGGAAAAGCACCGCCTCATACCCAGTTCTGCACCCAAACCCATATTGGAGTAGCAGGGCTGCTCCCCGGCAGGAACCGTTTCTGGTTTTGCTTGCTGTTATCCTCAACATGTAGCAAAGTCCCTGGCATAAGACAGACCCTCAGATAATTTATAACTGGTGGGCTGGGGGCAATCCTGGCAAAAGAAAGAGTGTGCTCAAAGAAGTCAGACAAGCTGGGTGTGGTGGGACTACACCTGTAGTCCCAGCCACTAAGGAGGCTGAAGTGGGAGGACGCTTTGAGTCCAGGAGAAATCGCTTGAAACCAGCCTGGACAACTTAGCCAGACCCCCCACCCCGGTCTCTTAAAAAAAAAAAAAAAAAAAGGAAGCTAGACAGCAAAGGTCACGGGGGAAAGGCAAACAGTAGGCTATGGCCAGAAGAGGAGTGTCTGAGTGTCTGCGTATCTGGGGTAGAGATAGAGAGCTGGCAGAAAATCAGGTTGAGAAAGGCAAGCCAGGGCCTGCAGGGAAAGGGCCTTGAATGCCAAGCCAAAACACTTGATTTTTAACTCCACCGACAGCTCAGAGAATTGTGGGTAGGGAAGGGCCCTAGGCCAGTTTGCTGTAGAAAGACCACTCTGGCACTGTATGGTACATAAATGGCAGGGGCAGAGTAGGGGCTTGGAGAGGCCAGAAGGAGGGCGGGGGTGAGGAGGAGGGGACATGGCTTGGAAAGTGAGGCAGGACCCAGGCCGGGCCCGGCGGCTCACGCCTGGAATCCTGGCACTTTGAGAGGCCGAAGCAGGTGGATCACTCGAGGTCAGGAGTTCGAGATCAGCCTGGCCAATACGGCGAAACCCCCGTCTCTATGAAAAATACAAAAATTAGCTGGGTGTGGTGGCGCAGGCCTGTAATCCCAGCTACTCTGGAGGCTGAGGCAGGAGAACAGCTTGAACCCGGGTGGCGGAGGTTGCAGTGAGCCGAGGTCACGCCACTGCATTCCAGCCTGGGCCACAGAGTGAGACTCTGTCAAAAAAAAAAAAAAAAAAAAAAGACAGGACTAGGTGGCCGCTTGGATGAACCAAGGGAGAGGTCAAGAAAAGACACCTGGTTTTTGTACCAGACGTGTAGAGTGCGGGATGCCGTTCATTGCTGGAGGGAAGAGGAGGAGGAAGAGGTCTGGCATGGGGAGGAGGCAGCCGAGCTCTGTCCCCAAGGACAGGCAGGCCTGCCAGCACCTTCACTGCTTCAGCCGGCCCTAAGGGCACCTGTGCTCCCTCTCAGCTGTCCCCTTCGCTGCCACAGGCTGCAGTGGGGTCAGGCTGCACCAGGGCCCGGCCGGTCTGACTGTGTGTGTTTTCCCAGGGGACTGCCGCGTGGCCAATGCCGAGGAGAAGCTGATCGACGACCTTCTGAACAAAACCCGTTACAACTACCTGATCCGCCCAGCCTCCAGCTCCTCACAGCTCATCTCCATCAAGCTGCAGCTCTCCCTGGCCCAGCTCATCAGCGTGGTACGTGCAGAGGGGAGCCGTGGCTCAGGCTCAGGCGGACAGGCTGCTCATGCCCAAGCCCTAAGCAATCACTGGCCAGAGAAATGAAATGACTGGAGTTGACTTAGACTTAGTGATCCATGTCAGGGAGGCTGCAGAAGGGTCCACGAAGTTCATAGGTGTCCAATATTTAATGAAGTCGTGGTTTTGTTATAACGAAGAAACGAGGGTGGGAGCGGGAGGCCTCTGGGTAGGCAGCCAGTGGGCCTGCCATAGACCCTGCTCAGCTGGGTCTCCAGCATAACCATAAGCCTCTCCTCAGTGCCCTCACAGCCCCACCCTGTTCTCTCCCGCAGCTTGCTTAACAGGTGACCTTAGGCCGGGCGCGGTGGCTCAAGCCTGTAATCCCAGCACTTTGGGAGGCCAAGGCGGGTGGATCACGAGGTCAAGAGATCGAGACCATCCTGGTCAACATGGTGAAACCCCGTCTCTACTAAAAATACAAAAAATTAGCTGGGCATGGTGGCACGTGCCTGTAATCCCAGCTCCTCAGGAGGCTGAGGCAGGAGAATTGCCTGAACCCAGGAGGTGGAGGTTGCAGTGAGCCGAGATCGCACCATTGCACTCCAGCCTGGGTAACAAGAGCGAAACTCCGTCTCAAAAAAAAAAACAAAAAAAAAAAAACAGGTGACCTTGCTCCCTTCTTGTTGGGGGAAATAAGAACCAGACTCAGGAAACTGATGGGTACAGAGGCCCAGCTGTGGGGGCAGGACCAAAGGCAGTGCAGCCCCGATTGAGCCAGGCAGGTGGGGGCCTGGACGGTGGGCGTGGCTGTTGCAGGCATGGAAAGGAGGCATGGATGGTGGCATTCACAGGGACCATTGTCATGTTCTTCACTTGTGGGTGTGGGGCAGAGGGTGGGGGTGCTGAGGGAGGAAGTGCCTGGGAATCTCTCTTCTCTCTGCTACCTCTGAGTGGGAGATGCCAGAGAGAACCGTGGTCCATTGTAAACCTTCCCACATCCCGACCCACTGGGTTAGAACCCCATTCCTGGACGCAGCTCTGGGGGGACAGTCACAAGAGGAGAGTGCACGGCGCCTCGTCCAGCCAGGGGAAGGATATCACCAAGGGGCAGACCCTCCTCTGGCCAGGTGGCTGCCTTCTGAAATGCCAGAATCTCTGTAGCATGGCTGGCCCCCACACACAGGTAGGTTCGACCCAGCCTGTCGAACCTACAGTCCTCAAGAAGACTTTGGCCAAATTAATGACTGGCCCCATCTCCTGGGAGGATGCACAGACCCAGGATGGGGAGGGCCGGAGAGCCATGTGCTCTCTGCCCCTCCCCCTCCCCAGTCAAACCGGAAGGAAGGAGAGAGGGCTTTCAGCCAGACTTGCCCAGGCTGGTGTCAGTGTTATTGTCCCGCCCAGGGCTTCTTGCTTAACGGGGCGAGCCCAGCTGCTGCCCCTAGTGAGGGTGAAGGAGCAGGAGGCTCTGCCGCACTTCCAAGATCAGGCTGGCTGGTCAGATCTTCTCTGCAGGCCCCATAGGGTGATAGAGGCTACCAGAAGCGGGAGGGGATGCAGCCGCCAGCCCTCACCCGTGCGAGCCATATTTCTGAAGGCTTGTGTATACAGCAAATACTAGGTTGTAGGCTGCCAGGACAGGAGAGGGTATTGTCCTCCTATTTTTCAGGATTTCTTTCTTTCTTTCTCTTTCTTTCTTTAAGGAGGGAGGGTTACAGATACGAGCAGTTTAAAGATGGGACTTTTTAGGGAGCAGGTAGGGATTTAGTGCTGGGCAAGGCAAGCAGGCTTGTCAGAGCACCCCTCTTGTGATCGACTCCTGAGTCTGGCAAGCCAGGCACTCCCTTGCCAGCATCCCCGCCCCCACCTCTCTAGCCCCCGTTATTCCCTGACCCTCCCACCTGCCCCCTGCCCCAGCGCTGTCTCCTCTGCTCACTCTCCTCTCTTCCTGCTCAGGGGCTTGCCTGTTACGATGTCCTTGACCCTCCTGTGAGTCTCCCTCTATCCAAGCCATCTCCCCTACACCTGACCAGTCACCTGGAAGACACCAGAGAACACAAGCTCAAGTCCCTGAACCTCACCTTTACTCCCAGACCTGTGAGGGAGAGGATACAAAGTCCCAAACACCGCTGGGAAAGAGACTGGGGGAATGCAGGGAGGGAAATGTGAAGCTGTGGAAGCTCAGGGTGTAGGTTTAGATGCAAATATAGCCGGGTGCAGTGGCTCACGCTGTAATCCCGGCACTTTGGGAGGCTGAGGTGGGCGGATCATGAGGTCAGGAGATCGAGACCAGCCTGAAAAACAAAGTGAAACCCTGTCTCTAGTAAAAAAAAAAAATTAGCTGGGCATGGTGGCACGTGCCTGTAATCCCAGCTACCCAGGAGGCTGAGGCAGGAGAATCGCTTGAACCCAGGAGGCGGAGGTTGCAGTGAGTCAAGATTGCACCATTGCACCCCAGCCTGGGCGACAGAGTGAGACTCCATCTTAAAAACAAATAAATAAATAAATAAAATATCATCACTACATAAAGTGTAAATGGCCTAAATACTCTAATCAAAATGAGACAATTGGCATGCATCCTTCTTCTCCCTTCTCTCTCCCCACCAACAGCCTGGAATGTGGAATTTATGGTTATAGCTCCAATAGTTATTTTGGTCCGTTCTTTTGAGGGCCGCACTCCAGGTATGGAGGAGAAGAAAGTTGGAAAGGATCTGGGTTCCTACCAGAACTTTGTAGAGCAGAACTACCATGTATGTCTAAAGTGTTAACATGAGAGGGACATGACTCTCTACTTTATTTAAGTCCGTGTTACGCTGGATCACTGTTACTGGCAGCTGAACCTTATCTTACTGATACTCTTACCTAGTTGACTCCTAAACTGAGATCAGTATGCTGGAAGTTATCTTGATGAAGAGGAGGCAGCAAAAATAGTACAGACTGAGACCACAAGACACATCCAAAACACTAAAAGGCCAGGGGGCTGCAGGACAGAACAAAGGGGCACGGGGAGGTGAAGTGAGGCTGGGAAACCTGGCAAGGCCCTGCAGACCCTGTGAAGGAGTGAGATCCTTATTCTGTAAGTGAAGGAAGCCAAGGAAGTGATCTAAACAGGGATAAAAATGACAGGGATTTTGGAAGGTTTATTCTGGCTGCATAGGAACAATAGATGCGGGTGTACGGTGATGGTGGTGGTGTACAGAATGAACATGGACCAGTTAGGAGAGTGTTACAGGGTCTAGGTGATGCGTGGATGATGTGGCCTGGAATGATGGTAGGATTCATGTGTTTATACAGAAAATATTTATGGAGTATCCAACATGTCACATACTCTTCTAGCTGCCTCATTTCCTCATAGCCATTAGATTCTAGTGGGAGCTGGCGGATAATACACAGATGGATAGATGGTGTTTAGAGGTGATAGATGCTATGAAACAAAATGAGACTGGGTGAGGTGGCTCGCACCTGTAAATGCCAACACTTTGGGAGGCTGAGGTGAGTGGATCAGTTCAGCTCAGGAGTTTGAGACCAGCCTGGGCATCGTGATGAAACCCCTTCTCTACAAAAAAATTTTAAAAATTAAACCAGGTATGGTGGCCTGTGCCTGTGGTCCCAGCTTCTCAGGAGGCTGAGGTGGGAGGACCACTGGAAGGTAGAGGTTTCAGTGAGCAAAGATCACGTCACTGCCCTCCAGCCTGGGCGGCAGAGTGAGACCCTGTCTCAAGAAAATAAACAAACAAAAAATTACAATAAAGAAAAATAAGGCAGGGCAGGGACAGAGGGGCTATTTTATGCAGGTCAGAGATTTCTGTGATGATAGGATGACATTTCTGATAGCAGAAGAATGTGTGGAAGATCCTGGTGGTTTTCCAGGAAAGGGAACAGTGTGTGCCGGAGCCGAGAGGCAGCGTGGTGGAAGTGGGATGAGCAAATGGCAGCGTTGAGATAAGAGGTCAGGGAGCTGATGGGGTGAGGGGTGGTGGGGAGGAAGGTCACTAGGGCCTTGTAGACTCTAAGGAGAACTTTGGCTTTTCCTTTGGATGAGATGAGGTAGCAGAGCAGCTGGTCAAAGGCATTGAGATTTAAGGGGATCACCCTGGCTTCATGTAGAGGAGACCAAAGGCAGGCCAGGACAGAGCAGGAAGACCAGGGACGGGGCCACGGCAGTGGTCCAGGTGACAGAGGATGGTGGCGGCGGAGAGATGCAGACACATATGAGATGCTTTAGGAGATGTAATTTACAAGACTTATCGATAGATCGGAGAGCAGAGTGTCAGAGACAACGTCCACGTTTCTGGCTGGTGGAACCGGATGGTTAGGGGTGCCATTCACTGAGACAACGAAGCCAGAGGAGGACCAGGTTTTGGGAAGATCATGAGCTTTGTCTCAGACACGCTGGGTGTGACATATCTCTGAGCCATCCAAGAGATGTTTGGCCAACTGTTGGTCACAAGGGCCTGGAGCTCACAGCCATTTGCACAATCAAGTGAAATCCGTTTGTAAGGCTCCTTCCTGGTGACCTGACAGCCCTGTTTCCTTCCCCAGAATGAGCGAGAGCAGATCATGACCACCAATGTCTGGCTGAAACAGGTAAGTGCCCTGCAGGGCCCCTGGCCCGAGAGATGTCTTCTCTAGGGCTGCCCTTTGGTGGCAGCGGATCTGCAAGTGGCAGGGCCTTGCCTGTCTGTCCAGGAATGGACCGACTACCGCCTGACCTGGAACAGCTCCCGCTACGAGGGCGTGAACATCTTGAGGATCCCCGCAAAGCGTCTCTGGTTGCCCGACATCGTGCTTTATAACAAGTGAGTGGCGGGGTTGGCTGAGGCCTGGTGACAGCCAGGCCAGGGCAGCAGGCCCAGCCCTAGGAGTCATCCAGGCCTGAGTCCAACTGCGGGCCCAATCTGTGCTTTACCCAGCCTTCCAGGCCATCAAGCTAAAAGAGAAACAGAGGTGAGCAGAGGCGGAGCCCTCAGTTACAGAGGGGGCGTCCGAGGCTGGCGGGGAGGGGCCTTGTGTAATTCACCGAAGCACAGCGGGACCACAGCGGTGACCTGACCTCGAGCCCGGCACCCTTCGTGTGCTGCATACTATCCTTTTGAGCCTCTGTTGCTTTGCCAGTGTTGGGTGTCGGCAGCACTGACTATGCATAAATATTTTAGGCAGGTGGAGGAAGCCAAAGAGAGTCTCCCTGACTTACGATTACACCAGCAGTAGCGTGAAATGGCTAAGAGCGTGTGGTCTGGCCGGGTGCGGTGGCTCATGCCTATAATCCCAGTACTTTGGGAGGCTGAGGTGGGTGGATCACGAGGTCAGGAGTTTGAGACCAGCCTGGCCGGTATGGTGAAACCCCATCTCTACTAAAAATACAAAAATTAGCCAGATGTAGTGGTGCATGTCTGTAGTCCCAGCTACTCAGAGGCTGAGGCAGGAGAACTGCTTGAACCTGGGAGGCGGAGGTTGCAGTGAGCCAAGATCGCGCCACTGCACTCCTGCCTGGCGGCAGAGCGAGACTCTGTCTCAAAAAAAGAAAAAGTGCTGTCTGGGGACAGACAGACCTGAGTTCAAACCCCAACTGTCCTGCTTACACATTTTCTGACCTTGAAGAAGTCATTTAACCTCTCTGGGTCTTGGCTTTCCCAACTGTAGAGTGGGGATAATAATAAAACCTACCTCACTGGGCTACTGAGAGGCTTAAATGAGCTATTCCATGGGAAGCCGTGAGAGTGTCTGATGGTAGGGCTGTCTCCACCACATAGTTGCCAACAAAGGCAGGCCCCTTTCCATGAGGGCCCGGGGGATTGGAAGGGTGACCAGTGGGAATTCCCAGAGGGCTCTTCAGTGAGTTCTGCGGCCAGGACAGGCCTCGTGTGTGGGTTTCACGATGCTGTCCACGCCCTGCCCCTGCCCAGCGCCGACGGGACCTACGAGGTGTCTGTCTACACCAACGTGATAGTCCGGTCCAACGGCAGCGTCCTGTGGCTGCCCCCTGCCATCTACAAGAGCGCCTGCAAGATTGAGGTGAAGCACTTCCCCTTCGACCGGCAGAATTGCACCCTCAAGTTCCGCTCCTGGACCTACGACCACACGGAGATAGACATGGTCCTCACGTCGCCCACAGCCAGCATGGATGACTTTACTCCCAGTGGCGAGTGGGACATAGTGGCCCTCCCGGGGCGAAGGACAGTGAACCCACAGGACCCCAGCTACGTGGACGTGACTTATGACTTCATCATCAAGCGCAAGCCGCTGTTCTACACCATCAACCTCATCATCCCCTGCGTGCTCATCACCTCGCTGGCCATCCTCGTCTTCTACCTGCCGTCCGACTGCGGCGAGAAGATGACGCTGTGCATCTCCGTGCTGCTGGCGCTCACCGTCTTCCTGCTGCTCATCTCCAAGATCGTGCCGCCCACCTCCCTCGACGTGCCGCTCATCGGGAAGTACCTCATGTTCACCATGGTGCTGGTCACCTTCTCCATCGTCACTAGCGTCTGTGTGCTCAACGTGCACCACCGCTCGCCCAGCACCCACACCATGGCACCCTGGGTCCAGCGCTGCTTCCTGCACAAGCTGCCCACCTTCCTCTTCATGAAGCGCCCTGGCCCCAACAGCAGCCCAGGCAGAGCCCTCCCGCCCAGCAAGTCACGCCTGACCAAGCCCGAGGCCGCCGCCACCTCCGCCAGCCCCTCCAACCTCTATGGGAACTCCATGTACTTCGTGAACCCTGCCTCTGCAGCTCCCAAGTCTCCCGCCGGCTCCACCCCGGTGGGTACCCCCAGGGACTTCCGCCTGCGGTCCTCTGGGAGGTTCCAGCAGGATGTGCAGGAGGCACTAGAAGGCGTCAGCTTCATCGCCCAGCACATGCAGAATGACGATGAAGACCAGAGTGTAAGTTGCTCACCAGCCCCGGCCCACCTGCCCAACAGAAAGGCTCCGATAGTAACACCAGTTTCCACTTCCTGCAGTAACTCACAGGGGACGAGGACTCTCAAACTCTGAATAAGGAATCCAAAATGGAAATTAGCTTTTATTGAGTATTATAGCCTCATGCATCCAGGGAGAGGAAGGAAGTGCCAGTGATTTTTTGGTTTGTTTTAGGTGTCCCAGGAGCAAACCCTCAGATGGGGACTTGCAGGCAGGTGGCTTATTTGAGATGTGATCCCCGGAAGCACCGTGAGAAAGGAGGGAATGTGAGGCAGGGAAAGCAGAAAAGCCAGAATAGGAGATGAATGAGCAGGATACTGCTGTGGGCACCCAGGACTCAGTACCCTTGCAGACGCTCTGATGACCCCTGGGAACAAGCCTCAGAATCACCCCTGGAGGGAGGCTGAGGCATTTACCCACCAGCCCCCATTCCGTAAGGACACTAATTCCCCTGCACTTCCAGGTAATGCCAGCCTCCAGAGCAAGCGCCCTTGGTGCTGGAGAAAGGCCTGGGGCAGAGGAGAGAGGAAATGCAGGTGCCAGAAACGGAAGGCTGGGAAGGGACTCTGCAGACTTTAGGGAACACAAGTGGGCTGGGGTACCAATGCGTTTGCCCCGTCCTCTTCAGACTTGCAGAGAAGCCATTCAAGCTCTTACAGCTTTCACGGCTATAGGAACATCAGTAAAGATATTATGATTTCCAGGGTAATGAATTAATCAATTGTGCTAACCAGAATTACAGATTTTATTTTATTTTATTTTTATTTTTATGTTTTTGAGACAGAGTTTCTCTCTTGTGGCCCAGGCTGGAGTGCAGTGGCACCATCGACTCACTGTAACCTCCACCTCCTGGGTTCAAGCGATGCTCCTGCCTCTGCCTCCCGAGTAGCTGGAATTACTGGCGCCCGACACCATGCCTGGCTAATTTTTGTGTTTTCAGCAGAGACAGGGTTTCACCGTGTTGGCCAGGCTAGTCTTGAACTCCTGACCTCAGGTGATCCATCCACCTCAGCTTCCCAAAGTGCTGGGATTACAGGTGAGAGCCACCGCGCCCGACCTGGAATTACAGATATTTTACAAAGAGATTTAATTTACTTTCACAGAACAAAGCAATGAGTGCTGGAGTCTGGGTATTGCACATGACTCCTTTGAATAAATAACACTTCCAAGGACAATTTCAGAGTAACAACACAGAATGCAGTGGTGACAGAAATGTTCACACCCATTTCCATGCCAGGCGGGAGAACAACTTTCTCACTCTTGTGAGTGTTTCTTTGGGCAGGTTTTGACTACACAGCACGGCGTCTTCCCCCCTGCAGGGGCATGGGCGGAAGTGGGCATCTCCTCGCTCTTATCTTTCTGAGATTGCTTTCCGCTCCCTGCATTCCCAAGGGGAAGCACCGGCATTCCATTAGTTAGCCCGCAGAGGGAAGAGCAGGAACAGCTCCAGAATCGCACTGTGCCAAAGAAGGAAGAGAAGGCGAACAAATGGAATATAGGACATGGGATCTTCTTCTGGTGTGGTTCTTGGACCAGCAGCACTGGCATCGCCTGCGAGTTATCAGAAACGCAGAGTCTCAGGCCCAGCCCAGACCCACTGCCTCCAAATCTGCATTTTAACCAGATCCCCAGGAGATTCCCAGACCCACCGCAGTTTGAGAAGCTCAGCTCTGTAGGACTCTCAGATTTCACTTTCTAAAACATTAATTTGATCATGCTATTACTTAGGTTAAAACCATTCCATAGTTCAGCATCAACTAATTTATTGGCTCCCAAACATTAACGTGCAGCCTGGGGCCCGGCTGGCTAAGTGAGAGTCACGTGGGCGACACTGTGGGACCACCCTCTGACTGAGCCAGGATCTCTGGGGGAGGCACATTGGAGCTTGCTTTTTTATCCAACCCCACGTGTTTCGTGTGCACATTCTAGGTTGAGAAGCGCTGGTCTCCTGCACCCCTGGCTGAGCTGGCACCAACCTGAACTCTCTTCTAAAGAGCTCACCACCCCCTTGGCACTCACCTGCCTTCTGCTCTTTCTAGCTCAACTAATTATGGGCCCTTTAAGAGAAGGAGCCAGGCGGGACCACTGTCATTACAAACACCAGTGTTGATTAAGCTCCAGCCACACATCAGGTGCTGTGCCAGGAGTGGGCACAGGTGACTGCCAACCCTCCCTGGAGCCCTGTGAAGTGGCTTTTACCAGAACCCCCATTTTACAAGAGGGTAAGCTTTCAAAGCAAAGCTCAGAGAGGTTCACTGACTTGGCCAGTGTCACAGAGCTGGCCCAGGGCAGTACCAGCCTCCATACCCAGATCTGCCTCGTCAGGCACATCCTTAAACTCTCTTGCCCTTCCCAGTTTCTTGCCCTGCACTGAGTGCACGGTGGGCTTATTGGTTGATTGACTTTCTCATGGATAGTTGGAGAACAGAGCATGCCTGCCTCCAGGGCAGCCCCTGCCGCTTCTCATCTTCAGTACTTTCACCCACCCTGGCGATTAACTGGTCACTATAAATAGCACAAAAATATTAAAAGGGAAAAGCACACAGACGCAGACACACACACACGTACATGTGTGCCGCTTGAAATTAGAGCTGTAAAAAAAAAAAAAAAGAAGCCAAGGAGTGCTCTGTGGAGAGAGCTGTGCTGTGCCTGCTGAGTCTTAGGGATAGCTGCCAGTCCTGCTTGCTTTCGGGTGTCGGGCTGGCTTGACACAGGATTATCCGCACTATAGACATACCATTGACAGGCCCTGACAAACTGGGTCACTGACGTCAGCATGCCCACTGCTGCCCACGTTTCCAGTTCCAGAGCCTCTGCTGATCTCCCAGGCCTTCTGATCCCGTCCGTCTCTGCCGGGGGAACGGATGTGGTGTGAGCCGGCCAGGCCGGGGTGTGAAAGCAAGTGTGCGGGAGGGAGGCCAGGATGCTGGGCACACGGGCCTCTCTCTGGATGAGAGGATGTGAGTGGCCCTCTCCCCCAGCGCGAAGGAGACAGGCCCATCTGTGGTGGCCCCTCTGGAGGCCAGCCAGGTCTCTGCCCACCTTACATCCCACACAGCAGGGTCTAAGAAGACCAGAGAGAGAGAGACCCAGATGATGCAGCAGGAGGAGGCTGGGTCTTAGTTACTGGAAACGGATGCTGCCGTGAACAGACTTGAGCAAATTGAACAGCAGGACTTCCAGGTGTCCTGTAAGCCCCATCGCCCCGTTCTCACTGAACTAGATGGGGCTGGAATCTTTCTTTAGCTAGAACCGGTTCAGGCAGTGAGTCTGGGGTGAAAATGAGAAGACGGTGCTTGGAGATCCTTAGGCCCCATCTCCTATTTATAACCAGTTCGGGTTTTCTAATCACAGCATATGGCATTAACAAGCCCTGACATTCCCAACTTTTCTGTACAGCCCAAGTTCCCACTGGCCCTGCAGTGCTGTGGGGGACAGGCAGGGTGGAGGTGGGGGACGGCCAGAGGCTGAGAGTGGCCCAGCTGAGAGGCCCGCCTAGGGTGCAGTTCCACGCGTGACTTGCAGAGTCCCTGTCCGGATCGTAAGAGCCTGACTCGGGGAAAGGAGGGACCCCAGTACCTGGCACCTGTGACCAGCCCCTCTGTCTGCCTGCAGGTCATTGAGGACTGGAAGTACGTGGCTATGGTGGTGGATCGGCTGTTCCTGTGGGTGTTCGTGTTTGTGTGTGTCCTGGGCACTGTGGGGCTCTTCCTACCGCCCCTCTTCCAGACCCACACAGCTTCTGAAGGGCCCTAGGCTGCCCAGCGTGACTGAGGGCCCCCTGCGTTGTGGGGTAAGAGGATGTGAGTGGCCAGGTGGACAGTTTGCTGCTTCCTTCTGGGTTGTGGCTGATGAGGCCCTAAATAAATAGGTGACCATTGGCCATCAACCCCATCAAACCAGCCACAGCCATGGAGGAGGCAAGGATGGGGGCCTGGACTGTCCTCTCTGAATCCTCAGAGGGACCCCAGGAAGCCCCAGCAAGAGGGAGCTGCAGACACTTCGATTCCGCCGTGTCCTTTCCTGCACCAGGCACCGGAGATGAAGATGCGCATTGTAGCAGCACCTACTATGCGCCAGGCATGATGCCAGCCTGCCTCTCCATCCCCATCTCCCTCTACTTCCCCTTGTCTAGTCCCTCACACACTTCTAGATTCTTCCCAGCTCAGAGGCTTGACATTTGCCATATCTTGTTATTTTTGAAACGGAGTCTCACTCTGTCCCCCAGGCTGGAGCGCAGTGGTGCGACCTCGGCTCACTGCAACCTCTGCCTCCCAGGTTCAAGTGGTTCTCCTGCCTCAGCCTCCCGAGTAGCTGGGATTACAGGCAGCCGCCACCACGCCCAGCTAATTTTTGTATTTTTGTTGGCCAGGGTGGTCTTGAACTCCTGACCTCAAATGATCTGCCCTCCTCGGCCTCCCAAAGTGCTGGGGTTACAAGCGTGAGCCATTACGCCCGGCTTGCCGTATCTTCTACCTGAACCTTTTCCCCCCAGGGCTTCCCAAACTCCACAGCCACATGAGTCAGGGCGTGGCTGCAATCCATCCTTTGCTGCAATGTCACCTCCTCTGAGAGGCCTTCCCTACACACCCAGTCATTCTAAAGCAGCCTCCCTATGGCCACGTTACCCTGCCACCTTCCTTGAGCACTCCTCGGTACCTGCCATCTTATCTGGTGGCATGTATGTCATCTACAGCTCACCCACTAGAGTGTGAGCTCCGTGAGAACGGACCTGCACCTTCACGTTCATGGTGGTATCCCTAGGGCCTAGGACAGAGCTTGGCACACAGCAGGTGCTCAATAAATGCTTGTTGAATGAATGAATGGCTCCTGTCCTCCTTCAAGCTCAGACGCCCGTCCTCTGAGCAGCGGTCCCCAGTTCCTCCATCTAAAAGGCATGGCCGCCGCCTCCACGCCGCTGCAGCGCCGGTTGCTTTCCACGCCTCTGTCACGGCTGGGTTCAGGTCGGTCTCCCATGCTGATGCTCTGACTCACTCCTCGCACGCACTACCTTTTGCACAGTGCCTGGCACGTAGTAGGCACTCAGAATATTTGTGGAAGGGAGGAGGACATTCTGAAAAATTCTATTTTTAAAATTATTATATAATAAAATTGACTTGTAAATATGTAGTTCTAGGAATTTTAACACATATATAGATTGGGATAATCACCATCACAATCAGGACATGGGAAAGATCAGTCGCCCAAAACGACTCCCTCCTGCTATTCCGTTAGAATCCTGACTCCCTCCACGCCTAGCCCCTGGCAACCACACATCTTTTCTCTGTCACTACAGTTGGGTCCTTTCAAGAATGCCATTTAAATGGAAACACACTGTAGTGACCTTGGAGACCGGCTTCTTTCATTCAGCATAGTGCCTTCGAGATTCAATCAAGTTAGTTGTTTTTTGTTTTTTTGTATTGCTGAGGAGTATTCAGTTGTGTGATGTTGACGCACATTTAGGCTGTTTCCAGTTTTTGACAATTACGAATAGAGCTGATATAAAAATTCACATACAGGATTGTGTATGAATAAACGTTTTCATTTATTTAAACACTCAGGAGGGTGATTGCTAGGTTCTACAGTAAGCCCATGTTTAACTTTATATCAAACTGTTGAGGCCAGGTGTGGTGGCTCACACCTGGAATCCCAGCACTTTAGGAGGCCGAGGAGGCAGATCACCTGAGGTCAGGAGTTCAAGACCAGCCTCGCCAATATGGTGAAACCCTGTCTCTACTGAAAATACAAAAATTAGCTAGGCATGTTGGTGTGTGCCTGTAATCCCAGCTACTCAGGAGGCTGAGGCAGGAGAATCACTTGAACCCGGGAGGAAGAGGTTGCAGTGAGCCAAGATTGTACCACTGCACTCCAGCCTGGGCGACACAGCACAAGAAGGAAGGCAGGGTCAGGCGCGGTGGCTCAAGCCTGTAATCCCAGCACTTTGGGAGGCCGAGGCGGGTGGATCACGAGGTCGAGAGATCGAGACCATCCTGGTCAACATGGTGAAACCCCATCTCTACTAAAAATACAAAAAAAAAAAAAATTAGCTGGGCATGGTGGCACGTACCTATAATCCCAGCTACTCAGGAGGCTGAGGCAGGAGAATTGCCTGAACCCAGGAGGCGGAGGTTGCGGTGAGCCGAGATCACGCCATTGCACTCCAGCCTGGGGAACAAGAGCAAAACTCTCAAAAAAAAAAAAAAAAAAAAAAGAAGGCAGGAAGGGAGGGAGGGACAGAGGGAGGGAGGGAAGGAGGGAGGAGAAACTGTTTTCTGGATGGCTGTACCATTTTGCAATCCCGCCAAAGTTGTTCAGCAGCTGGATTCCACCCTGCTTTTTAATTTGCATGTCCACGGTGGCTAGTGATTTGAACATCTTTCATGTGCTTTTTTTTGTCTTCTGTATACCTCTTTGGTAAAGAATTCTGTTTAACTCTTTTGCTCATTTAAAAAAAATGTTCATTTTCTTAACATTGAGTTTTTTTTAGAAAACAACTTTTTTTTTTTTGAGATGGAGTCTTGCTCTGTCACCCAGGCTAGAGTGCAGTGGCGTGATCTTGGCTCACTGCAACCTCTGCGTCCCGGGTTCAAGCGATTCTCCTGCCTCAGCCTCCTGAGTAGCTGGGATTACAGGTGCCTGCCACCATGCCTGGCTGATTTTTGTATTTTCAGTAGAGACAGGGTTTCATCATGTTGGCCAGGCTGGTCTTGAACTCCTGACCTTGTGATCTGTCCATCTAAGCCTCCCAAAGTGCTGGGATTACAGACATGAGCCACTGCACCCGGCCAGGAAACAACTTTATTGAGGTATAATTTACATGCCATAAAATCCACCCATTTTAAGTGTACAATTCAATGAGTTTTTGTAAGTTTATCACCAGACTCCAGTTTTAGAACATCTGCATCAACCCAGTAAGATCCCTCATATGCATCTACACTTACTGCTGAGTTTTGAGGGCTCCTTACACATTTTGGATACAAGCCCTTTGCTGGATGTATAACTTACAATGTTGTCCCAATGAGGGACATTTGCCAGGAAATGAGAATGCTCTAATTGGGAGCCTGAGAAGTGGGTACTAATTCTTACAAACATTTCCCATTCCACACACTGTCTTTTTTTGTTTGGTTTTAATACGGGTAGACAGCACATTCTGGAAGCAATAAAGGCAACTCGCCATTTGCTGAATGCCAGGCGGAGAGTTTATGACAGAACTTACCCCTATGATAAAGAGATGTCAAAGAAGCCAGCATCAAGGTGCCCCCATCCCTGGTGGGTGGTCAGTGAGGGCAGAAGGCTCCAGGGCCCCCTGCCTAGCCAATCAGTGCACATTCCTGGGGTTGCAGATGGTGATGGGGAAGGGGACAGAGGGATTCTGCAGGGGACTAGGGTGGGAACCCCAGTGCCCTCTCAGATTGCTCCATCAGAAGAGCAAACGAGGCATACACAGTGGCTCAGGTCTGTAATCCCGGCACTTTGGAAGGCCAGGGCAGGAGAATTGCTGAGCCCAGGAGTTCCAGACCAGTCTGGGCAACATAGGGAAATGCCCCTCTCCACAAAAATTAAAAATTTAACGACGCGGTGGCGCCTGCCTGTGGTCCCAGCTGCTCCAGAGGCCGAGGTGGGAGGATCACTTGAGCCCGGCACGTGGAGGCTACAGTGAGCCGAGATGAAGCCACCGCACAGCAGCCCTGGCGACAGGGTGAGACCTTGTCACAGAAAAAGAAGAAAAAGAGCAAACGAAGCCTCATTTTAAATTCTGTCTTCTTTATCTTTAACTTTTCATTAAGCAACAATTCAAACACATTCTAAAGGAAAGCGAACAGCATACCAACCCCCTAGTTACCATCATCCTTCCTAGACAATTAGCAACTCACGGCCAGTGTTGTTTCGGCCGACTTCTACCCGCCCCTACACTATAAGGGCTTTAAAAAATACCGGTACGATATCTAAAATATTTAAGTTACTTGACAGCGTGAAAATGCGAGAGGCCTCCTTCCCAGGGTGCGTTAGCGCCTCTCCTGCAGCGCCCGGCCCGGGGGTCCCAGCCCCGGCAGGAGCTGCGCACGCCCCGGAAGCCAGGGACAGAGGCTGGGCCCCTCGTTTTTCCTGGCGGTGGTGGCAGCACCTGCTCGGATCTGGCCGGGCGCCGCCGTCCGGAGCGACCCGCCCCGCGCAGAGCGAGTCCGCCGGGCGCCGGGGACTCGGGCCGGGAGCCCCTTCCCAAGGGCGCGCCCGCCGCGCCCGCCCCGCCCCACCCACTCCTGCGCCCGCGCCCGGCGCCGCTTGGCTCTGGGTGGTTCCTGTCCTCCCGCGGGTCCGAGGGCGCCGGAAGCCCAGCGGCGGCGAAGCGGAGAGGAGTCCCGCGCGTCCCGGCTCGCACGGCTCCGGGTCCGGGCTCTGGGCTGCAGCCGCACGGGAAGAGGCCGCCTCTGCGCCCGCCGCGCCCGCTCCGACCGTCCGAGTGCGCGGCACCGGCCATGGGCTCCCGCCCGCGCTCGCCGCCCCGGGCGCTGCCGTCGCCGCGGCTGCTGCTGCTGCTGTGTCTGCTGCCAGGTACGCGCACCGGCGTCAGGGCTCCGGAGGGGACTCGGAACCCGCGCAGACCCGCTCGCGCGCGGCGGCGACTTGGGCGGGGTGCCCTTTTCCCTTTCGGCTGACTCCCCGCCCCTAGCCACCGGCAAACCTGGGAGTCACTTGGCGGGCGCTGGTAGGCGCCGGGTGATGGGGAGGTCGGGACCGGGTCCTTCGTCTTGGGCGCAGGAACTGGGGGTTCGCGTCCCCGCGCTGCCGGTCGCCCTGCGCCGCGCACTGACTCCCGAACTGGCGCGCCCGGGCCATCCCGCCCACCTCCTCATTTGACGGACTGATGGGGAAATTGTAGCCAGAGAAGGCTAAAGACCTGGCCAAGGCCACCTCGGGGAGAGGGGAGTCGCCTCCGGACTGGGGCTGGAGCCGGCGCGCCAGCCTCTCCTCCGGTCCTCGCCCGGCGCCCCAGGCTGCGTCGCTGTGGGACCCTCCACCCGGACGGCGCCTCCCGCCTTCCTCCCGCTCTCCGGACCGGACTGCTGGGGGAAGCGGGCCCTGGCCCGCCGCTGGGAGGCTCTTGAGTGCCCGGGAGGGCTGGTGGATAGCGGGGGTCCGGGACCAGGCAGGGCTGCAGGGAGCTCCTGGCGGGCCGGGCCGGCGGTCTGCTGTGCGGCTGTGCGCCCAGAGCGCTTTCTGCCCTCGGTGCCGAGGCCTCCGCTATTCAGAACGCCACACGTTCCCAACTGAGCTCCTGCCTGGGACCCTCCTTTCACTCTGGGGAAGAGAAGGGGAAGAACAGGCAAAAATCGCATTTCAAGACCTGAGGAAGTTGGATTCAACTTCCCGGAGGGTTCCCCTCCCGCCTCCCCAAGCTGCCCCCAGATCTGTACGTGGAAGCTGGAAGACAGCCGACTCCGTGTGCCTCGCCTGTGCTGGGTGTGGCTTAGAAACAAAGAGGGGTGCCCAAGGGCTGCAGAGAGGTCGGAGTCGTTGATCAGGATGTGAAGACAGCATCAGCAAGAGCTGGGGGAGCGCACGAGATCACGGGAGCCACATAGCCTCTTGGCTTCTAAGAGGGCTGGTGGCCAAACCCCTACGGGATGGAAGGCAAGAGAGGCCCAGACGCCCACGCCGCGTTCTCCCAGAGACCTGGGCCTGGGTGACCATGAGTGGCCCTGCCCCTGGTGGAGGGGGGGGGGTTGGGGGGGGCGGCCATCTTTCCGTCGTGGAAGCAGGGAGTGGTTGTACCTAGGCAGACAGCATTTGCACCACATGCCCGCCCTGCAGTAACAACCCAGGAAAGGATCGCAAATAGTTGCTGAGCTCTTACCACAGCACCAAGCTGTGCACTTCCTTCTCAACACCCTTTGAGGTGGATACGTTTATAATCCTTATTTGGACTGATGAAGACACTGAGGTTCGGAGAGGTTAAGCCACTTGCCTCAGCTCACACAGCTCACGAGTGATTTGTCAGGATTTGCGCCGGATCTGCCCAGCTGCAGAGCCTGGGCTTGCAGCCTCTGCGCTTCTCACGGAATGTGTGTGACCTGGCAGACTCCCGCCCCTCTGGGGCCCGTTTCCCAGTCTGTAACCCACGGGGTAGGACTAGCCTGAACGTCTAGCGGTCCACAGAGCCCCCCACAGGTGGAGGAGACGCTGTCCATAGGCAATGTTGCTGGCGGGCTGGGCCGGGCAGGTTAAGCAATGATTCCCCCGTGGACTGACGAGGCTGCTTCCTCCAGGGGCCGGGGCCTCGGAGGCTGAGCACCGACTCTTCGAGCGGCTGTTTGAAGATTACAATGAGATCATCCGGCCTGTGGCCAACGTGTCCGACCCGGTCATCATCCATTTCGAGGTGTCCATGTCTCAGCTGGTGAAGGTGGTGAGTGCTGGAGCCGCGAGCCGTGGCCATGGGGGCCGGGGCTTCGGGAGGAGCCTTTCCCAGAATGAGCCTTGTTTTGGCGATTCTCCTGTCGACTTTAATCCCTTTTTCTAGGATGAAGTAAACCAGATCATGGAGACCAACCTGTGGCTCAAGCAGGTGAGGGACCAGACCCTGGGCACCGCTGCCCCCTGGTGGTGACTGCTTTGTTTGCTGTAGGTGAACCAAGCGGGGCGCACGGACCAGGCTTCATTCACGTCTGTGGAACCCAGATTGGGATCCGCTGACTGGCAGATCGCTCTCTTCTAAGGCTTGAGGCCACATGCACGGTCCTACAGCCCCCCTGGAAGGACCGTAGGGCCCGACCCCACACGTTCCAGATGGACAGGCTGCAGCCTGGAGAAAGACATTCTCCATGTTCACACAACAGGACTGAAGGAGCCCGAGCCCTGGGGTGGTCCTTGAGCCGACCTCCTTCTCTCCTTCTTGCTAAAGACTCAGTTGGTTTTGTGGTTTTTTTTTTCCCCGGACAGGATCTCGCTCTGCCACCCAGTCTGGAGTTCAGTGGCGCGATCTCGGCTCACTGCAACCTCCACCAGCAGGGTTCAAGCGGTTCTCCTGCTTCAGCCTACCAAGTAGCTGGGACCACAGGCGTGCGCCACCATGCCCGGCTAATTTCTGTATTTTTTACAGAGGCAGGGTTTCGCCATGTTGCCCAGGCTGCTCTAGAACGCCTGAGCTCAAGCAGTCCGCCCACCTCAGCCTCCCAAAGTGCTGGGATTACAGGCATGAACCACTGCGTCCGGCCCAAAACCTCATTCTTAAGTCAGAATCAGACGCTGCTATTGTTGGTAGGGTGGGAGTAGAGTTTCCTGTTCAGATTGAGGCCAGGAAATGGCCTTCCATGCGTCCTCCTCAGGGACGCCGTGTCCAGACTTGCCAAGAGACGTAATGGCCCATTGGCCTGCTGGTGACCCTTCTGCAAGCCTGGCCGGCTGAGCACTCAGTACACACAGCCTTCATCCCCAGGAGGTTGCAGAGCCAGACGGGCACAGTGCCCCACCCAGTACCTGATTCACGTGCTCCCTCTGTGGCCACAGCCTCACCCCTTTCTCCTCTGGTGCTGAGGACTGAGACCCCCACCCTCCGCACCCAGACACCTCCTAGGCCCTGTGAGGATCATAGCTTCTTCCCCTAGAACCTCGCAGAGGCCAGCCTTGCTGAATCTTGGGGTGAAAGAGAGTTCTGTGTTGGAAAACACCCCTGGGAGAGCCATTTAGAGGCTGTAAACAGCAGGCACATGGACCTAGACCCAGTGCAAGGAGTCCAGGAGGCTCCTCCTGGCACTAGAAGTGGCCAGAGAAAGCTCCAGTAGGTCCTGTTTGGTTGATGAGGGGCTGGGCTTGCTCACAGTCCTGGGGGCAGTGGCTCCCCTAGTGCCAGGAGGCAGCCCACAGGCCCAGCCCTGTGGTCTCTGCCGCGCTGCACCCCCAGGAGAAGTTGAGCTATGTGATCACGGCATGGACGCAGCTTGGCCACATGCCACAGGGGTGGGGAGTCACCAAGATGGGTGGTGCCAAGAGAAGTAAAACTCGACTGATTCTGTGACTGTCTCCTCCCTCCCTGCTTCCTTCCCTGAGATCTGGAATGACTACAAGCTGAAGTGGAACCCCTCGGACTACGGGGGAGCGGAGTTCATGCGTGTCCCTGCCCAGAAGATCTGGAAGCCCGACATTGTGCTGTATAACAAGTAAGGTGCCAGGGGGCCCGTGCTCTCTCAGGGCTGTCAGCCTGGGCTCCGGGTCCTTGGCTTTCCTGGTTTAAAACCTGGCCTTCCTTGGCCTTTTCTAAGAGAGATTCATTCATTTCTTCATTCAACAGGTATGTATTCAGCAACTACTATATACCAGGCACCAGAGATGCCGGTGAGCCACAGACAGCAGCAGTGTGCTGAGTAGCTTCAAAGGAGGCCGTGAGTGGGCGGAGGAGGGCATCGGGAAAGCTTCAGGGAAGAATTAGCATTTGAAGTGAGTCCTGAAGATCTCAGGACAGGGAGATGGAGCAGAGGAGGGCCCAGGAAGGCAGGAGAGTATGTCGTGGGCAGCCAAGGTGACCTCATTGGCTGGACTGTGGGACATAAGGCTGGGAAGATCCATGGGCCAAGGACCAACCATGATGTGTGGTGGGGGAAGGCTGAGAAGCTGGGGGCTCCTGGAATGCCGCATCTGTTAGTGGCTCTGTGCAAATAGACATGAAGGGAGTAAACGGTTCCTCTTCGCCTTTTCTTTGGAAGAGAATGAGGGTGTTGGAGAAGATCGTGGCCTGAGCTGTGTGATCCTAGAGTTCCCAGCCTGCGGACTGGCACCGTTACTAAGGACAAGGAGCTTTTTTTGAGACTGAATCTTACCCTGTTGCCCAGGCTGGAGTGCGGTGGTGCGATCTCAGCTCATGGCAACCTCCGCCTCCTGGGTTCAAGCAATCCTCCTTCCTCAGCCTCCCGAGTAGCTGGGATTACAGGCATGTGCCACCACGCCTGGGTAATTTTTGTATTTTTTGGTAGAGATGGGGTTTTGCCATGTTGGCCAGGCTGGTCTCGAACTCCTGACCTCAAGCAATCTTGTCTGCCTCGGCCTCCTAAAGTGCTGAGATTATAGGCGTGAGCCACCGTGCCTGGCCCCAGTGAGCTTTTTAAGAATACAGGTGCTTGGCCAGGTGTGGTGGCTCACACATGTAATCCAGCACTTTGGGAGGCCTTGATGGGTGGTCACCTGAGGACAGAAGTTCAAGACCAGCCTGGCCAACATACCAAAACTCTCTGTACTAAAAATACAAAACAAATGAGCCAGGCATGGTGGCACGTGCCTGTAATCCCAGCTACTCCAGAGGCTGAGGCAGGAGAATCACTTGAACCTTGGAGGCGGAAGCTGCAGTGAGTTGAGATCACGCCACTGCACTCCAGCCTGGGTGCAGTGAAAAAAAATACAGGTGCCGACACTCAAAATATTTTCTTCTTTGTTCTTCATTGTCTTTTCTAAAGCTAATCAGTATTACATTATCCAAACAATCTCTATGCCTGACCCCAGGTCCCGCCCCACAGAAACAGAGCCCGTGGGTCTGGGTGGGCCTAGGAATGGGTGTTTTCACAAAGCTGTCCTGGGGGCTGTGTGACCAGCTTGCTTCGGGGATTCCTGATCTGGCCCGTCCCTGACATTTCACAAATCAGAACCGAGACCCAGAGTGGGTGTGTGGCACAGCCAGGCCTGGGGCGTTCTCTGCCATCCACTGTGGCTTTGGGGCCGCTGTGGGCCATGGATGCAGGAGGCTGAAGCTGTGATCAGGGGACTGAACTGGGCACCCCAGCCTGTCTCCACCTATGTCCTCAAACCTCTACTCGCCCAGCAGCAAACCTACCATAAGACAGTTACCCTGTTACAGTTGCCCTCCAGGTCTCCTCTCCCTGGGGAAAGGTCTGGGCCTTGGAGAAAGGATTGATGGCCCCCCAAGTATGTCAAGTGGGGTTCCCATGTACAGGCTAGGGCAAGCTTTCTGGGCCCTGTGCTCCCAGCCCATCTGGGTGGCTGCATCCAGGTCGCATTTCGAAAGGACGAGTCTAGAACGAAAAAGACATCCCTGGCTCCTGCCGTCTAGGGAAGCTGCTCTCTGGCCGGTCCCTCACGGGGGCCCCTTCCAGTCTCCTCTGGATCCGGGACACGCATCTTCCTGCCGCTTTTGGGAGGCCTCTCCTCTTTCTGTCTTGCAAAGGTTCTTCCTCTGCCAGGCTGGTCCTGCTCATCATCGCACCTCTGAAACACTTTTTTTTCTTTAAATCCACACGAAACTGATACTTTCCACCTTTAAGCTCTTTCACTGGACTGACGTCGATTTTAAGTGATATTTTACAGTGTGCTCATTCGTCCTAGGTGTTGAAGGATATCACTTTTGAACCTGTGCTCTATTTTTAGATAAACATTTAAACAGTTTTCAGCAAAACACTTCATGTAGAATGAGTCTATTCTGATTTTAATGCCTAAAAATATGTTTAGATTTTTATGCCACATTAGTATAAAATAATGTTTTCTATTAGTATGAGTCGTTTTTACAATTAGCATCAGGACTGGAGATGCTGTGTTTCATGCTGAATCTTACTTTCTGGTCTCTGGCAAAAACAAAAGGGGGTCTTAACTCACTGCAAAGACAGTCCATGTTTAATTTACTATTTTCCCAAGGAAACACGCCACTTATAATATGGTGTGTGTTTGTTTTTTTGAGATGGAGGCTCACTCTATCACCTAGGCTAGAGCCCAGTGGTGCAACCTCGGCTCACTGCAACCTCTGCCTCCCAGGTTCAAGCAATTCTCTGCCTCAGTCTCCCGAGTAGCTGGGATTACAGGCACCCACCACCACACCCAGCTGATTTTTGTGTTTTTAGTAGAGACAGGGTTTCACCGTCTTGGCCAGGCTGGTCTTGAACTCCTGACCTCGTGATCCACCCTCCTCGGCCTCCCAAAGTGCTGGGATTACAGATGTGAGCCACTGCGTCTGGCCAAATATGTTATTTCCATATAATTTGTATTTGTAAGCTGGTCGTCAAAGAACTGGGGCACAATATAAACTTAACTGGCTTGCAGATTATTTTTTCTTACACTGTGAATTGTCGTAGGAATCGCATGGTTCAAATGCTCTTAAGGGAAGCGGGCAGGGTGTAGAGAATTTTTGTTAAGCTAGAATTAAGAAAATGAGCCCAAATTTTAATCTTATGTTTTGGGTTTTATAGCCATTTTCTTGCTGGCAATCTTGAGTGAACAGCTGGAGTACTATAGGATGTATGGTTTTAGCAATAACGGCAGGCATAGTGAAATGCTTCAAATTGGATGTGGAGAGGAGAAAATTTCATAAGGAATCTCCTTGAAATCCGAAGCTGAAAATAACATTTAGAGAAAATCATCCAACTCATTTTCTCTCTCTTCTCCTAGTTAGACCTTCAGTTGCTCAGGATTGACCCTCTGTTAAGGATTTCTCTTCATTTTTTAACACAATACCAAAATTTCTCCTATGATATTTTGTTTTCTACAGTTCATTTGCTGATAGTCCTCAAAGTGTTCATGAACACTGTATACTCTGCATTCTCTGAAGTTCATAATTCATTGTAACCCTTTTAGAGAATACTTTTAAGAAACTTGGCTAGGTGTAAAATTCTTGGCTTCTCTGATCCTTTTATGAAAAAAAATTTTTTTTGAGACAGAGTCCCAGATAGAGGCAGAGATTCCACTATTCACCCACCTCAGTCTCCTGAGTAGCTGGGCTTACAGGTCATACCACCATGCCTGGCTAATTTTTTGTATTTTTAGTAGAGACGGGGTTTCACCATGTTGGCCAGGCTGGTCTCGAACTCCTGACCTGAAGTGATCTGCCTGCCTCGGCCTCCCGAAATGCTGGGATTACAGGTGTGAACCCCCACATCTGGCCTGCTTATTCTTATATTTCTTCTGTTTTTATTTCTAAAATAATTTTTTTTCCTTTTTCCTAATTCTTTAAATTCTTCTAGTTCTTTACACATTCTGTTGTTTCACCAGATGATCCCTTATCTTTTCTGATTTCTGTGGCTCTTTCACAGTTTCTAAAAATTTCTTAGTTTCTTTTCACTTAATTTGTAATATCAGATTGTTATCGTCCGCTCCATCTGCTTGGTGGCTCTGTCTTTGTAGCCGCTGTTATCTGCGTGTGTGTTACTTAGTTACTTGTTTTCGTATTTTTCTCTTACCATATGTTTTCATAAGGCTCCCTTGCTCTTGTCGAAATAAATGGCCTTATTGTGCTTTTACGGCGAGTTCCTGGAGGGAATGGGAGAAGATGGGTGGCTACCGTGAGGTGACACTGGTCTCTCTGCATGGTCACCTCCACAGTCTCCATAGTCCTGACACCGTGGTGTGCTCAGTCACGGCACCTCCACGAGCTGCCGCCTCTGGACGCTGGCCTCAGTTTCTGAACCTTCTTTATCCTCTCACCCCTGCTTTCTTACCCCATTGAGTTTGGATCCTACAAAGGCAGCTTTTTCTCTGAGTGGGTCCCTGTCCTCCGGCAGGGAGGTTTTGGGAGGCGTTTCTGACTTCCTCAAGAGCCCACGCCAGCCCTGACCGACCTCTGCAGACCGTAAGTGGATTCCCACGGGCTTTTTAAATTCTTGCCCACACACTGGAACCTGCGGAGCCCTGTCTGTTCCATTGTTCCCCTTGCTGAACATTCAACGCAGAGTGCGGTCCTCATCTTTTGAGGGGCAGCCACTTCTTGGAGACGTCTGCGTCTGGCACTCTTAGGCTCCTAGGACATGAGGACCCTTCTTTCTTCTCCCCCGGCTGCCTCTGCCCGGCAGCTGATCGCACAGCAGAGGTGGGAGGGAGCTGAGCAACGTCCTGCCAAACCATGCGGGGCAATTAAAACCATGACCCAAAATGAGTGTGGATGCAAATGAGCCGGGGTGCCGCTGCCCAACGGGGCGTTTAAGAACAGCAGTGGGTTCAGCGGGCCCCACAGGTCCTGCTGGCGGTGCTGGTCTGACCGCACACCCTCAGGTCCCGAGGCGCTGCGTCGGGACTTGGTTGTGATGTGATCAGATTTGTTATTTTGCCGTCACCCCAGTTGCCCTATTTTTCTGAAGAAATTTAGAGAGATTTAAAAAACCCGTGCCACCATGATCTTCCTCGGAGCCCTCACCACCCTGCCCCCAACTTCTGTTCTTAAATGCCCCCTGCATGGCAGGGGTACCTCAGCTGATCATTCGCACCCACGCCACCTTTTCTACTTGCCTCACATGGTTTGGCAGTACGTTGCTCCAGCCCCTCCCACCTCTGCTGTCCCTTGCTGCCAGCTGTCTCTGGGTGTGATATTTATTTATTTAGACAGAATCTCACTCTGTCACCCAGGCTGGAGTGCAGTGGCACCGTCTCAGCTCACTGCAACTTCCACCTCCTGGGTTCAGGCAATTCTCCTGCCTCAACCTCCCGAGTAGCTGGGATTACAGGCGCACAGCACCATGCCCAGCTAATTTTTGTATTTTTAGTAGAGATTGGGTTTCATCATGTTGACCAGGCTGGTCTCAAACTCCCGACCTCAGGTGATCTGCCCATCTCGGCCTTCCAAAGTGGTAGAATTACAGGCGTGAGCCACTGCTCCCGGCTTTCATTTATTTTTTGGAAATTCGTTAGGTCAACAAATATTTACCAAGTGCCCTGTATGTGGCCGGCGCTGTGCCAGACCCCAGTCCCGAGCTGGGTCTGCGTGTTCTCTGTCTCCTGTTAGCAGAGATATGATGGTCGACACGGCCCCAGGCAGAACACAGGCCTTCTGATCTAGGCAGACACACCCCAGGGGTGCTGTGGGCAGCAGCCGCAGTGACCAGGATCCCCAGAAATGAGCGTCAGCCAAGCGTAGCTAACGTCCAGTGTCTGTTCTCTGGACACATGCACACATTTCCGTGTCTCCTTACTTGGGGACCCAAGTTCTGAATGGCCAATGTTCTGCCATAGATTCTCTGTGGGGTCTCGAAGAAATCATTCCTGTCCTCTGAGCCTCAGTTTTCTCTTTGGCAAAATGAAGGCACTGGACTAGAGCAGGGGCTAGCAAATGTTTTCTCTAAAGGGCCAGAGAATAAGTATTTTAGGCGTCGTGGATCGTAAAGTCACGGCCACAGCTATTCCCCTCTGACCTCGGAGCTCAATAGTAGCCATAGATAATAGACAAGAAAGGGCAATGCATTCTTCCCCCCACATTTTCTTTACAGAACTAGGGCCACAGCTTCCCAGTCCCTGGACTAGACCCTGGGCTCTGAGGCTCCCTTGCCACTCTGACATTCTGCTGATCCGGGATGCTGGGGGCATTGGTTCCGGCGGGCTCTGCCTTCCCCAGGGTCTTCCCAACCTTCTGCTTAGCCCAGCACTCTCCGGGGCCCCTCCATGCTGAACACGGGTCAGTCCACCTGGGGGGGTGTGGATATTCACCTCCACCCCACCCCATACCTCTCCCTTTTTCCTGGAGCCGGGAGCTAGGGATACTCTTGTATGGAATTAAGGGCATGGTGGGAGGGAAGTGGGGGCTAAGGATGTATAAACAGCAGGGCGCCTTTGGGGGCAAACCAGCTAACCAAAGGAAAGCTAGGTAGTGGCTTTGTCATTGAGCCTTCATGGGTGATGATCGTCCTGCTCAACCGAGGCCCAGGAGAGACTAGCAAGGAAGAAGGATGCGCACCAGAACAATCCCCTTGTGTTTTCACGGGTTCCCATCCAACATGAGCAGCACAGGGATTCCCTCAATGTTTAGGCTTTGTCATTGCTCTTCAGCTCTTCAGGTACAAGGCAAAGGAGTCTGGCGGTTGCTCCCTTTGAAGGTGTAAATGCCTTCACAAGGCTAAGAAACTCAATAGGGCTGATCCCAGGAATGTGCCCGAGCCTCCTGGGCAGGCAGGCTGTTGTGGAAGCAACCCGCCTTGCTCTCAGCGGGCCTCATCTGGCCATCGCAGACGGAATGCCCACTGCACGACTCAGCAGGGACCATCATCAGTGGATCTTCTGTCGGACAAACCTACAAGGCCATTCCTAGAAAAATGTTCATTTCTAAGGCCGGGCGGTGGCTCAAGCCTGTAATCTCAGCACTTTGGGAGGCTGAGATGGGCAGATCAGTCAAGGTTGGGAGTTCGAGACCAGCCTGGCCAACATGATGAAACTCCATCTCTACTAAAAATACAAAAAGTAGCTGGGTGTCATGGCACATGCCTGTGATTCCAGCTACTCAGGAGGCCAAGGCAGGAGACTCACTTGAACCCGGGAGGCAGAGGTTGTAGCGAGCTGAAATCACTACTGCACTTTAGCCTGGGCAACAGAATGAGACTCCATCTCAAAAAAGAAAAAGAAAGAAAGAAAAATGTGGATTTCTATGTGAATATAAAGTCAGGGTACACATAGTGAAAAGGAAGGGAGAAGAAACATGGGTGGAAAATGGGGACAGATAGTGACGCTGAAAGTGAAGAGACCTGTCATGGTGAATTTGAAAGACTCGAGGAAGCAAGAACCGTGATTACCGTAAAACAGTGCTGGGAAGAGTGGTGGGGAGGGGTGGCAGTACGAGGAATGGTCCAGTCAGGGTCCAGAGAGAGGGTTTAGAAATCGTAAACCCATCTGAAGAGGTTCGGTTTAATGGGAGTGGGCTCCCACGGGTGGTCTGTGCAGCCCCTTCCAGCTCCACAGTCTTGTTTCACACGTGCTTCCGGCACCCAGTGCAGACTGAATGAGGAGAGGGCCAAACCTCAGGAACCCTGGGTGGCAAATAGTCCCAAAGGTTGCTTCAGCGCCAGGCTCCAGGAGGATAACCTTCATCCCATGTCTTTAACTAAAGGGGGAAAGGCCGGGCGCGGTGGCTCATGCCTGTAATCCCAGCACTTTAGGAGGCTGAGGTGGGCAGAACACAAGGGTAGGTGTTCGAGACCAGCCTGGCCAACGTGATGAAACCCCTTCTGTACTAAAAATGCAAAAGTTAGCCAGGCATGGTGGTGGGTGCCTGTAATCCCAGCTACTCGGGACACTGAGACAGGAGAACTGCTTGAAACCGGAAGGCAGAGGTTGCAGTGAGCTGAGATTGCACCCCTGCGCTCCAGCCTGGGCAGTGAGCGAAACTCTGCCTCTAAATAAATAGATAGATCAAAATAAAAAATAAAGGGGG
This sequence comes from Saimiri boliviensis, assembly GCF_048565385.1. Lineage (NCBI taxonomy): Eukaryota > Metazoa > Chordata > Mammalia > Primates > Cebidae > Saimiri > Saimiri boliviensis. Next base: position 307,593 of record NC_133450.1, read on the forward strand.
AAAAATCCCCTTTGGGGCTTTGGGAGTCTCTGTCTACCTATCAGTTTGGGAGCTGTGTTGTGGGATGCACTGGTGGCATTGTTGTTGGGGACGGAGCTGGGCCTCAGTATCCCCACTGGTAAATGGGCCTGGGATTCAGGTGACGGTTTATGGCACTTTCAGCTCTCATCCTCCACTGCTTTCCAAATCATTATCATGAGAAGCTGGACGAGTTGACCACTGCATGTGCAAGTGTTGATGGCCCCGTGTCACGGTGCCCCTGCTTGTCATGCCCAGGTGTTGACGGCCCCGTGTCACGGTGCCCCTGCTTGTCACGCCCAGGTGTTGACGGCCCCGTGTCACGGTGCCCCTGCTTGTCACGCCCAGGTGTTGACGGCCCCGTGTCACGGTGCCCCCGCTTGTCACGCCCAGATGTTGACGGCCCCGTGTCACGGTGCCCCTGCTTGTCACGCCCAGGTGTTGACGGCCCCGCGTCACGGTGCCCCTGCTTGTCACGCCCAGGTGTTGACGGCCCCGTGTCACGGTGCCCCTGCTTGTCACGCCCGGGCGTTGATGGCCCCGTGTCGCCCCTGCTTGTCTTTGCAGTGCCGTTGGGGATTTCCAGGTGGATGACAAGACCAAAGCCTTACTCAAGTACACTGGGGAGGTGACGTGGATACCTCCGGCCATCTTCAAGAGCTCCTGCAAAATTGACGTGACCTACTTCCCGTTTGATTACCAGAACTGCACCATGAAGTTCGGTTCCTGGTCGTACGACAAGGCGAAGATCGACCTGGTCCTGATCGGCTCCTCCATGAACCTCAAGGACTACTGGGAGAGCGGCGAGTGGGCCATCATCAACGCCCCGGGCTACAAGCACGACATCAAGTACAACTGCTGCGAGGAGATCTACCCCGACATCACGTACTCGCTGTACATCCGGCGGCTGCCGCTCTTCTACACCATCAACCTCATCATCCCCTGCCTGCTCATCTCCTTCCTCACGGTGCTCGTCTTCTACCTGCCCTCCGACTGCGGCGAGAAGGTGACGCTGTGCATCTCGGTCCTCCTCTCCCTGACGGTGTTTCTCCTGGTCATCACTGAGACCATCCCGTCCACCTCGCTCGTCATCCCCCTGATCGGAGAGTACCTCCTGTTCACCATGATCTTCGTCACCTTGTCCATCGTCATCACCGTCTTCGTGCTGAACGTGCACTACCGAACCCCGACGACACACACGATGCCGTCCTGGGTGAAGACCGTGTTCCTGAACCTGCTCCCCAGGGTCATGTTCATGGCCAGGCCGAGCAGCAGCGAGGGCGGCGCGCGGAAGCCGAGGCCCCTGTACGGCGCCGAGCTCTCAAATCTGAATTGCTTCAGCCGCGCAGAAGGCAAAGGCTGCAAAGACGGCCCCCCCTGCCGGGACGGGGTGTGCGGCCGCTGCCGCCACCGCAGGATCAAAATCTCCAATTTCAGTGCCAACCTCACGAGAAGCTCCAGTTCCGAATCGGTGGACGCTGTGCTGTCGATCTCTGCTTTGTCACCAGAGATCAGAGAAGCCATCCAAAGTGTCAAGTACATTGCTGAAAATATGAAGGCCCAAAACGAAGCCAAAGAGGTAAGGACGTGGCTATCAATACGCTGGCCATCCATTCGTGATTCAGCAGACATTCATGGGTTCTTTGCGGGGCAAGGTTTAGAGTGGGGCTTAAGAAATTAGACTCCAGGGTCAGCGGCCTGTGGTAAGACAGTTATATGTCCTTGGGCAAGTTGCCTTGACTTTCTGAGCCTGTTTTCTCATCCTTAAAATGGGACGAGAAAGCTCGTAGCATGTGGTGCCCTGAAGTGGGCTGCACCCTGAAAACACCTGATGCCAGGAGAGCAGCGTCGAGGCTGGGAAAGGGCATGGGGCCAGGCGACCTCCAGTTACTATTGGTTAACTGAGGTCAGAGTTTTATTTTTACTTTATTTTTATTTATTTATTTATTTATTTATTTATCGAGACACACGCTCACTCTGTTGTCAGGCTAGAGTGCAGTGGTGCAATCTCGACTCTCTGCATCCTCCACCTGCTGGGTTAAGTGATTCTCCTGCCTCAGCCTCCTGAGTAGCTGGGACTACAGGCATGAGCCCCCATGCCCAGCTAATTTTTCTATTTTTAGTAGTGAGGGCATTTCACCATGTTGGCCAGGATGGCCTTGATCTCTGACCTTGTGATCCACCTGCCTTGGCCTCCCAAAGTGCTGGGATTACAGGTATGAGCCACCGCACCTGGCCAATTTTTATTTATTTATTTTTGAGACAGGGTCCTGCTCTGTTGCCCAGGCTGGAGTGCAGTGGAGCCATCTTGGCTCACTGGAGCCTCTGCCTCCGGGATCAAGCGATTCTCCCACCTCAGTTTCCTGAGTAGCTTGAACTGCAGATGGCCCACCACCATGCCCTAATTTTTTACATTTTTTTGTAGCGATGGGGTTTTGCCATGTTGCCCATGCTGGTCTTAGACTCCTGGACTAAGCTCCCCGGTGAGCATGCCAGTCAGTATCTTCCTCCCTGCTTCATGCCCACCATCCTGGCTTGTGCTCAGTGGCTCACAACTGTAATCCCAGCACTTTAGGAGGCCGAGGCAGGTGGATGGCTTGAGATCATGAGTTCAAGACCAGCCTGGGAAATACGGTGAAACCCCATCTCTAACAGAAATACAAAAATTAGCCAGGCACGGTGGCACGTGCCTGTAGTCCCAGCTACTCAGGAGGCTGAGGTGGGAGGCTCACTGGAGCCCAGGAAGCCAAGGTTACAATGAGCCATGATCATGCCACTGCACTTTAGCCTGGGTGACCCAGTGAGGTCCTTTCTTAAGTTAATTAATTAATTTTAAAAAGAACCATTATCCTGACTTCTTTGATATTGATTAGTTTTACCTAGTTTTTTTCTTTTGTTTTGTTTTGTTTTTTGAGAGGGAGTCTTGCTCTGTCACCCAGGCCAGAGTACAGTGGTACAATCTCTGCTTACTGAAACCTCTGCCTCCCAGGTTCAAGCGATTCTCCTGCCTCAGACTCCCGAGTCGTTAGGATTACAGGCATGTGCGACCATACCCAGCTATTTTTTAGTAGAGACGGGGTTTTGCCATTTTGGCCAGGCTGGTCTTTAACTCTGTCCTCAGGTGATCCGCCCATCTAGGCCTCTCAAAGTGCTGGGATTACAGGTGTGAGCTACTGCGCCTGGCCAGTTTTACCTATTCTTGAGCTTCATATAAATGGAATCACATAGTATATAAACTCTTACGTGTCTGACTCCGTTCATTGAACATAATATCTTGAGGTTTTTGTTTCTGTTTCTTTGTTATTAGTGTGTAATTCTCCACAATATGACTATAATACTATCTTCTGTTTATTTGTTTTACATTTGTTGGACATTTAGTTATTTCTAACTTGAGGCTATTATGAATAAAACTGCTACAAACATTTATGACTTCTGGTGAATGTATGTGCTCATTTCTCCTGGATCTATACCTAGGAGTGGAATTGCTGGATCATTGGCCTCAGCCTCCTGGGTAGCTGGGACTACAGGCGCGTGCCACCACACCCAGCTACATCCTGTATTTTTAGTAGAGAGGGGGTTTCACCATGTTGGCCAGGATGGTCTCGATCTCTTCACCTTGTGATCCACCTGCCTTGGCCTCTCAAAGTGCTGGGATTACAGGTGTGAACCACCGTGCCCAACCTTATTATTATTATTATTTTTAGGTGGAGTTTCACTCTTGTTGCCCAGGCTGGAGTGCAGTGGTGTGATCTCGGCTCACCACAACCTCTGCCTCCCGGGTTCCAGCGATTCTCCTGCCTCGGCCTCCAAAGTAGCAGATTACAGGCATGTGCCACCACACCTGGCCAATTTTTTATTTTTGAGACAGGGTTTGACTACATAGGTCAGGTTGGTCTCAAACTCCTGAATTCAGTTGATCCATGCGCTTCGGCCTCCCAAAGTGCTGGGATTACAGGCATGAGCCATCGTGCCCGGCCCATTTTTTTGACTGAACTTACTTCTGTTTTCTCCATAAACCTTGGGCTTGAACTTAAGAACGGGGAACTCATGTCAAGTACTAAGAACAGGAAAGATTGACACTAAATAATGTCACGTGCCTGGTTATTCCATGTTACCAGGATCACACTCGACGACTTTATGAGAAGCTCTGCTTTAAAATTAAGTGTCTCTGCCTTAAGTTGTTTATCAGCAAGGAGCTAATTACCAGGTAACGTTATCTCTTGACCCACTGTAGGTAATTAATATTGATAAAGTATGTCCGTTTCATTGTAATGGAGCCTCTTTTCTTCAGCTGTGGCAGGCGTACCACAGTGGCTGGGACAGGAGGGAGGCAGCCACAGCCGCCCCTACCTCCTCACCCCCACTCATCAGAGCAACTGTGAGCATGTCTTGTGACCGTAATGGCGCAAAACCTCCAGCTGATCCCAGTAATTTAGCGGAAGAGTCAGGCATTTCTTTAAATTCAGTCAAAGTAGTTGTTGGACATCATAAGCAATTACAAGTAAATGATCAGTGAAAATCTATTTGTCTAATACTGGTAATTTTGCAAACATTCTTTATCCTTCACCTGCTTTAAAAATTATTCACTAAAGGTCGAGATCTAAGTACCCATACTCTATCCTCCTTTGTCAGGCTATTAGAAATTACTTGTATTCTAAAAATTATTTATTAGATACCATACAAGGAGTTAGAGTTTCAGAAGGGCCTAAGGCACAGAGACAGACATATAAAAAACTTACAATTAAAAGAGAGGTCATAAACTTAAATACAAGGCAGATAGATTGGTGAAATGGCCTGAATTCAGCGATAGGGAGTGGTGGGGTCTGTGGCAAACTGACGGCACATGGTCCGTCTCAAGGGGCAGCTACTGCTCACCTCTGGTCATGTTTCCACATGGGCATATGAGCCCATTATTGCTGGATTTTCCAGTTTTTTTTTTTTTTTTCAGAGAAGGCAGAAATCTGGCCAGCAAGCCACCAGATTGTCTATGAGAAAGCAGCACGTGTTGGGGAAAGTGGAGCTGTCGGAAGGATTCCCTTTCCCTGAGTGACTTTTACACAAAGTGTTTCAGAGATATGTTAATTTCCTGCATCTCTGGCTCCAGCTTGGCTGGTTTTAACTGGCCCTGGCTCTGAGGAGCCTAGACTGAAGCCCAGGCTGTTTTCCCAGAGCATCTCCTGCGGGCGCTGGGAGCCTGTCAATGACACACTCTGGCTCCTAAGGTCGGGGAAGTGTTCAGCCTTCCTGGCTGTTCTTTTTTAAAAAAATTGTTCACACCAAGAAGCAGCTTCTCCCCTGCTTCTTGAATCTCCGCCTGGTTCAGCCAGCCTGCCTCCACTCCAGCCTCCACCGTGTCCATCAGGGTGACCCAGAAGTCCAAAGGGTGTCCACTTCTGGTCCCCGGGCCTTCAGCAGCTGCTCATACACAAGTGGGCCCGGTGCCCGCATCGGCTCCTCCAGCTTCTCCTGAGTGGGCAGCAGCAGCTTCCGGGGTGGCCTAGGTGGAGGCTGTGGCGGGACCAGCAGCATGGGCCTGGGCGGTATCACTGCCATCACGATCAACCAGAGCCTGCCGAGGCCCCTTAACCTGGAGGTGGACCCCAGCATCCAGGCTGTGCGCACCCAGGAGAAGCAGCAGATCAAGACCCTCAGCAACAAGTTTGCCTCCTTCACGGACAAGGTGCAGTTCCTGGAGCAGCGGAACAAGGCGCTGGAGACCAAGCGGAGCCTCCAGCCGCAGCAGAAGACGGCTCAGAGCCACGCGGACAACACGTGAGAGAGCTAAGTGGCAACAGCTGAGACTCTGGGCCGGGGAAGCTGAGGCTGGAGGCGGCGCTTGGCAACAGGCAGGCGCTGGTGGGGAGCTTCAGGAACAAGTAGGAGGACGAGGTCAATCAGCGAACGGAGATGAGAGTGAATTTGCCCTCATCGAGAAGGAGGCAGATGGAGCGTCCATGCACAAGGTGGAGCTGGAGTCTCCTGGAAGGGCTGATGACGATGCCGACCTCCTCAGGCAGCTGTGTGACGAGGGGACCCGCGAGCTGCAGCCTGATCTCAGGCGTGGCTGTGGTGCTGTCCACGGACAGCAGCCGCTCCCTGGACACGGACAGCGTCATCGCTGAGGTCAAGGCGGCACGAGGACATCACCAACCTCAGCCGGGCGGAGGCCGAGAGCCTGCACCAGGTCAAGTACGAGGAGCTGCAGACGCCGCCTGGGAAGCACAGGATGACCCGCCGCGTGCAAAGACTGCGATCTCCGAGATGAACCAGGACGTCAAGCGGCTCCAGGCTGAGACTGAGGGTCTCAAAGGCCAGAGGGCTTCCCTGAAGCCGCCGTCACGGATGCTGAGCAGCGCGGGGAGCTGGCCATTACGGATGCCAATGCCAGGCGGTCCGAGCTGGAGGCCGCCCTGCAGCGTGCCAAGCAGTCCATGGCACAGCAGCTGCGTGAGCACCAGGAGCTGATGGATGCCAAGCGGGCCCTGGACTTCGAGCTCACCACCTGCAACCATAATTTACCTACTAAAGGTTTTGAAGGCCCTTGGTCTTATTTAACCGAAATGTCTAAGTTATAGTCAGTGTTAATGGAGAGATGGGTAAGAGGACGGGAGACGTAAGTGGGGAAGGAGTGGCTGCCCCTGACATCCTGCCAGGTGAACAGCCACAGCAGCCCCTCCCAGCCTGCTCTTCCTGCGGCTGCCCATGAGCCCGGGACGGGGCTGCTGAGCAGGGGAGCCCAGGGACCCGGAGGCGCACCTGAGGCTCTGCCGTAGCCCACATCGTTCACATTGGTCATCCCCACAGGCTCACATTTGGTCTTATTAGTCAGGAGTGTCATTAGCAATCATACTTTATGTTCAGAGTCAGGACTAGGATTGGGTTACCAAGTTAGAAAACCGGTTAGGGAGCTGGCTTGTGGTCACACGGAAGCACTCCCTGTTGACAGTCGTGTTGATGGCTGATCACTCGGTGACTGGCACCCTGTAGGAGTCGCTGTCTAGGTCTTAGAAGTGGGCACTGATCCCAGCCAGGATCCTTTGTTTTTTTTTTTAATTTTTTGAGACAGAGTCTCGCTGTGTTGTCCAGGCTGGAGTGTAGAGGCATGATCTCCGTTCACTGCCATCTCCACCTCCTGGGTTCAAGCGATTCTCCTGCCTCAGCCTCCTGAGTAGCTGGGACCGCAGGCACACACCACCACGCCCAGCTAATGTTTGTATTTGTAGTAGAGACACGTTTTCACCATGTTGGCCAGGCTGGTCTCAAACTCCTGACCTCAGGTGATCCGCCCACCTCAGGCTCCCAAAGTGCTGGGATTACAGGCATGAGCCACCCAGCCATGATATCTTCAGCTGGTAATTCTGAGGCTGTTCTACCTTTTTTTTTTTTTTTTCTGTTTGGTTGGGAGATAAAGATATAGGTATAGATATGATTTAATTCATTCCAATTGGAGCCTGGCCCTTGATCAATTATTTGTTAATTTACATGTGTTATAATTACTGTTTAACAGGGTTACAGTTACGCCACATTTTCCATTTACTCCTTTTTTATATCGAACAGGTAATGTGCCACATGTGTTTTATATTTACTCTCTTGTTGCTATTTCTGATTTAAACCCATCTCCTAGTTCCCTTGATCAGTGTCTTATATGTGTCAGTCTATCTTACACCCATCCACTCTCCTTCCCCTCTGACCCCTCCATAGAGTTTCCGCCTTTGGCTGCTCTAGTTACTCCAAGAGCTTCAGTTCAGGACTTTTATGAATCTACTTATTCACGTTGGCCATCCCTTTTTTAAGTCTGCAGTGAACTTTACCAAGTTTACTGATCCTTCACATATATCTTATGGTGTCCCCTGGATTTTTCTTTTTTTAGGAATAAGTTTTTTTTGAAACAGAGCCTTGCTCTGTCACCCATGCTGGAGCGCAGTGGTGCAATCACGGCTCACTGCAGCCCCAGCTTTCTGGGCTCAAGTGATCCTCCCATGTAGCTGGGACTGCTGGTGGGCTCCACCGTGCGTGGCTAATTTTTTAATTTTTTTGTAGAGACAGACTCTATATTGCTCAGGCTGTTCTTGAACTCCTGTGATCAAGCGATCCTCCTGCCTCAGACTTCCAAAGTGCTGGGATTACAGGTGTGAGCCACCACTCCCAGCCAATTCCCTTCTTACAGGCATGCCTTCTCAAGATTCTTTAAGGGTAAACCTTCTGGAGCCTGGAGGCTAAAACATTTATTATGGCTTCACTCTAAAGAGGGAGTTTAGCTGGCTACAAAAACTCTTCAACTAAGGTTAGACACTTCAGCTAGGGTTGAAATTCTCTTCCTTAAATACTTAAATATTGCTCCACGTTCTTTTCACCTGTGTCACTTTGGAAAGTTTTAAGTCTGTCGGGAATGGTGACTCATGCCTGTAATCCCAGCATTTTGGGAGGCCAAGGCAGGCGGATCACCTGAGGTCAGGAGTGTGAGACCAGCCTGGCCAACATGGCGAAACCTGGTCTCCACTAAAAATACAAAATTTAGCTGGGCGTGGTGGCAAGGGCCTGTAATCCCAGCTACTTGGGAGGCTGAGACAGGAGAATCACTTGAACCCGGGAGGTGGAGGTTGCAGTGAGCCAAGATGGTACCATTGCACTCCAGCCTGGGGAAAAAAAAAAAAGTTTTAAGTGAGTCTGAGTGTTGGTCCTTTTTGAATAATGGGTTCTGCCTCGGAGCTATTCGAATTTTCTATTTGTAGGGAATGTCTGGGTAGGTCTCTCCCAATCTGCTTGGCACTGGTATGAGCCATTTCATTCTGAAGTTGCCGTCTTTAATTCTGAGAGATTCCAACTTCGGATTTCTGTAGAGTCCTTCCCACCCCTCCTTTCTCTTCCCTGAGCCCCTGTTGCACTGACCTGGATACATCGGCGTCTCTTGTGTTGTCCATTTCTCATCTCCTCAGTACTTTTCACCTCTCCCAGGAGAGCCACAGTCTCTCCTCCCACCTCTCAGTTACCCCATGTCCTGAGTTCTTGATCATAACTTCTCTATTTTTCACACCTGTTATTTCCACTCGGTTCTTCTGTAAAACTGAGTGTTCCTTAGTTTCTAATAGTCTCTGATATCTTATGTTTATTTTAAATCTATGAATTTCATTTTAAATAACTGAGTTGGTATATTTGGGGCCTGTAACCTCACTTTTTCCTGGGGGGTCAGCCACCCTTTCTGAATTGTGTTTGGGGAGGGGCTGAAATTCAGACTTTCAGATGCAGAGGGTCTACACCGCCACAAACTCAGCTAGATCACCTTCCAGGGGTGCTGCCTTCCCTCCAGATGGCCTCGTCCCTCAAGGAATGTCTCATGACCTCCCTGGCTCTGATCTCCTCCAAGTCCCTCCTGTTGGACTGAAGCTGTTTGGTCCTTGATGTGTGGAACTTCAGTCCTAGCTGAAGAGTTTTTGTATCCAGCTTCTGTCTCTCTGAAGTGAGGCTACGGCCAGGCACAGCGGCTCACACCTGTAATCCCAGCACTTTGCATTGCCAAAGCAGGACGATTGCTTGAGGCTAGGAGTTCAAGACCAGCCTGGCCAACATAGTGAGACCTCATCTCTTAAAAATAATAATAATAATAAATTAAAATAAAAGTGAGGGGCTGGGCATGGTGCCTCATGCCTGTAATCTCAGCACTTTGGAAGGCTGAGGTGGGTAGATCGCTTGAGCTCCGGAGTTCAAGGCCAGCCTGGGCAACATGGCAAAACCCTATCTCTATCAAAATAAATAAATAAAGTAAAAGTGAGGCTGCAATAAAATTTTTAGCCTTTTTAAAAATTTCTTTGATAGGGCCTTGCTCTGCCACCCACATTGGAGTGCAGTGGAGTTATCATAGCTCACTGTAGCCTCTAACTCCTGGGCTCAAGCAATCCTACAACCTCAGCCTCTCAAATAGGTGGGGCTACAGGTGTGTGTCACTGCACCCGGCTAATTTTTTTTCTTAATTTGAAGAGACAGGGTCTCACTGTATTGCCCAGGCTGGTCTTAAACTCATGGACTCAAACAGTTTTCCTGCCTTGGCCTCCCAAAGTGCTAGGATTAAAGGTGTGAACCACCACACCTGGCCTTTTTAGCCTTTGGAAAAACATTTATCCATAAACATTCTTAAGAAGGCATGCCAAAGGCCGGGCATGGTGGCTCATGCCTGTAATCCTCGCACTTTGGGAGGCCGAGGCAGGCGGATCACAAGGTCAAGAGATCGAGACCATCCCGGCCAACATGGTGAAACCCCGTCTCTACTAAAAATACCAAAAAAAAAAAAATTAGCCAGGCTTGGTGGTGCGCGCCTGTAATCCCAGATACTCAAGAGGCTGGGGCGGAAGAATCGCTTGAACCGGGAGGCGGAGGTTTCCGTGAGCAGAGGTTGCGACGTTGCACTCCATTCTAATGACAGAGCAAGACTCCGTATCAAAAAAAAAAAAAAAAAGGCATGACAATAAGAAGAGAAATAAATCAGGGGGCTACAAGGTGGGGGAGGAAAGCCTCGGTCTCCACCAGCCAATGGGCAGCTCAGTTCTGCTTTTCCTTTTGGCCAGGCTCTGCTGGGCTCGCGAGGGACCCCCTGAACCTGCATCTCTGGGCTGGGCGTGTCAGACTAAAGAGGCAAAGAGGCTGGGGAACAAAGATCTCTCCCTAGCCGTCCCCTCTACCAAGCCCCTCCCCCTGCTCAGGGCTGCCACCCCCAGTCCAGGTAACCTTGTCCTGGCTGCACCTTCCTGGTTTCTGGGTCTTAAAAGTAGTCTTCTCTTGCTTCTGTGCCAGCTCCCAGTTTGGGCTACTTTGCCATAAACATTCATCTATTTGTGACTCATCAGAAAATACACAAAGCTTTAAAGACTTTAGAAGTTAGATATAAGCCAGGCACAGTGGCTCATGCCTGTAATCCAACACTTTGGGGGGCCAAGGCAGGAGGATCACTTGAGCCCAGGAGTTCAAAACCTCCCTGGGCCACTAAGGGAAACCCTGTCTCTATAGATAATTAAAAAATCAGGCCAGGCGCGGTGATTCAAATCTATAATCCTAGCATTTTGGGAGGCTGAGGTGGGTGGATCACCTGAGGTTGGGAGTTCAAGAGCAGCCTGGCCAACATGATGAAACCCCATCTCTACTAAAAATACAATACATTAGCCAGGGGGTGGTGGCATGTGCCTGTAACCCTGTAACCCCTGCTACCTGGGAGGCTGAGGCATGAGAATCACTTGAACCTGGGAGGCAGAGGTTACAGTGAGCCAAGATTGTGCCACTGCACTCCAGCCTGGGTGACAGAGTGGACTCCGTCACACACACACACACACACACAAGTGTAGTGGCATGCACCTATAGTTCCAGCTACTCAGGGAGCTGAGTGGGGAAAATTACTTGAGCCCAGGAAGTTGAGGTTGCAGTAAGCCACGATCGCTCCCCTGCACTCCAGCCTGGGCAACAAAGCGAGACCCTGTCTCAAAAAAAAAAAAAAAAAAAAAAAAATTGAATATAAAGTTTCTGTCCAGCTAGCTCTTTCCGCAGCACAATTTATATTCATGTGTAAGACCCAAGTCTCATCTTTCCTCATGAGACTTGAGTAAGGGTCATCTTACAGACCCACATTAGTATCACTAGGCTCCATTCATTCAGGACTCTGTTCAGATACAGCCTGCTGAGGGAGGTACTGTTCTTATCCCCATTTTACAGATGAGGAAATTGAGGCTAAGAGCAGTCACGGAATTGACCCAGGTTCTCACAGCTTGAAAGGAGCAGAGCTGGGATTCTCATCAGTTTGTCTCCAAGTCTCTGCTTTCCCACCCCTCTGCCTCCTAGAGCCTTAGGAGGTGGCCAGTAAGGGGTGGGCAAGAATCTCACATCCCAAGGTGTATTTGAAGCACACAGAAACCAGTCTTAGGAATTCAAACAAAGTACCTTATGGAAAATACAGCATCATCATTCTAATTTTCCCCATGATGATAGTGTTACCAAGGGGACACATTTACTCCAGCTCACAGTGGCAACATAAAATCTTCCTCTCCCAGCCCATTTCAGTAGACTTAAATTAATAAATTACATGCCGCCTCTTTTTTATGTGATTATTGCTTCAAAATCAGCTGATTCATGGGTTCTCTCCTTCTCAATTCAATTATGGCTTCTTTGCTTTCTGAATTGTCTAGGAGTATAATTACCATACAATTTTCCTTCCTATTTCAAGCCTAAATTGAAGCTGTATTATATACAATTGGTATTGCTTTTCCTCCTACATTTTACATCATTATCAGCAATCATTTCTGACATTCAGCCTGCTGCACAGTATTCCATGATACTTCGGCCTTACAAGTAAAAATGACTTCTGAGCACGTAGGCATCATGGAGAGGGCAGCGGGAAGGAACGAGTGATGAGGATGGACTTGCCCTGATGTGCTTATCTCAGTTTTGGAACAGATATTATAAAGAAATTTATTTTGTTGTTTTTGAGGCAGGGTCTCGCTCTGTTGCCCAGGCTGGAGCGCAGTGGTGTGATCTCGGCTCACTGCAACCTCTGCCTCCCAGGTTCAAGAATTTCTCATTCTCGAACTTCAGCCTCCCAAGTAGCTAGCATTACAGGCATGTGCCACCACTCCTGGCCAATTTTTGTATTTTTAGTAGAGATGGGGTTTCACCATGTTGGCCAGGCTGGTCTCAAACTCCTGACCTCAGGTGATCTCAGAATCCCAAAGTGCTGGGATTACAGGCATAAGCCACTGCGGCCAGCTGGAAATTTCTATCTACAGCTGGATAAGTAGTACTTTGAAACAAGGGTAGATTATGTTGGACTATATTAGCCATTCTAACCAAGGCACAGAATCCTTCCACGGGAGCCTAAGTAACTAGTTTCACTAACTTTATAAAATTCGAATTCAATTTAGAAAAACTAGGTTATGCGTATATTAGGAAACTTCTGATTTCAAACAGATCTAACAAGACAAATCTTTTATACCTCTTTCTCTCCTGCATAAAGAGAAACTTGAGAATGGCAGATTTCCTCAGACTATATCAATTAGGGGGAAAAAAGGCTTATTACATATAGAGACAAATGACTTCTACTACTGCAACAGATCTATTAAATCTTCAGTACTGAGAATGTATTCATTTTGCCTTTCCCTCCACGTTTTTTCTTATCATTTTGTTTTGTTTTGCAGATTCAAGATGATTGGAAGTACGTTGCCATGGTGATTGATCGCATTTTTCTGTGGGTTTTCACCCTGGTGTGCATTCTAGGGACAGCCGGGTTGTTTCTGCAACCCCTGATGGCGAGGGAAGACGCGTAAGCACTGAGCTGTGTGCCCGCCTGCGAGACTTCCTCGCGTCCCTCCAGGAGGAGGCTGCTTCTCAGTAGGAATGTGCTTTCTGTTTTCATGCCACCGGCTTTGTTTACGGCGTTTCAAGGTGTACTTATTTTCCAGTTGTCTTGGTTTTCGTCAAAAAAAGAATCATGCAGAAAAAATGTCAAGAGTATTTATTATGGATAAATGAACATTTAGCCTTCTTAGTATGGTAAAGAGATGTCAAAATGTGATTATTCTACGTGATGTCGTATGCTGTGCTGTGGAACATACATATAAAAGTTTCCTTTTTTTAGTTGTTGAGACATAACTGGATAGAAAAATGCTGTTCAGAAATATGAAAAGTCATTCACTTCAGTATCACTACAGATCGCCCGGTGATTCTTCTTAGTTAGCTCATAATCTCTTTGGAGTTTTATACTAACTCAGCAATCCTACACTGTTACCCATTTCTTACAATGCACTTCTCATTCTTTACTGGATCTAAAGGCTGTGCTTCCATTTCAGAGAGCTTCAGCTATTTCTCTTGCATAATTCTAAATTATACAATGAGAAATCATGCCTAGTTGTTCATTATTAATAAATTGTCTTAGTATACCGTAAACTGGGTGGCTTATAAACAACAGAAATTTATTTCTGAGTTTGGGACGTTGGGAGGTCCGAAGGCAAGGCATCAGTAAATTTGGTGTCTGGTGAGGCTCCTCTTCCCCAGAGGGTGCCTTCTGGCTGTGTCCTCACATGACTGAAGGAACTAGCTGGCTCTGTGGGGTCTATTTTACAAGGGCACTAACCTCATTCATGAGGGCAGAGCCCTCATGGCCTAAACACCTCTCCAAGGCCCCACCTCCTACCTAAGACAATCACTCTGGATTAGGTTTCAACATACGAATTTGGAGAGGACACATTCAGACCATAGCATGGACCTTTAGAACAGGGGTTCTCAGCCTTAGCACTATGGACATTTTGGGCTGGATAAGTACGTGTTGGGACAAAGTGGGGGTATCCTAGCAGTACCATGGCCTCAACCCACTAGAAGCCAATAACATACCCTACTTCTTCACCAGTTATGATAACCAAGAATGTCTCCATTGTTAAATGGAGGCATATCTGCCCATGGTTGAGAAACATTGCTTTAGACAAATTATTAAGAAAGAATATCACATACTATGCTTCTGAATCTTAACATGATCATTGTCACTGACAGATGATTCACAGAGACTGTTTGAATCTTGTCTCACTAGTTATGTTTTTCCCATACAAAAATAAAATGGACAGAATTGCAGCCCACTGTGACTCATGTTTCAATAAGTCAAAAGGAAGATGTCAATAAAGTTTATTTATGTAGGCCAGGTGCGGTGGCTCATGCCTGTAATCCCAGTACTTTGGGAGACAGAGGCAGGCAGATCACAGGGTCAAGAGTTCGAGACTAGCCTGACCAATATGGTGAAACCCTGTGTCTACTAAAAATACAAACAAACAAACAAACAAAAAATTAACCGGGTGTGGTGGCATGCGCCTGTAATCCCAGCTACTCTGGAGGCTGAGGCAGGAGAACTGCTTGAACCCAGAAGGCGGAGGTTGCAATGAGCCGAGATCGTGCCACTGCGCTCCAGGCTGGGCGACAAAGTGAGACTTTGTCTCAAAAAAAATTTATTTATGTATAAAAATCTGAAGTAACAGCAATGGGAGTGTAAGAAGGATCAGGGATGTATGCAAGCTAAGGTAGCTAGCAATTTAAATTCATCACACTAGGCTTTCACTCAGTAAATGGCATTAAACACCTGCCTACAATAAAATGCAAATTAGACAAGGTCTCCTCTGCCTTCCAAAGAGCGTTAGCTGCCGATTGGAATACCGTCTTCAATCCTGGAAGATTATTTTCTCACGGAATCCTTTAAACCTGAATATGTTTTTTTATTGATTTTATTTTTTGAGATGGCGTTTCACTCTTGTTGCCCAGGCTGGAGTACAATGGTGCAATCTCAGCTCACTGCAACCTCCGCCTCCTGAGTTCCAGCGATGCTCCTGCCTCAGTCTCCTGAGTAGCTGGGACTACAGGCACCTGATACCACACCTGGCTAATTTTTTATATTTTTAGTAGAAATGGGGTTTCACCATGTTGGCCAGGCCGGTCTCGAACACCTAACCTCAGGTGATCCATCTGCCTCGGCTTTCCAAAGTGCTGGTATTACAGGTGTGAGCCATTGTGCCCAGCCCTAAATATGTTTTTCTAAATGGGTTCATGTAATTGTAGCGCACTGACTGTTCTAAGATCATGGATAAAGAGATACCACCACAGTTTACATGGAAGATGGTTCTATTAATCGTGCAAAATGTGGATAAAAGGGTTTAAATTAATGTTAAGGATATGCTACTGGGTGTCCACAGGAGTTGCTAATGTATGACTTCACAGTGGAAGGCAAGCTACAAAAATAGTTAACACAATAATTATTCAGTTTAAGGATCTAAAGAATTAAGCAAGCCTTAAGGGAGTTCCCAGTTCCTGTTTTTCATTTATTTTAAAAATGTTTGTTATGGAAAAGCTGCATCACATTAAGTAATTATATCAAGCAGTCAGCTTTTTAAATATAGCAGTATAATATTAAAGATTAGCTGTTACTCAGTGAGTACAGGGAAGTGTATGTACGTTTACCAAATGCAGAAACGTTTTAAAATCAGTCTTCAAATACAACTGGAATTTTCCAGCCAGTCAAAGGATGAGCTTTACTGTTGATTATAAATTAGTGTTCTTCGCCAGGGTACAAATACTAGATTTTTCACTAGGACAGTCTGGATAATATTTTGCTGCTATTTTTAGAAGATCAAATGTTATCTCATCAGTTATTCATTCATACAGGCAACCGTTCCAATGGATCATCTATTAACGCATATTGAGGTTAGCAACTATTAATCTGTTGAAGCTGGCATCATATTTAACACATAACTTACATTTTCATCATTTTGTAGATGCATGAAGATATATGTGTGTTAACTAAATGTATACTTCAGTCCCTTGGGAGGCTTCACTTATTTGCATTTCCAATATGAACTGGTATTATTATATTTGCCCATTTATAAATTACAGGAGCAAAAAGCCCGAGAGATCCAACGACTGAAACGAAAAGAAAAGTCCACAGAAACATCCGATCAAGAACCTGGGCTATGAATTTCCAATCTTCCACAACCTGTTATGAAAAAAATAAAAGCACATTAAACAGTTGTAAATTCTGTACATATTTTAAGATATAACAAACACGCTGAGTTAGAAGCCAAACAGTCTCTGCCCCCCGTTACTGCCTCTAACTGAGAAGTGACCCTATACTCAGTTCAGGGACAGACACTAGCCTGATGGTCCATTACAGATATAAGCTTTAAAAGAGACTACAAAATTTGTTCACATCAACTTGTAATCTATTACAAGTGGTCTAGTTCGATAATTTTAAAACAAAAATTAAAATAGACTACTTGGATATTTTACAATAAACTTAAAAAAATTATTCTTACTATACAGTTATTCTTGCTACTTATTCTTGCCCAGTAGTGTTTACTTATTTTAATATTTTGAGAGACTCTACCCTGAGGTTAATTTCATGCCAAATTAAAAGTTCATTCAGAGGCCGGGTGCGGTGGCTCACATCTGTAATCGCAGCCCTTTGGGAGGCCAAGGCGGGTGGATCACTTGAGGTCAGGAGTTCGAAACCAGCCTGTCCAACATGGCGAAACCCCGTCCCTACTTAAAATACAAAATATTAGTCAGGTGTGGTGGCGGGTGCCTGTAATCCCAGCTACTTGGGAGGCTGAGGCAGGAGAATCACTTGAACCTGGGAAGCGGAGGTTGTAGTGAGCCAAGATCGTGCCATTGCACTCCAGCCTGGGCAACAATAGCAAAATTCCATCTCAAAAAAAAAAAAAAAAAAAAAAAAAAGTTTGTTCAGAATAATGCACATTAGAAAGCTGTTCATCTTCCCCACATACGCACTTTATTATTTTTGGATTTCCTGGGGACCACTTCAGTCTAATTTCATGGGCACAGACCAGTCTTCCCTGGAGCCAGCTTTAGTAGAGAGCTGGTTCAGCCTGTCAGAGCCACCACAAGGAAAGAGCAGGCTGAGCCGGGCCACTGAGCAGCAGGGACCCCCTTTCTACAGGGCCATTTCTTTGACCATGGGTGAGCTTCTGTGAAGGATGGTGTCCTCTATAAGAATTATGCTTCAAGGGGTAGGATAATTTAGAATTTAGGGCATTGTAAACACTCCATCACTTCTCTGCTTCCAAGTTTTCCTCTGAAAATAAAACCCACCTCCCTGGTCCTAGTAGTATGAGCCATGACCCTTTTGCACAATACTTTGAAGACATTTATTAAATTCCATCTCAGTTTAAACCATTATCTAACAAATATATGTACTTTTAAAAACTTAATTGATAGCTCCAAACCTTATGAACTAATTTAATTATGCTACCACCAAATAGATACTTCACAAATCCAGAGCATTAAAAGTTTTTAGACGGGCGCACCAAAGTCTCAGCGGTCTCCATGAAAAGAACTTATGCATGTGAACAAATACCACGTTTTCCAAAAACCTACTGAAATAAATAAATAGTATAAGGAAGGAATGTCTTATTGAAATTAAATCATTCAAATATGAGCAAAAATCAAAGTTTTAAAAAATATATACATCAAATGCCCCTTTTTGGGGGAAAGGCTGTTATTTCGCCAAATTCATTCTCTCTCCTCATACCTGATGGAAAGTTTTCCATTTAAAGTAGCTTTAGAAATTATAATTAACAATTTTAATGTACATTCAATTATGAAAATGTTACTAGAGTCACAGGTTTAAAATAATACACCATAGAAAGAAAGCAGTGACAAGACTGAAATCTTACACATTTTAAAAGAAAATGCAGCCGGGCGCGGTGGCTCAAGCCTTGAATCCCAGCACTTTGGGAGGCCGAGGCGGGTGGATCACGAGGTCGAGAGATCGAGACCATCCTGGTCAACATGGTGAAACCCCGTCTCTACTAAAGGTGCAAAAAATTAGCTGGGCATGGTGGTGCGTGCCTGTAATCCCAGCTACTCCGGAGGCTGAGGCAGGAGAATTGTCTGAGCCCAGGAGGCGGAGGTTGCGGTGAGCCGAGATCGCGCCATGGCACTGCAGCCTGGGTAACAAGAGCGAAACTCTGTCTCAAAAAAAAAAAAAAAAAAAAAAAAAAAAAAAAAAAAAAAAATTTATCTTTGCCGGGCGCGGTGGCTCAAGCCTGTAATCCCAGCACTTTGGGAGGCCGAGGCGGGTGGATCACGAGGTCAAGAGATCGAGACCATCCTGGTCAACATGGTGAAACCCCGTCTCTACTAATGGTGCAAAAAATTAGCTGAGCATGGTGGCGCGTGCCTGTAATCCCAGCTACTCCGGAGGCTGAGGCAGGAGAATTGCCTGAACCCAGGAGGCGGAGGTTGCGGTGAGCTGAGATCGCGCCATTGCACTCCAGCCTGGGTAACAAGAGCGAAACTCCGTCTCAAAAAAAAAAAAAAAAAAAAAAAAAAAAAAGAAAATGCAGGCCAATATGATCGCCTTAGTAAAATTGTATTCATGTTCAATTCTTGCATTTCAAATACTAACCTTAAATAAGGAGACAGAGTTATTTTTCTATAAAAAATTTTAAGCAGATGTTTGATTTTAGGCGAATTAAGCACAGTAAACACTACTACTAAGCTTCATATGAATCCTCTGATATATAATACATAACACATAATAATACCTTCTCTTAATTTCCCTAACATTCTCTTATAAATGAACAAAAAGATTCATTTTAGAAAAATATATTGGCTATATTTATAAATCTCACATTAGGTTCATTCTTTAAAATAACTTTTTTTTTTTTTTTTTTTGAGATGGAGCCTCACTCTGTCACCCAGGCTGGAGTGCAATGATGCGATCCTGGTTCACTGCAACCTCCACCTCCTGGGTTCAAGTGATTCTACTGCCTCAGCCTCCCGAGAAGCTGGGACTACAGGCATGTGCCACCATGCCCAGCTAATTTTTTTGCATTTTCAGTAGAGACAGGGTTTCACCACGTTGGTTAGGTTGGTCTCGAACTCCTGACCTCAAATGATCTGCCCTCCTTGGCTTCCCAAAGTGCTAGAATTACAGGTGTGAAGCCACTGTGCCCGCCCTAAAAGAACTTTTGATAACTGCATTAACTATTGTAACCTTGTTCTGCCTACAGATTATCACAATTTAGAAACAGAGTTACTGAAGACAAAATTAAAACAGTTCACCCACTGCCCTCACCCCCCAAAATTAAAACAATTCATTATGTCAGAGCCAAGAAATATGGCAGGATTATATTATTCCTTAGAATATATAACACGAAATTTTCTTTGCAGTCATCCAAGATGCTGATGAGGGAAGCGGAGAAGTGAGATTTGTGTAGATGCCCCATTTTGCACGTGTTTTAATGGAAACAAACCTTAGTAAAGCTCTTTTATAGAAAATTCTGTCAACAGGTCTGGCCCTCCATCTATGCTTAGCCTTACTTAAGGGTCACGCTTTTTACTCTGCCAAAAGAAATAAAAGTAACTTCTGAACTTAGAACGGAAGCAGATCTGCGTTTGCAAACACAAGTCACAGACCTCACGGACAGCATTTTCCTTCACGATGTGTCTTGTAATGTAGCGAATAGAATCGAGTGCAGCTTCCATTGTGTTTCTAGAAGATTCTGGTCCACCACCACTCCCAGTTTGCTCCTTCGGAGTGAAGTACCTATCCGCATGACTTCGCATGCAAAGCAGTTTGGGAAGCTTGTGAAGAAATATCTTGCGCACCCAAGGTGCCATGGCGTTATGTGTGGAGGAAGAACGGTGATGAATGTTGATAGCGAAGACGGTCACCATAATTGACAGTGTCACAAAAATCATGGTAAATACCAGATACTCTCCAATCAGAGGTATGACTTTTGAAGATGAGGGTATGATCTCTTCAATAACCAGCAGGAAGACAGTCAAAGAGACAAGAACGGACGTGCAGAGACAAATCTTTTCACCTTCATTTGAAGGAAGATAGAAGACAAGCACAGTTAAAAATGAGAGCCCGATACAGGGTATGATAAGAAACAAGGTATAAAAGAGAGGCAGGCGCTTGATTACGAATGAGTACGTGACGTGCGGATACCAACAACAGCTGTCGGTTCGGTTCCCTTTGCTCCCCGTGGCGCTCACAATCTCCCATTCTCCATTATCAAAAAAATCTCTCTTGTCTACATCTTGGTCCTCTAGAATTATATCAACCTGCGATCCATCGTAAGTCCAAGAGCCAAATTTCATGGAGCAGTTCTGAAGGTCAAATGGGAAAAACGTGACATCGATGGTACAGGAACTTTTGTAGTTTGCTGGTGGAGTCCAGGTGACAGTGCCATTGTACCTGATGACTGTTTTCGTACTGGTCCCTTCAAAACGTCCGTCTGCGCTAAAATACACACATACACAATCACAACGCACCATGAACTGTATTAATAGAAACCTAATATAAAAGCAGACCTATCACCGATTGCATGAAATAATTTTTAAGTCACCATACTTCAGATAAGATATACCTGCTACGCGTAGGGGACCCTCCTCTAGGAATTTCTTCCTTAAATGTCTAACTCTACTAGAACTGAACCCCATCTTCTGCAAATACTCCAGGACTGACGAATCTCTATTTCACAGAAGCCTGAGATTCTACTGGTTGAAAGGATCTCACCTTACAAAATAGACTCAGGCTATTTACACAATGGGCATGCATACAGCCAAAACCTGAATCCACATTCCTAGACTCGTTGCACAGTGCTCTTCCTCCTTCATCACAAATACTGGCCGCTTTTTACTTTGATGGGAAAAGACCATCAACACCAAGCTAGGCATGACCCTGAAAAGCAGCTGTGCCTCTCAAGCTCTCCCACCAAGTGAATTCATATACTGGAGAAGTCAAGCAGGAAAGCACGCCACCAACATAAGATTTCTTTAAAGTATTGTTCTTTGTCTTCAAATTCATGTGGTTTTTGCTCACCGTTCTGTGATATATCCATGTTTAATACAAAAATGTTTTCAATTACTGAAAATGAAATGATGCTCCAAGAAGCTGCATCCTGTGTCCTTACAAGCTTTGTTCATTTCTTAAGAAGCACGGAGGTAAAGGGTGTCAGAAGATTAAAGATATTTTTGTGTAGCAGTTGCTCTGTCCTCAGGCCAAACACCTTCTTTCAAATCAGACAAAATGCTTTAAGATTAGCACAAATTCCTAGCTTTGCCCAGGAGTGGTCTTAGAAAAAAAAAAGGTACTCAGAACTATCCTCTCCCTAAGTTAAAAAAAAAAAATCTTCAAACACACCTAGGTAGGATGCCTCTGAATTAATAATTAACCCAGGATTCCTCATTGTGAGAAAACGATATAGCATTTAAACACAATTAGAAGGATGCATATTTGACATGAAATATGACCTCAATAATGTAAAAAGATACCCAAACAATCTAGAGTCCACCAAATATGTACTCTAGTAAATCAAGGGAAAATGCCACCATTAGTCCCCTTGGTGTGATCCCCTATGCTGCCCGCATGCGAGCTCTGTGATCGTGGGCAAGAACCACCATCATAAACCTCTGTTTCCTCATCTGTAAACATGTCATCACACCCAGCACATGCGGTCATGTCATTTGATTTTTACATCTCAACAATTTTCAAAAGGGAGAAAAATTATTAGTGCCTAATAGTAGTATATATGTTTTATTTCAAAAATATGAAACTATATTTAGAATATAACTTACTTATCAAACAAAACGATGTCGGGTGTCCAGACAGAGTCTGAAGGGACACGTATAACTTTTATTCCACCATAGTCCTCAGGGTTCCATCTTAATTTTACATCTATCCATTCCTTTAAAACAAAGAAATCTGCCTCAATTTCAGTAAAAGTAATAATCAGAAGTATTGAATGCTACACTTTTTTGTCACATCAGAAATTGTGGACGTGAGATCATCTCTACCCCTGCTAGAGAACACTCACCTCCCTGTCTGTCTTCTTATGGACACCAGATCACCCTGTCCTCTCTGGTGGTGGTTCTCACCGTGGTCCGTGTGAGACACAGGCAAGAACCAGAGCCAGATGTGTTCACGGCTCTGCTCAGCACCTCATCTCCCACCAAATGATTACATCCAGGCCTTGAAGTCACAGGCACTTCACATCCAGGTTCAAGGGAACCATTCTTTTTTCCAGACATATTGCCACCCAATTTGGCTGTCCTGGTCCATGCAAATGGGAGTTGGATTTATGGCACATTCTGCATATTTCAACACCTTGCCCTGGCTCCACACAGTTACAATTCTGTGATCAACAGGGGCTGTACCCTGAGAAAAGTGTATCTGCCTTTCAGGAGTTTGGAGTTAGAGATAATAAAGGAAAAACAAAAGGAAGCGCTCAGTAGCAGTTAGGACATATGTATGGTGGCCCAGAAAAGAACAGAACTCCTTTATATAAAAGGGACTGTCTACATAAAAATAATTCATTTCATTCTTGCCCACTTCCCCCTCAGAGTCAGAATCATTGCAGTGGCCTATAAGCAGCTGCTACTCCACCAGCCTCTTCTTGCTCATCTGATCCCGTCTCCTACACCTGCCCTCCCCAATGGCTCTCTCACCACTAGCCACACTGGTGGCCTTGCAACTGCTTAAACACACGAGGCGCACAGCAGCCTCAGAAGCTGTGCACTTACAGGTCCTGCTGCCGGAACGCTCCTCCGCAGATCCACGTGTGGCTTGCTTCCTCTCCTCCAAGCCTTTGTTCAGACACTATCTTCTCCATGCTGCTTTCTCTGACCACCGTCTTTATAAGTACACACCTCCAATACTCCCTAGTTTCTTTCCCAGTGTGTTTTCCCCCAAGCTTATCAGCTTCTAAGGTAATACACAACTTGTCTTTCCCCCACTAGGATGAAGTTCCATGAGGGCAGGTGATGCGGTTTGGCTTGTCCCCACGCCAGTCTCATCTTGAATTGTAGCCTCCATAATCCCCACATGTTGTAGGAGAGACCCAGTGAGAGGCAATTGTATCACGGCGGTGGGTTTTCCCTGTGCTGGTCTCGTTATAGTAAGTCTCACGAGATCTGATGGTTTCATAAAGGGCAGTTCCCCTGCACACGCTCTCTCGCCTGGTGCTGTGTAAGACGTGCCTTTGCTCATCCTATGCCTTCCACCATCATTGTGAGGCCTCCCCAGCCGCATTGAACTGTGAGTCCACTAAAACTCTTTCCTTTACAAATTACCCAGCCCTTATGGCAGTATGAGAACAGACGAATACAGCACAGTTTTTTGTCTGTTTTGTTCACTGCTGTTTCCCCGGTGCCCATAACAGTGGATGGCACGTAGTAGGCACTCCAAAAAATATTGGCTGAATAAATAAAAGAACTCCATCTACCCTCATCTTTCTGTATCCTGCACATCCACCAAGGCCACATATTCACGTATTCATTCATAGTCACAAACATCCATATTCTTGTCTTTCTGCTATGAGACCTATAACAAAAATAGGTATCCCAGTCACTCCTTGGGTGCCTGTTTGAATTTTATACATACCTGTTTCAACCAGACATTTGTTGTCATTAACTGATTTTTCTCATCCTTAAAAAAATAAACATTTAAATAAGGTTATTTCAATTACAGAAACAATTCTTTAATAAACTTCACATTGTTATATAAACATTCTTCTCATAGTACCCACATTTGGTTCATCAGTCTAGTTCTCTAGAAAGCTAGGATCTTTCTTCCAGCCTAATTTCACATTATTCCTTTCAACACACTCTATTTCAGATAAACTACACTGAAACATACCTTTGGCATTTTTACATTTAACATTCATCAACCCAACTACTACGCTTCCTCAAATTTAAGATCCAGTCTAAGATATAAGCACTGTGTTATTTTATGTGCATAGCACTAAGAGGGGGAGAAAGGCTGTCCACAAATTGCAAGCTGCCATGAATTTAACACACATCATGATTTCAGAGGTGTTAAAATGCAGAAAAGTGTGCTTCCTAGAATCAGTGAGACCCAGTATTTCTGTACATTCCTGAGGGACATCTCTTACGGTCATTTGCCTCTACTGAAGCAAGAATCTGAATCTCCTTGTAGATCTACTATATAGAAATAATCCTGGGGGCTGGGTGCAGTGGCTCACGCCTGTAATCTCAGCACTTTGGGAGGCCAAGGAGGGACGGATCACTTGAGGGCAGGAGTTCGAGACCAACCAGGCCAACATGATGAAACCGCATCTCCACTGAAAACAAATACTACAAAAAATTAGCCAGGTGTGATGGCACATGCCTATAATCCCAGCTATTCAGGAGGCTGAGGCACAAGAACTGTTTGAACCCGGGAGGCCAAGGTTGCAGTGAGCCAAGATCATGCCACGGCACTCCAGCCTGGGCAACGGAGCGAGACTCCATCTGAAGAAAAAAAAAAAAAGAAAAAGAAAAAGAAAAAATATTGAGGTCACAGCCTTGCATGCCAATTTCATAAAGCTTTTGGCGCCTACTTTTTTTATAGAGAACTGGAGATCCCTGGTACTTCTCACTTACATATCTCTGCTCTCGTGTCTTTGCTATGCCAGTCCTTTACCAAATATTCAAGGTCTAATTAAAGTATGGTTCTTCCATTAAATTTTATTAAATATCATGGAGCCAGGAGAATCAATAAAAGATCCATAATCACCAGCCACAAATATATTATGTATAGGATACAATGCTATGCACAGAGGCTCACAGAAGTATGAGGCAGTTGGGGAGACGGCAGAGGTTAAATAAATATTAATCGCTCAGCTAACTGGAGGTGACCCATTCCTTATCCCATCCCAACAACAGGCAAGTGACCCAGGACAAAGGAATAGACCAGAAGGAAGCATACCCCTGGGGATGCAGGCAGCTCTGTGAGGTCCCTGCATGGGGAGAATGAGTATGGGGAAATACAGCATGGCCACCTCTCTGACAGTGCAGTTCCAAAGACCAATTTTCCATGATTAAAATGCTGTAGTTTTTGGATACAGAAACTGGCCCAGTGGGGCAACTTGCCTGAAGTCACACCACCAATTAGTGGTAGAACTGATTTTAGAACTCAAACTTCCTAAATCTAAACCTCACCTCACCAACTCTATTGTCCGCCCCAGTCACACACCATCCAACATAACTGCTGATCCCTGTATCTGAATATGCCTGTTAGGCAAAAGTTCTAAACAGAGGCATTTATAAGTAGGAAAGTTCTGGTAAACATATTACCCATGATGGGCAGTAGGTCATCTTAGAGAATCTAATGAAAATTATAGGCCCTTTCCCTAGAAAAATGTGCACGCGCACATAAATTCGGCTCCCAGCAATATTTAGCATTTTCAACAATGACACGGATAAAAGAATAATCCATAGGTTCTCAAATGGTTCCAAAGATGTGGTGGTCAGCCATTACTGTAAGGGATACCGGCTCATTTAATGTAACCTCAAATGCCTCCCAAGCATCTATAACGTGCTCAGCACAATGGACGGTGCAACAAAAATGAAACTGAGGATGGACAAATGTACGATGACCCCCAGGAGGAAACCACAAATAAATGGAAAAACGTTAACTACACGCATAAATACAGCAGGAGAGTTTCGGGGATAATACTGTTTTAAAAAAGAGTTTATC